>NC_091461.1:53685593-53997398 GCF_027789765.1 Dendropsophus ebraccatus
CCCCAAACTCATTTAACCCTTGTGAAAACAGCTGTTACTTATTCAAATTGGGAAAAATGCCAATCTGCCCACTTTGATGCCAGTTTGTATACCCAGAACCACTTTGGGCCAGGCTGGACTCTCTTGGATGTGATGCGGGGCATCCCTCTCTGTGTAATATCAATGTGAGATCAGTGGCCCAAACTCATTTAACCCTTTGAAAATAGCTGTTACTTATTCAAATCATGAAAAATGGCTATGTGCCCACTTTGATGCCAGTTTTTATACCCAGAACCACTTTGGGCCAGGCTGGACTCTCTTGGGTATGATGCGGGGCATCCCTCTCTGTGTATTATCAGTGTGAGATCAGTGGCCCAAACTCATTTAACCCTTTGAAAACAGCTGTTACTTATTCAAATTAGGAAAAAATGCCTATGTGCCCACTTTGATGCCAGTTTTTTATACCCAGAACCACTTTGGGCCAGGCTGGACTCTCTTGGGTGTGATGCGGGGCATCCCTCTCTGTGTATTATCAGTGTGAGATCAGTGGCCCAAAGTCAATTTTATTTTTAAATAATAATTTTGTGGTTTTACTTTCATGCCCATTTTTATGCCAACCGTGGGGTCTTTTTTGCCATTTTTATCACCAGTCCTCTCAGGGCCCCTCACTTACGGTAGGGTATGAATATTATACATTTTCTGTAAGCATAATAGCTAAAACAGGAAAAAGAAAAATCCTCTGAATAAGAAACTGCCGAATAAGAAACCAACTTCAGCCCCGAATAAGAAACTGGCCGAATAAGAAACCAACTTCAGCCTCGTGTTGTTTTCTGTATAGAGGTCCTGCTGTAATAGATATATATATATTACAGCAGGACCTCTATACACAAAACAAGTAGAAGAACCAGCACATACAGGACACTTAGTTTGCAGAGCCTACCTGCTGCCCTCAGGTCATGTGTCCGATCACATGACCCGTGACATCATCAAAGGTCCTTCAGACTCAAAGGTCCTCTTTCCTACTCGGCTGTAGGGAAGATTTGTGATGGAAGACAGGTGCTCGGGGGCCCCAGTATGGATCGGCGGGCCCCTAACTGTCACATGCGGCCTCTAGGGGCCCAGTCCTCTTTGTTACTACACTTTTTTTTCTTTTTTACTAACAAAAAAAATGTAGTAACAAACGGGAGTGGGCCTCTAGAGGAGCTGGGGGCCCCGGCATTTGCCCTACTTAGCCGGGTGCTGACGCCGGCCCTGACTGCCAGGATGTGTCCCGCCTTCTCCCCCTCCACAAAAAAGGAATGTTTGGCAAATGTACGTTTCTGGGCTGCAGATTCCAAGTCGAATATGTTAAGCGCCGTATGGGCAGCTCGGAGTCTCTGAGCCGTAGCCGCAGTTGGTTGTAAAATATGCTGTTCCTCCCTTTCCCTCAGACCCGTCAGAAGATCCTGACGTAACTGCCCCCTCCTCCTCTTTGCCCCCGTGATACGCTGGATAAAATGTCCCCGGAGATATGCCTTCATGGCATCCCACTCCACCCGGAGAGATACCGAGCTCCCATTTAAAGCAAAATACTCCTCCACTACCGGTACCACAGTAGCCGGATCTAGGACTGTCAGCCAGTGCGGATTCAGTCTCCACAGACTCCTCCCGACCGCCCTAGATCCAGGGTGCGTCATTTGAAGTTTCAAGGGCGAGTGATCCGAGAGGGCCCTGGGGAGATAATCCACGCAGGTTATTTGATTTAACAGTGAGGCAGAGCATATAGCTAGATCTATTCTGGACAGAGAGTGATGTGTGGAAGAGTAACAGGAGTAACCCCGCTCACCCGGATGCTTAAGACGCCAAACATCTAAGAGGGACAGTTCCACCAGCATTTTCCCCAAGGGAGTGGTAGAGGCCCCCGGGCTCACAGAACCCATGCTACATTTATCTATCGAGGGGTCAATCACCATATTAAAGTCTCCCACTATCAAGATAGGTGCATCCGGGTGCGCGGCGCCAAACTCCATCACCCTATTCAACACCGTGCAACCGTACGGGGGAGGGACATATACTGCACTTAAAATGCATTTAATTCCATAGATAACACAGTATAAACAGACATATCTGAACCAGTATGCTCACCCCTCTAGAGTACTGAGTGTACACAGAGTGGTAACTCCACCCCACCCAAGCCCGCTTCAGATGCTGTATAGTGTCAGCAGTTAGATGCGTTTCCTGAACACACAGCACCACAGGATGATGCTGCCGCAGGGAATCAAACATTGCATACCGCTTATCCGCATCCCCCAGGCCCCGCCCATTCCAAGAGATCACCGTAAGCCTACTAGCCATATTCACCCTTTAACATATAAATGGGACGGTAGTACTGTACAGTAGGCATATCATTAATCCTATAATACACATTCCATTGCAAGTAATGAAGCTCATAAAATGAAGAGAAAAATAGCCACTGGGTGGCAGTAGCACATAGGTCTCGGAGCACAACAAGTACAGTGAAAGAAATAAGGCACCATGTGGAATCAAAAAAAGGAAAATAGAGGGAAAAAAAGAGCCCCCAAATAAAACATAACCATGTATCCAGGAACAAAAGGGTCTGCTTCCAAAAAATCTGCAGACCAGGGCACCAGTCCTCCATAGCCACAGGACAGTGAACAGTCAGTCAGCTATAATGCTGCATACAGAGAGCATAACAGGTCCCACTTGAAACAGGAGAAATGAAATCCTGCGGGCCAGCAGGAGCAAACAAATAGCAGAAAATACTTGTACGTCAATACTTATCAGACACTCGGGAGTCCTCCGAGGGCACCAAAGCTTAAGGCGAGGTAGGTTTGTCCGGGTCTCAGGCCGGCGCATCTCGATTGCGAGGGCTGTGCCTTCCACGAAGATGCTGTTCCTCCTGATCCAGCCAACGCATCGCATCTCTTGGGGAGGTGAAGAAATGGGTATCCCCTGCCGCAACAACCCGTAACTTGGCAGGGTATAGCATAGCATAAGGTACTTGCAGGGTACGCAGCCTCCGTTTCACCTCAATAAACTGGGCACGCTGTTTCTGAACTTCCGCAGAGTGGTCAGGAAAGAAGGAGATTTTACTGCCGTTAATAGCTGCGTCCGGAGAATTCCGTGCCGCTCTCAATATGGTGTCACGGTCCCGATAATGAAGCAATTTCACTAGGACTGCCCGAGGTGGGGACCCAGGCGGGAGGGGTCGCATAGGTACTCTGTGAGCCCTTTCTACCGCATACATTGGGGACAGATTATCCTTCCCAAATACCTCAGCAAGCCACGTTTCAAAATATTCCGTGGGATTGGTGCCCTCAACTCTCTCTGGCACTCCCACAAGTCTCACATTATTCCTTCTCAGACGATTCTCTAAGTCATCCGTTTTCAGTAGTAACTGAGAAATTAGCTGATCATGTTTTCGGGAAGTGGATGCAATGGGCGCAACTTTGTCCTCCAAATCTCCCACCCTATGTTCCACCTCGGTGGTCCTGTCACTGACTTTACGTAAATCCTGGCGGAGAAACCCCACTTCACCCTGCAGGCTGCCAATTTGTTGTGTAAGAGTGGAGATTGCAGTATTGCATTTAGAAATAGAGGAATTGCATTGTGCTACAGCGTGGAGAATGTCCCTCAGTGTGGGCTCCTGAGCATGGGCTGTCTCTGTGCATAGAGATAGAGCACTGCACTGCTTTGCAGCTCCTGCCAGGGAATCAGAGCCCTCCTCCCTCTCCTCTCCTCTGCAGCCCTCCACAATAGCAGCTCCTAATGGGGCATTTTCTATGGGGCACTCCTCAATGTCCTCCCCCTCCTCATGATCATACCGGACACAATTGTGGGTCATCCGGGGGGTCGGCGGCTTCTGGAACTCGACCAGCCTAGCAACCGTCCCTGTAGTGAGCAGCCGTGTGGAGCGCGGTGTGTGAGGCGGCGGGTCGGCGCCATCTTGGATCTCTCGGCCGCCCGCTCCCGCCGTCGATTTCGTCTTCTTAGACGTCCCTCCGGCCATGGTTTCGGCACCGGATCGGCTGCTGGGGATCTGCGCACCCCTGGGAGGATTGCTGGGAAGTTTGGTGGCCCGCAGGAGGATGTGAACACCGGTAAGCAGCGGGACCCGCCGGAGCTCTCAGGTCACACGTCTGCTCACATGCCCGGCCAGGCTCCGCCCCCGCAAAGTCATATTCCTAACAGTACCCCCCCTCTTATGAGGGGCCACTGGACCCTCACTCAAAGGACCAGGCTTAGAGGGGTTACGGGCATGAAACTGCCGGATAAGGCGTGAGGCATGTATGTCCTTACTGGCAACCCAAGTATTTTCCTCGGGACCAAATCCTTTCCACTGGACAAGATATTGGACGGAATTTTGAATTTGGCGAGAGTCCAAAATCTTGTCCACCTCAAACTCCAGCTCACCTTGGATGACCAGAGGAGCAGGGAGGACAATGATTTATGAAAGACATTGTGAATCCTCATATTATTGGGTAACTGTAGGCGGAAGGACACGGGATTAATGATTTCTGTAATCAGATAAGGACCAATGTATTTAGGTGCTAATTTTCCAGAAGGGACTCTGAGCTTAAGATTTCTCGTGGAGAGCCACACCTTATCCCCTACCTGATATTCATGGCCAGATATACGTCTTTTATTAGCTTGCATGCTAGACAACCTCTGGGCCTTAGTCAGGCTCGCAAGAGCCTGGGCCCAGACTGTGCACAGTCTTTGATAGATAACTTCAGCTGAAGGATTTACAGACTCTGGAGAGTGAGCCGACGAATACCTGGGATTATACCCATAACTGCAAAAGAAAGGCGACATTTTGGTAGACTGACTCTCTCTATTATTAAGCGCGAACTCTGCTAGAGGCAAATAGTTTTTCCATTTATCCTGAGAACATGATACAAAACATCTAAGAAATTGTTCTAAGGATTGGTTTACCCTCTCCGTCTGCCCATTAGACTGGGGGTGAAAGGCAGACGAAAAAGACAACGAAATCCCCAAACGACCACATAGTTCTCTCCAGAATTTGGAGACAAATTGCACTCCCCTATCAGAGACAATGTTTTCAGGAACCCCATGTAACCTTAGGATATGGTTTATGAACAGAGTGGCCAAAGTACAAGCATTGGGGAGTTTTTTCAACGGAATAAGGTGGCACATTTTGGAGAATCTGTCCACCACCACCCAGATCACTGTTTTCCCTTTGGACAATGGCAAATCTGTGATGAAGTCCATAGCGAGGTGGGTCCATGGTCTCCTAGGTATAGGAAGAGGGTGGAGGAGGCCCTCTGGTAACCTACGAGGGACCTTGGACCTAGCACAGACTTCACAAGCTTCAACAAAAAATTTTACATCTTGGGACCAAGATGGCCACCAATATTGCCTTGAGAGGAGATACTTGGTACCCAGCAATTCCCGGGTGACCAGCCAGAACAGAACAATGGGTTTCCTCCAAGACTCTAAGCCGGAGATTGGGGGGTACAAAGAGTTTTCCCTCCGGAGTATTTTCAGGGGCAAGGGACTGAGACTCTACCACCTGAGCGACAAGATCAGGTTGGAGGATGGCAAGGACCACCCCGGGCGCAAGTATATTTTCTGGTTCACCTTTGGGGACATTACTGGCATCAAAACTCCGCGATAGGGCATCAGCTTTGACATTTTTAGAACCTGGACGATAGGTTATCTCAAAATTAAAACGAGTAAAGAACAACGCCCACCTCGCCTGTCGAGGGGTTAGGCATTTGGCCTTGTCTAGGTACAATAAGTTTATGTGGTCAGTTAGTACCCTGACCTTGTGTTTAGCTCCTTCAAGGAAATGCCTCCATTCGTCGAATGCCCACTTGATGGCAAGCAGTTCCCTGTTACCAATATCATAATTTCCTTCTGCTGGGGAAAATTTCCTGGAGAAGTAAGCTATAGGTCGGAGGTTGGTGAGACTCTCAGGGCCCTGAGAAAGAACCGCACCAACCCCCACCTCTGAAGCATCAACTTCAATAACAAAAGGTTGCTCCAGATCAGGCTGGATGAGCACGGGTGCCTTGGAGAAACATCTTTTTAACTGTCCAAATGCCTCTTTTGCCTTGGGAGTCCAGTTATCTAGGTCAGCCCCTTTTCTGGTCAGGTCAGTAAGGGGTTTAGCAATTATGGAAAATCCCTTAATAAATTTTCTATAATAGTTGGCAAATCCCAAGAATCTTTGCAATGCCTTAAGGTTAGTGGGACGTTCCCATTTCTCAATGACTGCCACTTTGACAGGATCCATACTAAAAGAGTTGGGAGAAATTATGTACCCCAGAAAAGAGACCTTCTGGATTCCGAATTGGCATTTGGACAGTTTGGCAAACAAGTTATTATTTCTAAGCAAATGCATAACAGTGCGAACATGGTTTACGTGGGAAGACCAATCCGGCGAAAAAATTTGGATATCATCCAAATACACCACCAAGAGTTTCCCCAGATGTTCCCTGAATATGTCATTCACAAAATGCTGGAATACTGCAGGGGCATTACTTAGACCAAATGGCATCACCCGATACTCGAAATGTCCCTCAGGGGTATTGAAGGCGGTCTTCCACTCATCCCCCTCCCTTATTCTGATCAGATTGTAGGCCCCACGAAGATCTATCTTGGAGAACCACTGAGCACCCACAATCTGATTAAAGAGATCTGGAATAAGAGGAAGGGGGTGCTGGTTTTTGATAGTGATCTTATTTAGTTCTCGGTAATCAATACACGGTCTAAGACCACCATCCTTTTTACCAACAAAAAAGAACCCTGCACCCATGGGAGAGCTGGAGGGATGAATGTGACCCTTGCGGAGGCTTTCCTGAATGTACTCTCACATAGCCTCCCTCTCAGGCCTAGACAAATTAAAAATTCTACCTTTAGGGTATTTAGTACCAGGGATCAAATCAATGGAGCAATCATATGGCCTATGAGGTGGCAACACATCAACAGCCTTCTCGTCAAACACATCTGAGAAATCGGAAACAAACTCCGGGATCTCCCCCTCCTTGGGGAAGACATCTGCGGCATTCAGCGAAATACAATGAGGAGAGCACTCAGATCCCCATTTTACCAATTCACGAGTGGACCAATCAAACACAGGATTATGTTTACTCAACCAAGGTAAACCCAGAATAACATCAGTAGATAAATTGCCCATGATTAAAAAGTCAAGCATTTCTTGGTGAATTGACCCAACCTGCACCTTCATAGTCGGAGTGATATAGCAGATTCCACCCCTGGCCAAAGGAGTAGAATCCGCACCAGTGATGGTCAGCGGATTATTGAGCAAAAGCGGACATGCCTCTAAACGTGACCAAAAACTGGAGCTAATGAAATTAGCGGAGGCCCCAGAATCCACATGAGCAAAACCCGAGACCAATTTGTGCCCCAAACAAAGTGAGATAGGTACCAATACTTTGTTTTTATGTTCAAGGGATACCTGTGCACCTGAATGACCCCCTCGATGGTCACTCAGGCACTGGAGTCTTTCAGCCGGCTGGTCAGGTCTGGCAGGACAGGACCTCACACGATGACAGAGTTTACCACAGTATAGGCAGAGGTTGTGTTGCAAGCGGAAGGCTCGTCGGGTCTTGGCATCTGAGGCTCCAAGCTGCATCGGTTCTTCTTGTGACAGAGGAACAGAAGGAGGAGGCTGAGAAACACAGTCAATAACAGGAAGAGAACTAGAAGACTCAGAAGTTCCTTTCTCCCTATGTCTGTCTCTGAGTCGCCTGTCAACCCTAATCGCCAAAGTCATTGTTTCTTCTAAGGTGTCGGGGGTAGGGTATACCACTAATAGGTCTTTAAGCTGGTCCGACAACCCCATCCGGAACTGGCACCGCAGTGCGGGGTCATTCCAGCCAGATGACACACACCACTGTCTGAATTCCGCACAGTACTCCTCCACAGGTCTCTTTCCCTGTTTCATGGAAGTCAGTTGGCGTTCTGCTTCCGTTGCTAGGTCTGGATCGTCATACAGGAGTCCTAGGGCAGAAAAAAATTGATCCACGGAGGTCAACTCCATGGATCTAGGGGGTAATGAAAAAGCCCACTCCTGAGGAGGACCCTGCAAGAGGGACATAATTATGCCCACCCTTTGGTCCTCATCTCCAGAGGAGTGGGGGCACAAACGAAAAAACAACTTGCACCCCTCTCTAAATGTTCGGAAATGCTTCCTGTCTCCCTTATACTTTTCAGGGAGCTGCACCGGAGGTTCCGGAGGTAGAGGGGTGGTCATGGTCACCTGTCGGGGTGCAGTCCCTTGTTCCTGGACGCGCTCAGCAAGGTTCTGAACCAGCGTGTTCAGACCTTGCATCTGGTTCACCAGAGTCTTCATGGCGTCCATAATGCTAGGTTACCCCAACAAATTTTTGGGCTGACTATTCTGTTATGGTCAGTATGGCAAAGGCAGTCTGACAAGACACGGACAGTGAGCCCTGAGCTGACCCCACCCACTGACCCTGCCTAATTGCCACGGACGGCCCTAAATGGCCCGGACAACCACGGAGTCGGTCCCTACACTGAATAGGTGCGACACACAGAGCACGGACAGACAAACAAAACACAATAAGAGGTGTCAGACAAACCAGGTCAACAACAGTCAAGCGGCGAAGTACAAAAACAGCAAACAGGAGAATAGTCGAGGTCAGATGCAGAAGGTCCAGAATACAGAGATCAGAGGAACTAAACAGGGAGCTGAGCAGGCGAGTGAACTCTAATAGTCAGCAGGGAAGGGAGAAACTTGCTGCTTTTTATCTTGGATCAGAGACTTAAGTCCAGCAGATGATTGGACCAGCCCTGATCCCAGCAGCAAGTTCAGCTGAGAAGATCAAGCAAAGCAGTAACCCCTGCACCGCCAGGAGTCTGCCAGGAAAAGCGGGTGTGGCCGGCAAATACAACACAATACAGACAGAGTAAAAAAAAAACACAGACAAACTCAGCGCTTCCTCGACCGCCCGGCACGGACCGAGGAGCGCAAAGTCATATTCCTAACACCAATCTCATTGATAAATTTAGATCTTAAAATACTAACAAAAATTATGACCAATAGATTGGCAGAAGTTCTCCCATCATTGATCGGAAATCACCAGGTCGGTTTCATTAAAGGTCGCTGAGGAGTTGCCAATATTAGAACTGTCCTAGCTGCTCAAGCAAGTGTTCAATTTGGAGGCCGTCCTGTCCAATCTCCTGGACTATTGGCAATTGACGCCGAAAAGGCCTTTGATAATATAAGTTGGGAGTGGCTAGACATGACCTTGACTAAATTTGGAATCACTGGGCAGTTTAGAAATTTTATATCTACTTTATACACGTATTCATACTCCGGGTTTCTTATCTGATACCTTCCCTCTCCAAAAAGGAACAAGACAGGGTTGTCCCCTATCCCCTTTATTATTTAACTTAGCAATGGAGCCTCTCGCAAAACATTTCTTATCTTCTGACATCTATTCTGGTATAAAGGTTGGTTCCCAGACAATCAAATTGACCTGTTTTGCAGATGATACTTTAATTTACTTAGAAAACCCTGATCTTCAAGTACCAGTTATATTAGACACTCTCAAATTGTTTGGTTCTTTCTCTGGCTATAAAATCAACATAAATAAAAGTCAACTGTTATATCTCACCCCTCACAGAAGATCTTTGGTGGGCCCGGCAGGAGTCTCCATCGCCAAAACTAGCCTTACTTATCTTGGTATCAAAATTGGTCGTACTCCCAGCTCTCTATAAAGTTATATAAAGTTATATAACTTTGTAATGTGGTTAAATACCCGGTCTGGCCCCCTTCCCCCACTTTCCGACCCCCGACCCCGGAAGTTAAAGAATGTATACATTACCTATTACGGTCGTCACGGTCCTCTTCTCTGGTGTCGGGTGACATCAGAGCTGGGGGCGGTCCGGGTCTTCTTCCTCTTCGGCGTCTTCATTGAGAGTAAATGGGAGAGAAAAGGCTGCTGGTGCACATGCGCACCAGCAGCCTTTTCATTGGCTGAGCGCATCACATGGCTTCCAGCTTGCTCAGCCCTGATTGGCTGAGCTTGCTGGAAGCCATGTGATGCGCTCCAGTCAATGAAAAGGCTGCCGGTGCGCAAGCGCACTGGCAGCCTTTTCTCTCTCATGGACCCGGAAGCAAGAGACATCGCTGGACGGCGGAGGCAGGTGACGGTGAGGCGGACGGCGGGCGAATGGAGTGGCGATCGTCACCGGAGGGATGGTGAGTATGGTGTCTGTGTGTATCTGTGTTTTTTTTTTGGGGGGGGTCCCACCGGAGTTGTCCTTTAAACACCGTGATGTGTCCCTGCTCCAATCATATTTTACTAAATTTATCTGGCAATCCAAGAGACCACGTATAGCCTACTCTACTTTATGCTTACCTAATTCCAAAGGTGGAGCTCAATGCCCAGACATTAGATTATATAACCTATCTGCACTCTTTCGCCATGCTAAGGACTGGATCACGGGCACATCATAATTTTCTAATATTTCTATTGAAGCTAATCTAGCTACCCCTTGGCCTCTCTCCACCCTTCTACATGCAAAATTACCTGAATTGCCAATGGAAATTAAGAGAAATGTTATTTTTAAAGACACTATGGCCACATGGAAGGCAATAAGGAAATTATACGGATTACCGTTCTGTCTCTCAAAGAGATTTCCTTTATGGCATTCTCCACTTTTCCCAACTCTCACCGATAACTTAGACTATACGGAGTGGAAAAATGCAAACATTTCCTTTATAGGAGATCTACTAGATAATATATCAGGCACCTTTTTAACATGGGATACTATCCAAACTAAATTTAAACTTCCCTCCTCTCAACTCCCACAATATAATTCATTATTAGCATTTTTTACCTCTAGAGTAAAAGGTGTTGCAGAATGATTGACAATGAATTCGATAACCTCTTTCTGACACCTGCAATTCATAATTCTTTGTCACATACTTACAGAGAACTTAGATCATATACTCAAAAAAACTTAGCCCAACAAATATTTCAACACAAATGGTCCTCAACAACCCAGTCTTTAGATTTAACACCAAAAATTTTAAGAGGATCCCGGTTAGTACACTCTGCTACTCCAAATGTGGTACTACGAGAGGTACATTTTCGTTTTATTCACAAAGCCATATATGCTTTTAACTTCCTTTCCCCAAATGTATCCACTTATTATTTAACTGATTGACCGAAGTGTGCAACCCCAAAGGTGGATTTGTTTCATTGTGCATGGTCATGCTCACGTGTCCAAGAATTCTGGGACTGTGTACGGCTCTATGTTTCCTCCACTTGGGGACATGCAATACCTCTTCATCCTATTAGCTATCTTTTCCATTTTATTACAAATGATTCTGATCTCTCTTCGAATAAAATGATCTCTTCCAAAGGAATTCACTTAACACTATTAGTTTCCCTAAAATGTTTGTTAAAACATTGGATACTAGACACCATACCTTCTATTTCTGATGTTATCTCTGCATTAAGAATATTCCAAAACACAGAGAAATCTATAGGTCTGTTACCTACGGTAGGGTCGACCCAGTGGTATATACTATTATAATCTCACAGACGAAAAGGCACCACCGTTGGTCTAATATCATTAAAAAATAACTTTTATTAATTACCATCTAAAAGAGGGATACGCCTCACACCAAATACATATATAGTCATAAATGCAGTATAAGTAAAAAAGTGCTATACATATAGAGCAGGGAGGTGGTGTTGGGATCTGGGGTTGATAATGGTAGGTGGAGGGGAGGACACAGGTAAAGTGAGCCCTGTTCTCCTGAATGTAATCTCTCCCTACCTTTTGGGGTACCCACCTCCTTAACAGGGTGGCCCCAACCACGGTGACAATCCCTGCTCTATTAACGTGCCCAGGAAAACAAAATAAACGGACAAAACACAGAAAAATAATGTGTTGTGACACAGGTTATATGTGATGTAAATATATACAAATGTACAAAGACGTGTGGATATCACATCTATTAGACTACAATTTATACTTTTAAATAGGATCCAAACAATTCCTTATATAGACTTGTTCCGTATACAAACAATTCCTTATATACACTAGTTCCAACGCGTTTCCCCTGAGAGATACCCCAGGTTCATCAGGGAACATATCTTAAATTGCGCTATGGTAAAGCATTAGTAGCGTACTAGGTACATACACGCTTAAAGTTGAAAGCGAAAACCTCAAAAAGGTGCAGATACACTGATACAATGATAAACGTGTCAGCCCCTATAACAGTATAAAGCGCCACATAGAGTCCCCATCAACCATGTATAAATACCATACTCGATGGAGCTTCCCTCCGTTGCAATACAAAATAGCTGCAACCTTAACTAGAAACTGCATGTAAACGCTAAACCAGTATTAGTAGGTAAATGTCTATAACGATAAACAGACAATTTAGCTGTAGCAGTTACTTGGAGTATCTGGATAGATGTCCAGTAGTCAACTCCAAGGGTCATAGATGAGACCTGTGGCGGCTGACTATGTTGGCTCACTTTACCTGTGTCCTCCCCTCCACCTACCATTATCAACCCCAGATCCCAACACCACCTCCCTGCTCTATATGTATAGCACTTTTTTACTTATACTGCATTTATGACTATATATGTATTTGGTGTGAGGCGTATCCCTCTTTTAGATGGTAATTAATAAAAGTTATTTTTTAATGATATTAGACCAACGGTGGTGCCTTTTCGTCTGTGAGATTGTTATCTCTGCATTGAAAGAAATATTTCATTGGGAACTCTTAGATATAATACGTTCTAAAGAAAAGTCAACAAAGTCATTTATGTCTAAATGGAAACTTTTTCTACTCCATGATTTTACCACCCAAGAGAGAGAACAAATAATGAATCAATTTAAAGGCACCTCATGGTATTGCATGGCCACACAAAAAGGAACCCTGGGAGCACTTCAAACTTCTTAATCTCTTTTTTATCTCATAAGAAACTTTAGTATACCATATTGATAGTATTAGTATATTACTGACATTTGCATTATGTTCGAAGTGAAATTTTAGTTTTTTGTTGTTTTTGTTTTTCTTGAAAATACTTTGTTACTAAATATATGTATATGTGTGTATGTATGTATATATGTATGTACACACAGTGTGTGTGTGTATATATATAATATATATATTATATATATATATATATATATATGTATATGTATGTGTGTGCATAGATATGATAAAAAAGAAAATAGGCATTATTATACTATATAGTATAATAAACATACTCCTGTAGTCATCTGCGTGCGACATCTTTCTGTCAGATAATATTCAATATTATATGTATGTTTCCTGTTTTTGACAATGCCGTCAATAAAATATCTTTACAAAAAAAATAAAAACTAAGCAGCTATGGTACTATCTATCTATGCGCTGCACTATACTTCAAAAAAACATGTCAGACATGTCAAATGTTTCTACTCCCTGAGGAAGCGGTATAAGCGAAACGACGTTGAAGTGTGAGGTGGGAGGCCTGAGGCTTTAGGGATCTAATCCCCGGGTAATTTTGTTGACGTGCATTTGCTTACATGTGGTGAACATTTAGCTTATACAGCCTTTGGTTTACATATTTCAGCACTTGCACTTTATTCTCTGGTTAACCCCTTGCCTCCGCACCCTGTTTTGGCCTTAATGACCAAGGACTATTTTTTAAATCTGACCTGTCTCTCTTTATGTAGTGATAATTGTTGAGATTGTTTTTTCGTGACATATTCCTCTTTATGTTTGTAGTATACTTTGGTTGATACACTCAGTATTTTTTTTTGTAAAAAACACAACATTTGCACAAAAATTTGAAAAATGTACATTTCTTTATATTCAAAATTCTCTTTTCCTAAGAAAGATAGTCATGCCACATGAACTAATTATTACTGTAACATCTACAACATGTCTGCTTTATGGTGACGTCATTTGGTGAACGTCCTTTTACTTTTTAGGATGTTAGAGGGCTCCGAAATTTTGCAGCGATTTTTCAAATTTTCAGGAAAATTTCTAATTCTGATTTTTTGGGGGACCAGTTCAGTTCTGAGGTGGATTTGTGGGGCCCGTATGTTAGTTACCCCCATAAATCCCTCCACTGTAAAAACTACCCCTCAAAGAATGCAAAGTAACATTTCATAAGTTTATTAACCCTTTAGGTGTTTCACAGAAATTTAAGCAAGTTGGAGGCAAAATTTAAAATGTAATTTTTTTTGGCAGATATTCCATTTTAATTCATTTTTTCCTCTTACACAGCAAATACTAACTGAGAAATACCACTCACTATTTATTCCCCTTATTCCAATGTTTCTAGAAATCCCCCATATGTGGCCGCAGTGCGTCACCTGACTCAACCACAGGCCTCAGACATGACAGAGACCTGGTGAATTTTGGGGCCTTTTTTTATTTCACATTTTTTTTAGCCATTATACCATGTCACAGAGGCCTTGCGGTGCCAAAATATTTGTGTAAGACAAGTTGATGTTCCCATCGGTACCATTCTGAGGGACATGTGACACCCTGATCATTTTTTATGAAATTTTTTATGAGGTGGTACAAAGAAAAAACACAATTTAGCAGCTGTTTTTCACAATTTTTTTGTACGCCATTTACTATACGTTACATATGACATATTATCGTTATTCATCAGGTCGGTACAGTTACAGTGATATCCATTTTATATAACTTTTGTTATAGTTTATGGAATTATACTATAAAAACTGTTTGTGTCTTGCGTATTGTAAGGGCAGTAATATTAAAAATTTTTTGCCAATGGAGTTATGTGAGAGAGGTTTTTTTTGTGGCATAATCTGACATTTTTAGTGGTATCTTTTGGGTACATGTATCGTATTGATAGCTTTTTTCTATATTTTTTAGGGGGCGGGATTAATAAGAAATTGTCATTTTGGTTAGTTATTTTTTATTTTTTTATGGCGTTAATCGGGCGGGATAATTAATATAACCGGTTAATAGACGGGGTCATTACGGACGCGGCAATACCAAATATGTGTATCTTATTCATAGGGGATCATTTATAAAGGGGGATGGGGAATGTGTATATATATTTATATTTATTCATTTATATATTATATATATTATATATTATTTATTTATTTAATTAATTAATTTATTTATGTATATATTTATGTATTTATTTATTTAATTACTTAATTATGTATTTATTTGTGTGTGTGTTTTTTTTTTTACTTTAACTTTTTCAGGTACTTGTATAATGCAGTACAGCACCTGATCTGTGCTGTACTGCATTATATAGTGAATGGGCTGTCAGTGTTACACACTGACAGCTCATTCTAACGATCAGGTCCCTGCACTGTGCAGGGTCCTGATTGCCACTAGCCATAGTAATCCAGACGCACCGGGTAGCATCTAGGTTACTATGGTAACCCGGGGGCGCGGCTCCGGGGGTCGGCTAGCTGGCAGCTCCCGGCGGGGGGTACTGGAGGCTCCCGGTGGGGGGAGGACTGGAAACTCCGGGCGGGGGGAGGACTGGAAGCTCCGGGCGGCGGGGGGACTGGAGGCTCCGGGCAGGGGTGGTGGCTGCAAGGTCCGGCCGGCCGGGCGGGAGGGGGTGGCGCTGCAAGCTCCGGGCGGCAGGCTGGAGGCACGGGGAGGACGGGGGAAGCTGAGGGAGCTGCATGGGGGGCCTGGAGAGGACATCAGTAGTGGCGGCAGGAGGAGGCAATGTGCCGCAGCCTCCTCCTGCCGCCCGATCGGCGAGGGAGACAGCTGATCTCCCCATAGACGCTGCGGTCACAACGACCGCGGCGCCTATGGGGTTAACTGTCATGGGGGGAGCACGGCACCCCTCCGGGCAGTGGCAGCAGGAGGAGGCTGTGTGACACAGCCTCCTCCTGCTTCCCGATCTCAGATAGGGACAGAGGGGGGAGGCAGAGAAGGCATGACGTCCAGGGACGTCATGATGCGTTCTGCCACTGCTTTTCATGACGTCCCTGGACGTCATATTGGGGGAAGGGTTTAATAACCTGGCTGCAATGAGTTACCTTATTTATACCTAATATTTGCACTTGCATTTTATTGTTAACATATACCTGTCCTCTTGTATGGTCTCCCACCTCCCAGGTCTTGGTTTTAATGTTTTTCCTTTCCCCCTTTTTTCTGCGATGTGGCGGCGATGGCAAGGGGGGGGGGGGCTCCGGAGCGGTGGCGGCGGGGCGACCGGAGCGGCAGCGGGTGGCGATCGGAGCGGCGGCGGCGGTGATTAGAGCGGCGGGGGTGGCGATCGAGCCGGCGCAGGGGGCTGCGGATGAGCGGGGGGCCGGGCGGGGCAGCGGGCGGCCGGACTATCGCGCAACGACTGTTTACATGGAACGATCGGCGAATTTTTTGTGCACGACGAACGACGATTTGATGACATGTTGAAAGATCAAAACGAACGATGTCTCGTTCAGCGTTTGATCGTTCGCTGCGTTTACACGTACGATTATCGTTCGAATTCGATACCAGTGCTGCACCCCCATATTAATAATGTTTCCTGTCCTGCTGTGCACCTTCATATAGTAATAATGTCTCATGCTGTGCTGTGTCCCCATAGTAATAATGGCCCCTGAGCTGTGTCCTCATAGTAATAATGGCCTGTGATGTATTCTCATAGTAATTATGCCTCCTATGCTGTTTCCACATAGTTATTATATCCCCTGTGCTGTGCCCGCAAAGTAGTAATGGCCCTTGTGCTGTGCCCCCATAGTAATAATGTCTCCTGTTCTGTCACCATAGTAATAATGCCTCTTGTGCAGTGCCCCCAATAGTAATAATTGGCCCTGTGCTGTGTTCCCTTAGTAATAATCCCCCTGTGCACACCCAAGTCCTAAAGCCCTGGTAACCCCCCCCCCCTCTGTGCCACTGCTTCGACCTCAGTCTGCAGTGTCGGATGTTAGGGTCCGGCCTATAATGTACTGGGGGAACACTGGCCCGGGGTGCAAATGCCCCCCTGCCCCTGTGTGGGAGTGAGGAGGTGTTACAAGTTAGCACTCTTCAGGAGCTCAGGAAAGCTTCTCTTATCATTAATATCAGTGTCCGACTGGGGTACCTGGGGCCCACCAATAAAGAATCCATAAGACACGACATGCTGACCCACTCCTTTCCTGGATTCTTCTGTATCTGTGACAAATCCTTTCTGAATAACATTTTCAGATGAACTAAAACTCTCAGAACACTCTACATAGGGCTGGGCGGTATACCGTGAAAATACCGATACCGTCTCTGGCGTCGGTTAGCCGACTTCAACTTTGCCAGGACGGTATCTGCGGTATTTTACTGATTTTGTATGTGTAGGGACGGCGTGTCAGAGACAGACAGGACATGCAGCAGATCGGGTGAGGGGAGTCTTATTTCAGGCCCGAGACAAGAGGGGGAATCACTGAGCTCCGAGACTACAGTCCGGGGATCCGGATTATCTCTCTCCCGCCACAAAATGCAGACACTGAGCCTGTGGAGCCCCGCAGGCGAGTGCAGCCTCGGAGTGTCCTGCGGTCCCTGCCTGGGTCTCTCTGCCCGGGAAGCACAGGGCAGACGTCTGCAGGCTGAGGACCGGACTGCTGCTGCACTGTGGCCTGCCCCCTTCCCCTCCTGTCTCTGCCGGACCCGTCCTGTCAAAGAGCAATTGCCATGCAGAGCAGTGACCTGGAGTCAGAGCAGTTCCGAGGCTCCAGTCACTGTGCACTGCCACAGCTATCCCCTGCATGTAACAGCCAGCAGCCTTCAGGAGGTAACCTAGTACTGTGCTGCTGCCGTCCACACAGCCCTCCCTTCGTAACTCACAGCCAGCAACCTTCAGGAGGTAACCTAGTACTGTGCTGCCGTCCACACAGCCCTCCCTTCGTAACTCACAGCCAGCAACCTTCAGGAGGTAACCTAGTACTGTGCTGCCGTCCACACAGCCCTCCCTTCGTAACTCACAGCCAGCAACCTTCAGGAGGTAACCTAGTACTGTGCTGCCTTCCACACAGCCCTCCCCTCCCCCGTAACTGATAGCCGGCACCGGTCTCTGGGAGGTCCCCGGCCAGATAACGATCACAGTGTGTGTGTGTGTAGCGGCAGGTTACTGCACGGAGGAGCCGCTTTCTTGTTTAGCTTCACTGCTCTGCATCTTATCAATGACACCTGAGGCTAAAGGAGAAAGTGGCTCCCTGGCATAGCAGAGCTATCTCAGTTCCTGCACACAACGTGTAGCTCTGGCTGTGCCTGGCATAGCAGAGCTGTCACACAGGAGGGGACAGGTCTCTATTTATAGTCTATATGCACACACTCCTGTGTATACATAGTGTATATACAGGGACCCATCCCCCTTCCTCCTCTGTGTACCTAGTGTATATATAGGGACCTGTCCCCTCCTGTGTGTACATAGCTGTATAACTCTATTTTTTTTTTAAACAAAATATTCCCAGTTTGGCACGGGCAAGTGGGTGTGGCTTGCAAAAAGGGGTGTGGCTTACAAAGGGCCGTGTCATAATTTATCGTTCAATTATCGTTACCGCAGCTACATGTGCAATAAACCGCGATATTGATTTTGGCCAATATCGCCCAGCCCTAACCCTACATGTATAAAGCTCTCAGGTTATGCTGGGAGTTGTAGTTTCTGAGTGGACAACCCATTAATAAATCACTGTGTGCAGAAACACCTGGTGACTGCAATCTGTGGATGACAACCATCAGCGCTGAAGGTCCAGCGATACATCTGTCTACAGCTGCAGTTATCAGAAGATTTTACTACTGTACTACAACTCCCAGCATATTCTGATCAAGACAGATATTACCAATAATATCTGTTTATAGGAAGGAAATATTATCCCCATACATATTACCGCCATACTATTACTGATGAAATCCTGTATACTGAGAACAATATTACCAATAATACCAGTATACAAGGCGGAAATATTACCGCTACACCATGACCACTACCATCACCGCAATATTGTTACTGACTAAATCCAGTATACTAAATCCAATAAAACACAGTACCAGATTACAAGCAACAAATAATTCCACCACATACTGACTAACACCACCACATACTGACTAATGTCACCACATACTGACTAATACCACCACATACTGACTAATACCACTGCATACTGACTGATACCACCGCATACTGACTTATACCACCACCGCTTAGATCACTATTACCTCATTCAGTCATATAGCGATAGCCCCAGCTCTACACAGGTTCTGTACAGCATATACATTACAGTGCAGTTATATCAGGTAACGCACAGGGGGCGTCTTCTCTGAATAGAGTTCTTCCCTTTTCATTTTCTTCTTCATCTGCCCTGGGCCATCATTACAACTTCTTCGAGCCACGAATCCACAGAATCTGCCAAACATATTAGGCTCCTCACTCTGGCACCATTCTCATCTCCCTATAAACTGCACATCTGTATTGTCCCCTTTGTGCCCTCATTTAGTGGGTAGGCTGACTCTATGTGACGCTCCTTATAGTATATGCCCCCCCCCCCCCCGTGTTTTCCCCCTATAGATGGCCCCCTGTATTATACCCCTTATTGATGTCAACCCCTGTGTTATCCCCTATATAGGTGCCCCCCCTGTCTGTTCCCCCTTATAAATGGCACCCTTGTATATTCCCTCCTTATAGATGCCCCCCCCTGTATATTCCCCTTATAGATGCCCCCCCTGTATATTCCCCTTATAGATGCTCCCCCTGTATATTCCCCCTATAGATGGCTCTCCCCTGTATATTCCGCCTTATAGATAGCTCTCCCCTGTATATTCCCCCTTATAGATTGATCCCCCTGTACTGTATATTCCCTCTATAGATGCCTCCCCCCGTAGTTTCCCCTTATAGATGGCTCTCCCTGTATATTCCCCCTATAGATGGCTCCCCCAGTATATTTCCCCTATAGATGGCTCCCCCTGTATATTCCCCCTATAGATGAACCCCTGTATACTCCCCCTATTGATGGCTACCCCCTGTATATTCCCCCTATAGATGCCCCCATGTGCACAGCAGATTAAAAAATTTAAACTAAAAAATTAAAATGAAAAAAAAAAAAACACACAACTCACCTAACACGCTCCCCCACTGCTCTATTCCCCTCTTCTTCGCCGGTTGCGTTGCTCCCTGAGGGTGTCCCGGGGAGTCCCATCGGTGAACAGTTCCGGAAACTCAGTGTGCGCCGGGGCCGGTACTTCCAGTCAGGGAGCGTCTCTAATAGGCGCTCCCTCTACCGGAAGTCCCCCGACGCACACTAATGTTCCTGATGCGTACGCTCCCCAGAACACCCCCAGGGAGTGACGCATGAGCCGGGGGCCAGATTGCCTCTTGCGACCACAAGAGAAGGGGGAGGGGGCGCGGCAGTGCGGGGGCCTCTGCTACAACACGGGGGAGGGACTCGGCACAGTACGACAGTAAGTGTGCTGCGTGCATGGGGGGGCTGGGGCCTACCAGAGGATCCTCCGGTGGCCCAGTCCAACCCTGATTATTATTATTTATATAGCATACACAAATTCCGCAACTCTTGCTCTTTGTACTCTAGATTCCCTCCTAATAATCCAGTGGTAGAGGGTGAGCTGTGCAGGTAAGGGTGTGGTCCCTTGTTGCCATAGGGTCCTGCTCTAAAGCTGACACAAGTAAAAAAAACTTATTTTATATTTCCCTACTGACTTCCCTCTATCTTCTAGCAAACAATGCCTAAACTGCAGAAAACCACGCACTTATTCACAGGCGGCATGGATGCGGTTATTACAGAACCCCTAACAGGCCCGGACTGATAATCTGGCAGGCCGGGCAAATGCCCACTGGGCTGCTCAGATTATCAGTCGGAGGGCCACCGACCAGCCCCCCTGCTAAGTAAACCACCGGCCACCACGCGCTCACACCCCCCAAACCCCAGCCCCCCGCGGCCGTAAGAACTTTGTGTGGCCGCCCTGCATCTGCCGCTGTTAGCTGCTTACATATTCAGTTACCGGCAGCCCGATGCAGCCCAGCCCCGGAGGCTCACAGCTCCAGCCCCGCGGCGCCTGCATCTCTCTCCTCTCCTGCTCGTCGGCAGACGTGTGACGTCATCCGTTGCTGCCCGCCCGAGCAGGAGAGGAGAGGGATGCAGGCGCCGCGGGGCTGGAGCTGTGAGCCTCCGGGGCCGGGCTGCATCGGGCTGCTGGTAACAGAATATGTAAGCAGCTAACAGCACCAGACCAGAGAGGAACAGAGAGGACCTGGTGGATCCACCGGAGGTGAGTATACTTTTGTTTTTTTTGTTTTTTACATGAATGCTCCTACACAGTGGGAGCTTCACTTGGGGCCTATAACAGAGGGGGTTGTATACAATGTGGGGGCTGTACAGGGGAAAAATGCCATGTGGGGGGCTACAGAGGGATGCTTTTACTGTGTGGGGGGCTTCAGGGGGGGGATAATATGTTGTGACTATACTATGTGGGGGCTGGCTGCACAGGGACCTATACTATGTGGGGGGCTACGCTGGGGGGGGATAATATGTTATGGCTATACTATCAGGGGAGGGAAATATGTGGAAGCTGGCTACACAGTGAGTGACATCCCCGTATACTGTGCATATACTGAGTGACATCCCCGTATACTGTGCATATACTGAGTGACATCCATGTATACTGTGCATATACTGAGTGACATCCCTGTATACTGTGCATATACTGAGTGACATCCCTGTATACTGTGCATATACTGAGTGACATCCCTGTATACTGTGCATATACTCAATGACATCCCTGTATACTGTGCATATACTGAGTGACATCCCTGTATACTGTGCATATACTGAGTGACCACCCTGTATACTGTGCATATAGTGAGTGACATCCCCGTATACTTTGCATATAGTGAGTGGCCTCCCTGTATACTGTGCATATACTGAGTGCCATCCCCGTATACTGTGCATATAGTGAGTGACATCCCTGTATACTGTGCATATAGTGAGTGACATCCCTGTATACTGTGCATATAGTGACATCCCTGTATACTGTGCATATACTGAGTGACATCCCTGTATACTGTGCATATAGTGAGTGACATCCCTGTATACTGTGCATATAGTGAGTGACCTCCCTGTATACTGTGCATATAGTGAGTGACATCCCTGTATACTGTGCATATACTGAGTGACCTCCCTGTATACTGTGCATATACTGAGTGCCATTCCCGTATACTGTGCATATAGTGAGTGACCTCCCCATATACTGTGCATATACTGAGTGACCTCCCTGTATACTGTGCATATAGTGAGTGACATCCCCGTATACTGTGCATATAGTGAGTGACATCCCCGTATACTGTGCATATAGTGAGTGACATCCCCGTAT
This sequence comes from Dendropsophus ebraccatus, assembly GCF_027789765.1. NCBI lineage: Eukaryota > Metazoa > Chordata > Amphibia > Anura > Hylidae > Dendropsophus > Dendropsophus ebraccatus. The sequence goes on from NC_091461.1 coordinate 53,707,912, forward strand.
ACTGTGCATATAATGAGTGACATCCCCGTATACTGTGCATATAGTGAGTGACATCCCCGTATACTGTGCATATACTGAGTGACATCCCCGTATACTGTGCATATACTGAGTGACATCCCCATATACTGTGCGTATAGTGAGTGACATCCCTGTATACTGTGCATATAGTGAGTGACATCCCCGTATACTGTGCATATACTGAGTGACCTCCCTGTATACTGTGATATAGTGAGTGACATCCCTGTATACTGTGCATATAGTGAGTGACATCCCTGTATACTGTGCATATAGTGAGTGTTATCCCTGTATACTGTGCATATACTGAGTGACATCCCTGTATACTGTGCATATACTGAGTGACATCCCCGTATACTGTGCATATAGTGAGTGACATCCCTGTATACTGTGCATATACTGAGTGACATCCCCGTATACTGTGCATATAGTGAGTGACATCCCTGTATACTGTGCATATACTGAGTGACATCCCTGTATACTGTGCATATACTGAGTGACATCCCTGTATACTGTGCGTATAGTGAGTGACATCCCCGTATACTGTGCATATACTGAGTGACATCCCCGTATACTGTGCATATAGTGAGTGACATCCATGTATACTGTGCATATACTGAGGGCCATCCCTGTATACTCCGCATATACTGAGTGACATCCAGGTATACTGTGCATATACTGAGTGACATCCCTGTATACTGTGCATATACTGAGTGACATCCCCGTATACTGTGCATATAGTGAGTGACATCCATGTATACTGTGCATATACTGAGTGCCATCCCTGTATACTGTGCATATACTGAGTGACATCCCTGTATACTGTGTATATAGTGAGTGTTATCCCTGTATACTCTGCATATAGTGAGTGTTATCCCTGTATACTGTGCATATACTGAGTGACATCCCCGTATACTGTGCATATACTGAGTGACATCCCTGTATACTGTGCATATACTGAGTGACATCCCTGTATACTGTGCATATAGTGAGTGACATCCCTGTATACTGTGTATATAGTGAGTGACATCCCTGTATACTGTGCGTATAGTGAGTGACATCCCTGTATACTGTGCATATACTGAGTGACATCCCTGTATACTGTGCATATAGTGAGTGTTATCCCTGTATACTGTGCATATACTGAGTGACATCCCTGTATACTGTGCATATACTCAGTGACATCCCTGTATACTCTGCATATACTGAGTGACATCCAGGTATACTGTGCATATACTGAGTGACATCTCTATATATTGTGCATATAGTGAGTGACATGCCTGTATACTGTGCATATAGTGAGTGACATCCCCACATACTGTGCATATACTGAGTGACATCCCTGTATACTGTGCATATACTGAGTGACATCCCTGTATACTGTGCATATAGTGAGTGACATCCCTGTATACTGTGCGTATAGTGAGTGACATCCCTGTATACTGTGCATATAGTGAGTGACATCCCTGTATACTGTGCATATACTGAGTGACATTCCTGTATGTTGTGACTATACTATGTGGGGGCTGGCTACACAGAGACCTATACTATTTGGGGGATGCAAGAAGGTGGGAATAATATGTTGTGGCTATACTATGTGGGGGCTACAAAGGGGGATATACTATGGGCGCTACACAGGGGGAAGGGCTACACTATGTGGGGGGCCTATATTATGTGGGATTGCACAGGGCATCTATATTATGTGTGGGGGGGCTATATGCCTGACTACTATTTGGAGGCACATATTGGGCCTGACTGCTTATGTGGGAGATCAGAGGGGGCACTGTTACTGTGTAAAGCAATGGGGAATATAAGGTTATGATGAGGTATAAGGTTAGGTTGGTGCTGGAGCGTGGAGCCTAAAGTGTTTGTTTCGCAGATTCTGGGGAGACGAGTCATGGCTGGAGAAATCTTCATGATGGGCTGAGCCAGATGGAAAGAAAAGAAAAAAACAGACAACGTTGACTACCAAAAAGTCACTTATGATTCATGTAGGAAGACGCCTCCTGTAAGTCACTGGATGTAACTGCACAATCATGCATAATCACTTTTTGGGTGTATTTACACATACAGGATCTGCAACAGATTTGATGCTGGGTTCCGCCATTGAGTAACAAAGCTATCTGCAGCATCAAATCTGCTGCAGATCCTATATGTGTGAACACACTCTTAAGGCCTGTAGATCCATTGTATAGCTGGATCTCTACCTCTATGTGGTCACTGCTAGAGATGAGTGACCTTACAGTAAGTTTAGGTTCACATGAACCCAAATGCTCTGAACTTCATCTCTAGTCAATGCTGAGGTAGAATATTGCATTTTAGATATTGATGGTATAAAGGGAATATTATTTATAGACAGTACAGCAGTATTATCCAGTCACTGTATGGTGATGACGGCAGTGGTCATGGTATTATTTGTCCTGTGTATACTTATTTTATTGGTAATACTTGTGTTCATGTAGTGGATTTTATTCAGTGACAGTATAGTGGTATTAGTCATGTTGTAGTGATGATGGTAGTTGAGGTATTATCTTTTACTTGTATACTGTAATAATGGTAGTATCAGTCTCTTTATAATAGATTGGCCAGTAACAGTAATGATGATATTCGCTTCCTGTATACTGGTGTTTTTTGGTAACTATAATAGCTATTTAGAGATATACAGTATTATCATGCATAGAAAATTGTCTTACCAGTGCTAAAATTATATTAGGAAATGTGTAATATTATTTTACATATGCTAAAAATTTCCCTAGGACCCTACTTATATATATTATCACAGCTGTAGCCTGTTGTTCCATAATAGATAGATAGATGATAGATAGATAGATGGATAGATAATAGATAGATGGATGGATAGATAGGAGATAGATAGATAGATAGATAGATAGATAGATAGATAGATAATAGATAGATGGATAGATAGATAGATAGATAGATAGATAGATAGACAGACAGACAGACAGATAGATAGATAGATAGATAGACTTGGCACCATTTCTGTCAATAAAAATGAGTTGCAATACAACACAACACGACCTAAGTGTGATATGGTATGTGGGTGCCAGGGCTGATTTTCAGTCCCAGTCCGGCCCTGACCCCTAAGGCTGCATTCACACGTTCAGTGATTTTCCCGGTCCGTGATTGTGGTCCGGCAGCTACCTCCGTGATCCGTGCAAAACAGTCCGTTTTGCATCCGTTTTGTTTCCGTGTCCGTTTTTTTCACGGATCTGTCTTACAGCATTTTAAATGCCATTGACTACATCACATCCGCGTTTTTCACGGATGAACACGGATGTCACATCCGTGTACATCCGTGAAAAACACGGATCTCATTGATTTCTATGGGAAATCCTTTCCGTGCAACCGTTCCGAGTAATGACATGTCCTATTTTTTAACGGAACAGATCACGGATCCGTGAAATCACGGAACATCTGAATAGCCCCATAGAAAGCAATGGGCTGTAAAATTGTCCGTGAGCACGGGCAACTTCCCGGAACGTGTGAATGCAGCCTAACGCTACCGTGAATCCATTCAGACTACTTGGTAGCCTCTAGCAGCCCGGCGTACACTGCGCATTAGTGATGGGTAGTTCGTGAGTGATTAGTTCAAAATGAACTAATCTTCAGAGTGAACTAGTTCATCTAGTTCACCATCCTTACAGAGATTAGTTCATTATGAACTAAACAGAAAGTGTGAGGAGACAGTGATCCCTCATCCAGCTCCAGGAAACAAGCTCCCTGCTCTCACACTTGCTCTATAGCTCCTGATGCTGTAAAATACGGTAGTGAAACACTATACCGCACACATCACATACAAATATAATAGTAATAATATTAATAACATTGAGATTGCAGAGTAGACAGACACAGCCCATATGTGTGTATGAGAGAGAGATTCTATGAGAGTTTCTATGTGTGGCTCATGTCCCTCATCTGTCTTTGGGATTAGATCAGCCTCCTGGAGCCTAGAAGATCAGTCTTGCTAAAATCTTTACCCCCTGGCTCCTGTTCTGTACTCAAAATGGTGGCTGCTGATCTGCTTCTCAGCTCCCTCATACACATTCATTATGAGTCAGTACTCTACACTACCACAGGGGGCAGTGCTGGGCTCAGTCATATGCATCACATTGAACTAGACCTGATTCCTGATTCACTCTCAAACCATTTCGTTCAGCAGTTCATCTAGTTCATTTAGTTCACAGGTCCCATGATGCCTCTCTCTATCAGCTCCTCATAGGATATGGCTGGAGAATCAGCAGGCTGTTTTAGAGAAAGATTTTTTTGCCCCCATAGCAACCAATCACAGCTCAGCTTTCTGATATTGCTCTAGCAAGTGAGAGAACTGGAGAATGATGAAAGTTAAACATTTAAAAGAAAAGAGTAAGCTTTCCATTACTTATCAGTTGCTGTATGCCCCACATGAAGTCATGTAATCTTCCCAGTCTGACACAGAGCTCCTTGCAACATGACATTCTGTGGGACATACAGCAGCTGATAAGTACTGGGAGGCTTGAATATTTAAAAAAGAAAAAAAAAGGAAATTACTAACTTGAATAAATAACTTTTGAATTTATTTTCTCCAGAGTACCCCTTTAACAAAAGTTTGTTATATAATGATCAGATGTATTAACTATATCTGATCATTTTAACAAGACTATAACTCATCCTAGGAGCCACAGCTTCTGTGTAATAAACTAGAACTGTTCAATATCTTCTCAGTAGAATCCAGAGAAATACTGAACTAAATGAACTAATCTTTTCAGTGAACTAGTTCATAGTGAACTAATCACCAAAACGAACTAGATTTCCCATCACTACTGCGCATGCGGCCCACTAGGGTCATGTGATGTACTCGTCTCTAGGGGAAGGACACACGTCCGGAGCCCAGGATGAGGGCGGGGCCGGCGGCAACGTGCGCGGGCCATGTGTAGGTATGCGCCCCCCGTGAACGCGCACCGCCTGTGTTTTCTCAGCCCCCACGTCACGTGACAGCGGAAGCCTGTCGCAGGCTTGCCGTTCAGTTGTCCGTTCTGTCTCAGGACCGGACTATGTCCTTCATGTCCATAGGGCTCTAGAGGTCGTATCGCTAGGGGGAATGGAGCGTACTGACAGCTGAGACGGGGCCCAAACCGGTGGACGACACGGCGACTCGCGGGGGCCAGGTGCGCGCAGAGTCCCCCGGTGATGGCCTCCGGGTGTCGGTGACGCGCCCGGGCGTCAGTAAGGGGGGCTGCGGCCTGGGAGCCCAGGCTTTTCACGGTACCCCGGCCACGGCTCCTCTTTCCTCCTCGTCCGGGCACACGGGAGGGGACTGCTGCTGGTGGAGGATGTCAGGCCGCCGCTGCGCCGGGGCCCTGGGCTCTGCCACCTCCCACGGGGATACCGGAGGAAGCGGGGAGCCGGCCCGGGAGCTGTTCGAGGCCTGTAGGAACGGTGACGTGGAGCGGGTGAGGAAGCTGGTCAGCACCGACAACGTGAACAGCCGGGACACCGCCGGCAGGAAGTCCACCCCGCTGCACTTTGCTGCAGGTAAGGGACGCGCCCGGGGGAGCGAGGAGGAGGAGAGGGAGGGGTGCGGGGGAGCGAGGAGGAGAGGGAGGGGTGCGGGGGAGCGAGGAGGAGGAGAGGGAGGGGTGCGGGGGAGCGAGGAGGAGGAGAGGGAGGGGTGCGGGGGAGCGAGGAGGAGGAGAGGGAGGGGTGCGGGGGAGCGAGGAGGAGAGGGAGGGGTGCGGGGGAGCGAGGAGGAGAGGGAGGGGAGCGAGGAGGAGGAGAGGGAGGGGTGCGGGGGAGCGAGGAGGAGGAGGAGAGGGGGGGGAGCGAGGAGGAGGAGGAGAGGGGGGGGAGCGAGGAGGAGGAGGAGGAGAGGGAGGGGAGCGAGGAGGAGGAGGAGAGGGAGGGGAGCGAGGAGGAGGAGGAGAGGGAGGGGAGCGAGGAGGAGGAGGAGAGGGAGGGGTGCGGGGGAGCGAGGAGGAGGAGGAGGAGAGGGAGGGGAGCGAGGAGGAGGAGGAGAGGGAGGGGAGCGAGGAGGAGGAGGAGAGGGAGGGGAGCGAGGAGGAGGAGGAGGAGAGGGAGGGGTGCGGGGGAGCGAGGAGGAGAGGGAGGGGAGCGAGGAGGAGGAGAGGGAGGGGAGCGAGGAGGAGGAGGAGAGGGAGGGGAGCGAGGAGGAGGAGGAGAGGGAGGGGTGCGGGGGAGCGAGGAGGAGAGGGAGGGGTGCGGGGGAGCGAGGAGGAGAGGGAGGGGTGCGGGGGAGCGAGGAGGAGGGGTGCGGGGGAGCGAGGAGGAGAGGGAGGGGTGCGGGGGAGCGAGGAGGAGAGGGAGGGGTGCGGGGGAGCGAGGAGGAGAGGGAGGGGTGCGGGGGGAGCGAGGAGGAGAGGGAGGGGTGCGGGGGAGCGAGGAGGAGAGGGAGGGGTGCGGGGGAGCGAGGAGGAGAGGGAGGGGTGCGGGGGGAGCGAGGAGGAGAGGGAGGGGTGCGGGGGAGCGAGGAGGAGAGGGAGGGGTGCGGGGGAGCGAGGAGGAGAGGGAGGGGTGCGGGGGAGCGAGGAGGAGAGGGAGGGGTGCGGGGGAGCGAGGAGGAGAGGGAGGGGTGCGGGGGAGCGAGGAGGAGAGGGAGGGGTGCGGGGGAGCGAGGAGGAGAGGGAGGGGTGCGGGGGAGCGAGGAGGAGGAGAGGGAGGGGTGCGGGGGAGCGAGGAGGAGGAGAGGGAGGGGTGCGGGGGAGCGAGGAGGAGGAGGAGGAGGAGAGGGAGGGGTGCGGGGGAGCGAGGAGGAGAGGGAGGGGTGCGGGGGAGCGAGGAGGAGAGGGAGGGGTGCGGGGGAGCGAGGAGGAGAGGGAGGGGTGCGGGGGAGCGAGGAGGAGGAGAGGGAGGGGTGCGGGGGAGCGAGGAGGAGGAGGAGGAGGAGAGGGAGGGGTGCGGGGGAGCGAGGAGGAGAGGGAGGGGTGCGGGGGAGCGAGGAGGAGGAGGAGAAAGAGGGGTGCGGGGGAGCAGGGCTCCAGGGAAGCGAGGAGGAGAGGGAGGGGTGCGGGGGAGCGAGGAGGAGGAGAGGGGTGCGGGGCCCTGGGGGAGCGAGGAGAAGGGGGGGTGCGGGGCCCCGGGGGAGGGAGGAGGGGGTGCGGGGCCCCCGGGGGAGCGACTAGGAGGAGAGGGGTGGGGGGCCCCGGAGGAGCGAGGAGAGGAGTGGGGGGCCCGGGGGAGCGAGGAGAGGGGTGGGGGGCCCCGGGGGAGCGAGGAGGAGGAGAGGGGTGGGGGGCCCCGGGGGAGCGAGGAGGAGGAGAGGGGTGGGGGGCCCCGGGGGAGCGAGATGGAGGAGAGGGGTGCGGGGCTCCGGTGGAGGAGAGGGGTGCGGGGCTCCGGGGGAGGAGAGGGGTGCGGGGCTTCGGGGGAGCGAGGTGGAGGAGGGGTGGGGTGCAGGGGAGTGAGGAGTGGGTGGTTACAGGACATGTTCGGGGGCGGTGTCATTAGGCCGCACATCTCAGGCCCGACTCCTCCATACAAGTCATGATGACTGCCGCACGGTGTGAATGAAGGATGAATGCTGGCAGCCGGATGTAGTCACCTGATCTGTGCTCGGTAAAGCTGGGTGACATGTCCGCCACTACAGCATCTACAAGTATTGATCACAGCCCTATGAAGCAGGTCTGCTGTTGAGGCTGTGTTCACACTGCTATTTTGTATGTGGTCCATACTCTTTAAAGGTTACAGATGTATAAGTGAACCAGATGCAGAGAGTGGGTTGTGCAGCCAGTGGTCTCATAGATCATAGCCGGCTGCATGTTTATAAACATCCAAATGAAAACCCCAAATGCGGTGTGGATCCAGCCGCCTGCGCACATTCATCCTGATCTTGTGCAGATGTGTCAGGACATGCTGGTTGTCACTGAGCCGCCTTCTCTAGGATAGCGATACCTTTCTGCCTGACAATACATAAAGGGGTATGTCAGATGAGTGGCCGGGGGTGAGTGAGAACAGGGGAGATGTACATGGGTCCTGATCGGGCAGTCTAGGCACTCCTTCCTCTGCCCCCCTTCCCACCAGAGACGTGGATCAGTGGGCTGGGTTAGCAGCGGTATCAGTGTTCTGTATTGGTCCATGGGCCGGGTTAGTTCTTACATCCCAGCCAATAGCAAAGATGGAGGACATGTGATCCACGTCTCAGAAGGTGGCAGCCAGGAGGGAGATGGAGAGGACTCAGTTTAGATGATTTTATGCATCCAGAGGGGGTGAGTCTACTTAGTAAGCAGCAAAGCGGTGCAGAAGCAATCATTTTTTATATTGGAAAGATAGTAAGCTATGGGTGGGCTATTAGTTAATGCAAAAATTATTTTGGGTGGAGTCCTCCTTTAACATTTACCCCATAAACCACACTGGAAATCTTTTAGGTTTTTTGTTTCTCCTCCCCATTTTCTAAGACTCATAACTTTTATGTTTTCATCTACATTTTTTTGTGGGAACAATTGTGCTTTGTACTGACACCCTCCAATTTACATAAAAATACTGCAAAAAAAAAAATAATGAAAGTAGTTTGAGATAAAGTTGAAAAAATTGTTACCATGTGGTAATACAGAGGTGTTCTCTCTATTCTTCAGGTCTTCATCTGCCATACTTCACCGGTCTCCTGCAGGATAAATAACATATTTATGTTGTTTGCACAGTACCACACATGGCAATACCAAATATGTTTAGTGTTTTTTTCACATTTCATTAATCCTTTTCTATGTCTGGCTGTAAGACTAGATCACTAATGGCAGCTGTAGGTAAATACAGCTGACATAGGGGATCACTCCAGGCTGGCTATTGGTGGTGGTTGGGGGCTCGGCTCCTGAGCCTACCTCATACACCCCTTTCCATTCTAGTGCACTCTGCTGCCACCTGTGTCCATGTCAGGAACTGTCCAGAGCAGTAGCAAACCCCCTGCTGTCCAGACTGGAAAGAACACGACACTTCCTACAGGACATATAGCAGCTGATAAGTTCTGGAACCAGTTGATTGCTGAATTACCTCTTTAAAAACCACTTACCTCTTTAAAAACCACTATGTTCATCAGACCCATGGACTTCTACTGCAGATCCAGAGCAAGTTCTGCTCCATTCATCCTATGGGTCTTCTAAGCAGTGGCCAGCTCAGTGCTATCCCATAGAGAGTGAATAGATCTCCAGCAGAGCTCCCTTCATTCAGTGGTCAGACCCCCACCAATCAGCTTGTTGTTGGAATAGGGGATAATGATGCCAGTTAGGAATACCCCATCATCAGGATTACTTTATTGGTTTTAATAAATCCTTAGCCCTGCTGCAAAAGGTGTTCCTGTGGGTACCCCCCCCCCCCCTCTCTCATTAGGCAATGGTGTTAGGGGATATCTACCGTTCTACCTGAAGACAGTAAATTTTTGCTTGACATTTTTTCCTGAATCCATGTGTATAGAGAAGGCTATCAGTTTCTGTGTGGATGGCGTTGGCGGCAGGACTCGCACTGTATCCCTTAGTAGTCCTGTCAGGATTTGTTTTTAAAGGAGAAAATAAAACAGGTTTTTGATCTTTGCTATAAAACTGTTCCAAAGAATGATATGAAATGTAAAAACCATTTGTAGTGTAGGAGACAAGAGGTGGGGGGACCACAGTCTTTTTTAAGTCTTCCACTACCTATCAGCATGTTAGATTAATCTAACCTGCTGATATGTCCCTATTGCACAGCAGACACTGAGGAGGAAGGTATGTCTCTGCGCCGTCCAGTTCGGTTAGTTGTGTTCCCTACAGTCCGGTGAGACTGTCTGAAAACACACTCTGATATATAAAGTGTTTTTTTTTTATGCACATTTACGTTTTTTATACGGCCTCTGCAGGAAACCCAGTGCTCATTGTTCAGAACTATCAAGAGAACCCAATCCAGGTCTGGTCCATAGTAATCTAGCAGTGCTTATTGACTCTCTGTATCCACCATCTTGGGTATTGAGATGGGGGCTGTTCACAGAGGAACCACTCCTTAGATGAAGAGAGTGTCATTTTACAATGTAGGTAAATACTTCCTTTAGTTTTTGTTAAATGCCTTGAAGCCTCTTCTGGTGATTCTTTGTTTGAGCTGCTGTCAAGCAAGATAGATAAGGCTCATATGGGGAGCTATGTGAGACTCTAGTGCTTTCTCTAGAGCTTATTGCCGCGTTATGTGACAATTCTTCATGTTGACGAGTAAATATCCGGAATATGAGGATTCTGTCCCTATATAAGGAATGTCAGGATTCAGGTTTTTTTTTTCTTATCTGGGTCAATTTTAAGGCCCTTTTACACTGGCTGGTTATTTGTTCGGCCAGAGATTAACCAGTGAGTAAGAAAATGCTCACCCGTCATTGGTCGAATGTTTGGTGCAGCCCATAAAATCATTGCTAGGGGGACTCTTAATGGCTCTGCGAATGATCTGCACTGGTTAATACTTTCAGGTTGGTCTGTGGGAAAAGGTCCTAACGCTCTACTTTAGTGTTCGTTCCTAGAAAATCCTTTGTGCAGTGTATGGGTTTATAGAATGTCTCCTTTGGTAGAATGTGGTAAAAAATGCATTAAAATTAAGGTGAACAAATAAAAATAAATGAAAGTACCACTTCCCTAATTTTTTTTTTTTTACTTATGACTTTGTTGGTGCTGGCACATAGATCCTGATGGTGCCATTGATTTTTCTTGCCAGTAGTGCACCCAAGCAGCTCTGTTTGCATGTCAAGAAGCCAGCGCAGATGGTGGAAAATTGATGGTGCCACTGGGATCTAGACGCTGGCGCCGACCAGGTCATATAAAAAAAAAAAAGTTAGGGGAATGGTACATTTGCTTTAAATGATGCATTGCTACTGATCTTGAGTGTTGATCTTGCAGATAGGTGTTTTTTTACAGAGCCTGTTACAAAGGCCCAACTATTGTGCAGCCCTTTGCGCCAATCATCCCTTAGTACAGTGCTTCTCAATTCTTGTCCTCGTGGCCCACCTGCAGGTCATGTTTTGAGGATATCCCATACAAAGAATGTGATACAATTATACTCAGTGCATCAGGTTTTATCACCTGTAAAATACTAAGGAAATCCTCAAATCATGACCTGTTGGTGGCCATGAGGACTGGAATATAGAAGCTCTGCCGAGATGCGCGGCTGGCTACCGATGATTCTTTGAATGTCAGAATAAACATGTTTGTTGGCCTGTTTGACCATAGCCGCCCTGTGTAATAGGGCCCTAGCTGGTTTCTCTCGCTTCTTCCTCTTCTCCTCTCCCCTCAGTTGTCATGGCTGGTGACAAGAATTATCTTCCACAAGTGAAGTGAGAATAGATCTGTGTTAAGTTACTCAGAGGTCACTAAAATCAATAGCCATTAGGTTTTCCTTTTGTCCTGAGGAATGTTTTTGTCTATTGTGACTCATTGATCACTTTAGTTGCCTAATTGCCTACATGAATTCAACTACCCTGTTAAATATTTACTACTTTGTGTATATAGTATACCCAAGCAGATTTCAGAGGATCTGGTTATATCAGGGATGTAGAATTTTTGTTTACAATCACTTTAACTGATTGAAATAATTGTACACTCGCTGTCCTCTAGTACAGTGCCTTATGTCTTATTTGTTCCTGAGTTGCACTGGATGTTTCCCTCCTGTTAAGCTACTGGAAGCAATATTGACACACACCTTAGCTCACTGTGAACAAATAATAAGCGCTAGCAAAAGTGGCACAGAGCCCGTCATTGCTGGTAAACATGAATGAATGAATCACTTCACTGTCTGGCAGACAATCACGTTTGGTGGTTACCAGCTTAGTGCAAGTGCCAACGTGAAGTTTTGTGATGGAGTAATGGCTGGGGGCTGTTTAATGGTTTGGATGGGCCCTAATGTTAAAGAGCATGTGTCACCTAAGTTTATCTTTACGCCCAATGAGAGGCCTTCCCGCCGCAGGACAGGAAACCTGTGAAGATAAAAGCTTGACACCCCTTTCCACACCTCCGTTTAGGTTTCCTGTCTCATCTGGAGAGAAAGGTGCCTGTGCATAAAATTAAAAGACTAAATTTAGATGTTGACCTGCCTCTATGGAGACAAGATGGTTTCAGATATATCTATATAGCAGCTGCAGTTCTGCTTAAACCTTAAAATCACGGACACAGACATCTGACTTGCGTATCAGTAATGTAAGTTTGGGAAGCGCCCCCTTTATTAATTTGTGTTAACTTTTAAAGACAGAAAATGGGGTGGCACTACTCATGCGTTGTGTATTCATATGAAATATGAAAACATTCAATACAGGCGGGGTTCCAAGTCACAAGACACATACATGTCACACTCTGGTAGGTCAGTCCATAAATGGTAGCAGTTTCCTGTTCTGCGCAGTCCAGCTAGCACAACGTGTTATTTACCATAAATTGTTTATAGATTACTGCCTTTCTTTTCCTTCTGTATTGTGACTACAATGATAATTTTCAAGGAGCTGTGCTCATTGATGTGCTGCCAGCATTCCTTTCCTTCTTCCAAACCATCTCTCTGTCAAGCTCTGATCATCTCCTAGTTCAGAGGGCAGTGTATATATAGGTGTAGTCATATAGGTTCAGTGCAAGTAGGTAAAATCACATCACCTAGCCTTATTACTTACTACCTCCCCCCTCCCTCCCTGCACGGTGCTTTGAGCCAGATGCACACTGTACTACTCCTCATCATCTGCTCAAACTATGAGCTCACCTGACGTGCTCAGCCCACACGGCGAGGGATGGGGGCAAAGGTAGTTAGATGCATGGGCACCTATATCCCTCCCACGCTGTGCAGGCTGACCACGGGTCAGGAGCGATCATAGTATGAGCAGATGATGGGAGGAGTAGTAGTACCGCATGTATCTGGCACCATGCAGGGAGGGAGGGGGTAGGTAGATGCATGGGCACCTCTTTCCCTCCCAACTCAGTGCCGTTCATCTCCCTCTCTCCTGGTGTGACTGCTTGTTATCGGCAGCACAGGGAGGGAGAAAGGGAGATGCAAGTGTCCTTGCTCCCCAAATTAATCCATAAAAATCAAAGGATTTTGTACTGTAAAAAAAAAAAATCCTCTCACTAAAGACATAGACTTTTTATACTGCTGGACACTTCATGTAAATTACACCCAATTTGCGTTGTCACAGTTTTTTAGAGAAATTGAAGCTGCCTGATCTACTAAATTAAGGGAAATAGCACTATATGTGCATTTCTCATAATTTGGTGTATATTAGGAACTTGTCTAACTTTGCTTATGTAATACCATATTAAAAAGATTTTTGGCCAAAGTTCTCCTTTAACATTAGTAACAGTATTTTGTCACCTTTTGAAGAGGTCATTTCACTGGGAGCTGCTATTGTCTCCTCTATCTACTGGTGTCGCATGTCGCTGCACTGCTGTACAGATAACTTTACAGCAGCACTCCTCTTATCACCACAGACAGAACAGGAAGTCTCAGCTTAGTTTTAGCCCCAGTGGTGAAAATGAAAAATGTAAGGCTGCATTCACAACCCCCCCTGGACTATGCCGCCGCCTTCCCCTGGCAGTGTAGTCCAGGCCACTTCCGGTGAGCGTGTGTAGGCAGGCCTGCACAGGGGAGTAGGTGAATAGTCAGATGCCATAACAGGAGTGCACCTTATGCGCTCCTGTCATCTCTGCGGTGGCAGGGCTACACCTCCAGGGGATCCGTGCCAGGGAGGCTGCACTGCTCGGGGATCAGTGCCGTGATCCTCCTTCAGATCGGGGCACAGATCGTGTGAATGAGGCCTAAGATTATAGGATTATTTTATAATATAGATAAAATAATGAAAATTAGCAAAAATGTCACCAAAAATTCTTAAATATGTTCAAAGGAGAAGTCCGGTGAAAGTTTTATTAAAGTATTGTATTTCCCCCCAAAAGTTATACAAATTACCAAAATACACTTATTACGGGAAATGCTTATAAAGTGCTTTTTTTCCCTGCACTTACTACTGCATCAAGGCTTCACTTCCTGGCTAAAATGGTGATGTCACGACCCGACTGCCAGAGCTGTGCGGGCTGTGGCTGCTGGAGAGGATGATGGCAGGGGGACACTGAGGGACACAGAGCACTGGAGGGACACTGAGCATCCCCCTGCCATCATCCTCCCATGGATCCCGCCTCCTTCACTGAGTGGCTGAGCGGACCTGAGACATCACGTCTCGGGCCCGCGTCAGACACCCGGAAGCGGCCGGGCACCGGAGCGCAGCGATGCGGGACCCGCCGCTGGAACCGGGGAGGTGAGTGGACATCTTTTCCCTTGGCCACCTCGTCCCCGGTCCCAGCGCAAAAGTGCCCCCACGCTGGTGTACCCCTTAAGGGCCCTATTACACGACGCAGTAATCTGCTGGATCTAGCAGATTGGCAATAATACAGCCCTAAGTATTGGTCAGTGTGCAAATATATTAGAGGTCGAATAATGCGTGTGTTCTACTAGTTACTGATGATCGCATGAAGCGTTAAAATTCACTTTTACATGGTGTAATTCTGTGAAATGTCCCCCCCTTGAAAGAAGTTCTCTATTTATAAAATGTGCATGTATAGGGGGGGTTTCACATACACACGCAGTGTAATTTCAGTGTTTGCAGTGTATTTACTTGTGACTGTACTAATTATTTTATTTATATATATATAGATAGATAGATAGATAGATAGATAGATAGATAGATAGATAGATAGATAGATAGATTAGGGCTGGGCGATTAATCGAATTCATTCGATTAATTCGCCCAGAATGTTAGAATCGATTAGATTTTTTTTGAAAATCGCAAATTCGATTTTCACCAAAAATTATTGCGGGCAGTGCGGCCGGGAGTGTCGGGGCGAGCGGGAACTGCGGCGCTGAGTGTCGGGCCGGCGGTATGCAAGGCGGGCGGGAGCTGCGGTGAGTTGTCGGGGCGGCCAAGAACTGCGGCGCTGAGTGTCGGGCGGGCGCTGCGGCGATATGCAAGGTGGGCAAAAGCTGCGGTGAGGTGCCGGGAGCTGTGGCGCTCAGTGTCGGGCGAGCAGGAACTGCGGCGAGGTGCAGGGCGAGCGGGCAGTCAGCAACAGCCTCCAGCCGCTTAAAAGAGCAGTGAGGGACTGACCTGCCCCCGCCCCTTACACACAGCGTCCCGCTCCCCTCTCGGCCGCACATGCAGGCCCCCGGTCTCTGGAGGAGCCGAGGAGGCTGCAGGGACTGTATAATAAGGTGATATCGGCTCTGCGGGTCCTGGAGCTGTACAGCGGGACACCCGAACCCGCTGTACAGCTCCAGTAATGGCAGCGTCGCTATCACCCTATTGTACACTCCCTGCAGCTTCCTCGGCTCCTCCAGAGACCAGGGACCTGCATGTGTACCGGGGTGAGGAGAGGAGGAGGGCTATGTGCACTCCTGCCTCAGTCACCCCCAGCTGCCCCAGTTTCCCCAGTTTCCCCCCAGTCACCCCCAATGTACTACTACTGCCCCCCTCATCCTATACCTGTACTACTACTACTGCCCCCCTCATCCTATACCTGTACTACTACTACTGCCCCCCTCATCCTATACCTGTACTACTACTACTGCCCCCCTCATCCTATACCTGTACTACTACCGCCCCCCTCATCCTATACCTGTACTACTACCACACCCCTCATCCTATACCAGTACTACTACCACACCCCTCATCCTATACCAGTACTACTACCACACTCCTCATCCTATACCAGTACTACTACCACACTCCTCATCCTATACCAGTACTACTACCACACTCCTCATTCTATACCAGTACTACTGCTACACCCCTCATCCTATACCTGTACTACTACTACCACACCCCTCATCCTATACCTGTACTACCACCGCACCCCTCATTTTTACCTGTACCACCACACCCCTTATCCACTATAACTCCACTACTACACACCCCTTATCCACTACTACACCCTACCTAGATATCTCCTATACTACATGGGGGCACACAGGGGGCTTGTATACTACATGGGGGCATAGAAAGCACTGTTACAGTGGGAAGCAATACAGTTCTCTCAAACGTCATTTAAATAATATCTGACGTTGCAGGGAGCAAAATGTTCTTTTTATTTAGGAAAAAGAAAAAAAATTCGAGATTTAAATTGAGAATCATCCAAAAAATTTTAAAAATCGAGATTTTATTTTTTGGCCATATCGCCCAGCCCTAAGATAGATAGAGAGAGAGAGACAGATAGCTAATAATATATATAATATATATATATATATATATTAATATTAAATATATAAATAATAATTAAGAGAAGTTCAGGTTTTGTCCAGAGTTACGACCTCTATAATCGCCCAAAGATGCTCTGACCTGAAATCTTTCCAGGAGTCTCCTCTGGTCCCCAGCTGATCCTTGAGCTCCGAACCTCATGATCCCTGCTCATACTGATGGCCTACATAGGATTACTCACCCTGTAGTACAGCTGAAGTCTTTTACTTATCAAGAATAATTCAAGTAAGGTGAAGTCAAGCAGTGCATAAACCACAGGCTCTGCAGATAGGGGCCTATGCTAGTGGAATCCTGTGCTATATTTTATCCACACAGAATGAGTGAAACACTGTATCTGTAAGCTTACACAAATGTTAACCTATGTTGATTATAGCTATATGTAAAATATAAAATGCTGATGTGACTACATATGTTTTTTCTTTCTCTCCAAGGATTTGGCCGGAAGGACGTTGTGGAATATCTACTGCAGAGTGGTGCCAATGTCCATGCACGTGACGATGGTGGTCTTATTCCTCTCCACAATGCCTGTTCTTTTGGCCACGCTGAAGTCGTAAATCTCCTGCTGAGACATGGTGCTGATCCTAATGCCCGTGACAATTGGAACTATACCCCTCTCCATGAAGCAGCTATTAAGGGCAAGATAGATGTCTGCATAGGTATGTTTTTCTGTGAAACACGAGTGAAGGGTGAACTCCACATTTTATCATTGTTAGGATGGATTTCCTAAGGACTGGTTGACTGTTTCACTTGGCTAAAATAGATTGCAATATAAAATATAGCTGTTTTAAAGGAAGACCTTTTATTGATACTATAACCTGCATACTATACAGCAGCATAAAGTATATTTCGCAACTTGTCTAGTAGATCTCACAAGTATTCCTACATTTAGACAGGCTCATTCTATAATTCATCTTAAAAGCAAACCTCTCAGCTAAGAATTTGTTTAATCTTAAAGGGTCTGTCCCCCTCCTATCAAGGTTGCAAATAAATTAAACATGATCGTGGTTGGTTTCTAGCTTAGGATTTTATCATTCATTTTCCCCTTTTTCAGTATCATTCATAGTGCACTGATCCTCTTCATCTAATTTGACAATGTTAAGTGTATTTTCTTCTTTATAGTGCTGCTTCAGCATGGTGCAGATCCAACAATCCGCAATACAGACAGCAGGACAGCTTTGGATTTATCGGATCCATCAGCAAAAGCAGTGCTGACAGGTAAAACTTTACAGGGATTGGTTGCTTTGTCTGTCTCCCTATGCAGACATTCTGCTGATTTTCAGTCTTGTAAGTTTATCTGGGATGTCCTTTAGATCTTTCTATTGAATTTTCAAACTTTGAAGTAAAACTAGGTGACAGCTTTGCCTCAATATGTGCAGTATTTCCTGTAGAGTAAATTACAGTGATGGTTTTTAATAGGAACACCAAACACAGCATGCTTCTTACCCGTCAGAAGTCACAGCAACCATTCCCCTTTGGAGCTGGAAAAATGCATTGCTGCATTGTCTTGTATTGTTTATAACACTTATCATGTCTAATTTTTTTAGGGGAATACAAGAAGGATGAGCTGTTGGAAAGTGCTCGGTATGTTGTCATGAAATCTTTTCTCCACCCCCCCCCCACTCCTTCCCATATCTCCTGTTAGTGCAAATAGGGGAGAGCTAGTTAAAACAATGCCCATCATGTAATACTACATTTTACCTACAGCCACTACTGCAAAGGAAATTATAAAAAATTACCAACACCTCCACTGGCAGAGACTGCTATGGTTTACTGTGATGACTTGCACTGATTTATTTGTAATCTATATTCTAAACATATTTGTTTTTGTAGAAGTGGAAATGAGGAGAAAATGATGGCTCTGCTGACACCTCTGAATGTTAATTCCCATGCCAGTGATGGAAGAAAGGTAAAAGACTCCACTACATTATTATTCTTTTGTCATACTAGTTATAGATCACACTGCACGCACCACTGAGATAAGTATGGCACAGTTTTGGCACATCTAGGTTTATGCATCTAAAAATCAGGAAAGTGTTAACTATGCCCCGGTTTTTTTTTTACACTTAAAAAAAATGGAAACAAGCAATATATTAGGAGGAAGTTGAAAAAAAAATGCAATAGAAAATGTCAAGCTTACACTGAGTGAAAGAATGCAGCCAGATGTAAATCACCAAAATCTTTACTAAGAACAGTTAGAACTAGCAAGCAAATATTGAGCCTTTTGAGGCAGGGACAAGGATTTATGCGTATTTTTTTTTTTTTTTTTACTAGTCTGAATCAGAGTGCATTTACTTAATACACAATATATACTTTATACCTGCTGAGACCTTTGATCCATATAGGTGAAGTCCCTCCTTCTCTCTCGTTTTCTTGTGTCACATAGACATGTAAATTGAGTGTAAGTTTAGCTTGGTCAAGGTCTATTTGCTGAGACCCCCTCTAATCATTAGCACTTTGCGTGGCGCTTAGTCCATCTGGTTATAGAAGGCTACTTTTGTAGATTTATAATAGTACATGTCTCATTCAACAAGGAGCAGGTGGTCAGCCAGGAAGGGAAGCATTCTGCTGCAAGCTTCACCTGACTTTACTAATAATTGGAGGGGGCTCAGTACTAAGACCCTGACCAATTTTTGGTTTTGACATGTATGTGCAACATCCTGTGCTGCCCCAGCACTGATGGTTTCTGCAAAATATTATTTCCCTGCAGCAGCGACAGATTGTACTTGCAAATAACTGGCTTCATGGTGCTAGCCTGTGTGGCTGACTTTTGGAGTGCTGTGATTAGCTGCAGCAGTGACATACATGTATTGCATATTGTCACTGTAGATAATTGATGGCAGTGCCGTGTGGGGCACAGGATATAACAAGTGAGGGATGTTTGGGCTGTTTTAGGATGACTTGAAGCTACTTGTCTTGAAGGAAACTTGTCTAACCCTTTGCCTAATATCTTAATTTTTTTTAATCTATCTACAGTCAACACCGCTTCACTTAGCGGCAGGCTATAACCGTGTCAAAATCGTACAGCTGTTACTTCAGCATGGAGCAGATGTACATGCCAAGGATAAAGGGTATGGCTACATTGAGGATTTAATATAGTGATGGTTTCTTGTGACACGTGGCATCCTTGTTTAATGTTGGATTCTTTCATCTGTAAATGGATATTCCCAATGGGGTTTCATAACTTAAATAATGCTTTTGATATATTACATGCTCAAAGACTCTCTAAAAATAGGTATCTCTTCTCATTTCCTTTGGGCTATAGAAAGCCTAACCGCCGTAAGAATCTCCAGTGGCTTTTAGAGCAAGCATATGTCTTATCACCTATTTGTGTGGTTGAAAAATCTGCCTTGCTATGTCCCAGAAATTATGCAAGAAAGTTGCAGAAAGTCAGTGTACAGAATGCTGTGGGAAGCTGATCAGTTAAGACACAGCCATTTGTTGCTAAATATGTTTGAGAAATTGGTGTCTAGACTAGAAGTTTTCTTGGCAGATTCTTTTTTGTTTTGTTTTTTAATTTATTTATTTTTTTTCCTTTCATGGTTAAGATTCTCATACTTAACCAGTGATGGATGCAGTTGCTTTTCTGCTGTTGTACTGCATCTATATGCAGCCTCTTCCAGAGACAATCTTTTACAATCTTCTAGTTTCAGTCTGGTTGAAATAGTAAAAAGTGCATATGTTGTAGGCTAGTAGTGGTCAGCCTACCACATTATGGCTACATGTTATGTTTAGTGCTCCCCCCCTATTTGTCTCAGTTAAGAGGCTGTAAAATTGCTGTTTCTGAATCTCCACTTCCACAGTGGGTTGGGGGTGCACACATAGCCTCTACTTACTGCATATCTGCCTGAGTAAGCAAGGGTTTGTGCGGCCGAGAAAGATAAAGGGAAAAAGCACAGATATACATATCCCAGAACTTAATATGTACATATCTGTGCTCCAGATCACAAGCAGCAGTCTATACATACCAGCCACACTGCTTGTGATCCAGCATCTGTCTCTTTGCTCCTTGTGGCAGCTGTATCTTCAGGCCCCGCCTTCTCTGGCCGTCATCGGACTGAGGATACAGCCACAAGGACCGGAGAGACAGATGCTGTATTCGCAAGCAGCGTGGCTGGTAAGTACAGACTGCTACTTGTGATCTGGAAATTGACAGCACAGGTATATACATATCCGCGCTGTCAGTTTCCAGGGCTGCATGAGCAATACGAGGATCGTTCATACAGCTCATCTGCTAGATTTCTCGTCCCATGTAAAGGCAGAGCAAACAAGCAGATCTTGCTGATCGGTGCTTGTTTGCGCCCCCTACGGCTGCAAAATCTGTGTGACAGGTCTCTTGCAGGACACGCACCAAATGTGTCATCCTGTGCTGGAAGAATTCACTCCTGATGCACTGATTCTATTGGTTGACTCTTCTGACAAAATCTTTTTCCCAAATGAACTGGTGCCAGAAAGTTATACAGATTTGTAAATTACTTCTATTAAAAAAAAAAATCTTCACTACTTATCAGCTGCTGTATGTCCTGAAGGAAGTGGTGTATATTTGCTCTCTGCTGCCATCAATGGCCGTGACAGGAACTGTCCAAAGCAGTAGAGGTTTTCTATGGGGATTTGCTACTGCTCTGGTCATGGACAGAGGGGGCAGCTGATAGCACTGTATCAGACTGGAAATAATATACCACTTCCTGCAGTACATACAGTAGATTTAAAAATTTTAAACTTTCCAACTCCAGTTGATTTAAAAACAATTTATCATCATCATCTTCGGGGTACAAATCTATTCAACCATAATGTAAATATAGATATATGTTTCAATGGTTTTATTGTAGTAATTTCTTCCTTTTGCCTCTAGAGATTTGGTGCCACTTCACAATGCTTGTTCATATGGCCACTATGAAGTGACTGAACTACTTGTTAAGGTAATCGTGGTTCCATTTGTTAGTACACATTCTGAATGCTTAAAGAGGATGTACCACCAGGTACATCCTCTTTAAAGAGGACCAATCACCTAAAAATCACTATCCCTATTATCAAAGGAAATCTCTCCCTAAGTCTATCTAAGAAGATACAGACTGCCTGTGCAGTCTGTATCTTATCCCTTTACCCAATTCTCTTGCTTGCTGAACGAAGGCCGGGCGCCGCCATCTTGATGACGTCACTTTGCGTTTCACCGCTGGAACGCAAGTGACGTATTCAAGATGGCGTCGCCCGGCCTTCCAGCACCGAACAAGAGGATCAGGTAAAGTATAAGCTACAGACTGTAAAGGCAGTCTATTTATGAAGATACAGATTGCCTTTGCAGTCTGTATCTTATACTTTACCTGTTCCTCTTGTTTGCTGCAGCAAGGCCGGCGCCGCCATCTTGATTACGTCGCTTGCGTTCCACCGCTGGAACGCAAGTGACGTATTCAAGATGGCGGCGCCCGGCATCAGACTGCAACGGACAAGAGGATCAGGTAAAGTATAAGATACAGACTGCTGTTGCAGTCTGTATCTTATACTATACCTGTTCCTCTTGTTCGGCCCGGCCGCCGCCATCTTGATTACGCTACTTGCGTTCCACCACTGAAACGCAAATGACGTAATCAAGATGGCGGCGGCCGGCATTGCTGCCGCTGTGGATGACGGGAGCTTCCTGTCTCGAGCCGACTCTTTTGAAAAGAGCCGGCGCGAGACAGTGAATTGAAAAGTGAAAAAAACAAAAACGCGGCCGAAAAAATAAATAAAAGTATTTACAAATGTTAATTAAATAAATAATTACATTAAATTAGAAAATAAAATTTTTTTAAATTTCTTCCGTGATTGGTTCTCTTTAACCTGACACAGGGATAGAACAGCGCTGTGACAGGGAAGCCGCAGCCGCTTCATAGAGGTGAGGGTATTCCCTCCCACTGGGGGTGGGCCGGCCTGCCTCCAGTGTTTGAGCACCGGCCGGTAACCGTGGAAAGAACGGCCTCGTACGGGGGTACCGGGCCGCGGTTCGAAAAACGGGCCGCGGCACCGGCTTCCCCGTCACGGCGCCGTTCTATCCCTGTGTCAGGGTAAAGAGGACGTACCTGGTGGTACATCCTCTTTAAGGAGGATATATCCCCTGGGGTACCTAATGAATTAAAAAAGTAAAATATAAAACCTTCTCACATCCTGGCCAGAAGTTGACCAAAACAAAGGGGTCAAATCCTTGTTCTCGAGGTTTGACTTTTCAACTTCGGTACTCCTTTGAAGTGTTCCTTATAAGCAGGTGTCCCACCCATTTTTTAGCTTGGGGTTTATCTAAACGATCATGTCACACCAGGCAATGCCACATCCAAATACTACCAAGCAGTGCACACAGTACACTCTAGAAGCACCAAATACCACCGTGCAGCCCCTCTACCAGCAGCATTGTCCACCTTTAAAGTCAGTGGGGGAGATTTATCAAACTGGTGTAAAGTAGAATAGAAAGTGTAAGACTTTCAGGGAAGGATGGCCATTAAGTAACAAGCAATATGTATATAAACTTTCTTGTCTTACAGCACGGAGCCTGCGTAAATGCAATGGACCTCTGGCAATTTACGCCTCTTCATGAAGCTGCCTCTAAGAACCGGGTGGAGGTCTGTTCCCTCTTGCTTAGTTATGGTGCAGACCCGCACATGCTCAACTGTCACAATAAAAGTGCCGTTGATTTGGCTCCAACACCACAGCTAAAGGAACGATTAGCATGTGAGTACTGACCTTGTCATTGAAGAATATTATGTGTTTTCTGTATATGTTTTGCTGTTCAGTTTATTCCAGGTGTGAACCACCCTTCCAATTTATTGCCAGGATTCTGTGTTAATGTAATGAAGGACGGGTGGACAGCAATTAAATTACTGCAATGAAATGATGCAGCGCTGCAATGAAAGGATCAGTTACTGCAAATGATGCATTCACATTGCATTTTCATTGCATTACTGCATCTGTGAACTCAACCTTACTCTATGAAAGATGTTAGCATAGACTTTACCTGATAGTGGATTATTTGTTGTGGTGTCTCTAACAACACTAAATCAGCTTTGTTCTGGCATCTCATAGTTTTTGCTTGGACAGTACACATCAGAGCTGTGTTACTAAGTTATAAGAAATGTGTATGTGTAATAAGTGTTACTTTTAAGACATAAATACTCTTTTAAGTGACTTCAAGGCCTGCACTTAAAGGGGTAGTGCAGGATTAGAAAAAAAAAATTCTAAAACCGTGCCACTCCTGTCTACTGGTTGTGGGTTACACCCCAGCTCCTCCTAGTCAATTACAATGGAGGTAAACTATACCCGGACACAACCGATGAACAGGTATAGTGGTATTTCTAGAGACAACAGCCATGCTCTTGAATTTCTGGACAGCTCCTTTAAATACATCACAGTATGTGGAATGCTATGCTGATCTTAATAGACAAGTGTAGCTTGGTGCTCACTTGTTTTGTTATATATCTATAATGCATTTGCGGTTTCTTCCCATCTAGATGAATTTAAGGGTCATTCATTGTTACTGGCGGCAAGAGAAGCAGACGTTGCACGCATTAAGAAACATCTCTCACTGGAAATAGTTAATTTTAAACATCCTCAGACTCATGAGACGGCACTGGTAAGTTCCCCAATAAATATGTTCTTATAAAGTAAGCAAAACATATATTAAAAATGTATATGTACTATCTAAAGTATATTGCCTTTAGTGAATATACTTTCAATGTATTATCTATTCTGGTAAGAAACCACCTTTACCATAAGAACTGTGAACCTGGGGAACAGTCTCTCATGAGCTGGTTACCGCCATAGTAATTGAGGGCTTCAGAAAAGACTTGATTACTGGAAAAATTTTAACATGAATACTGATGGACTTTTATACAATTCTTGTTCTGAATGTTGATCCGGTCATATCAGCACTTTAGGATCAGGAGGGAAACCCCTTTCCTATTTAAAGTGACCAGGCCCAGGCAGAAGCACTGGAGGCGGGCCGACCCACCCCCAGTGGGAAGAAACCCCAGCCCCTCCATGACGTGACTCCATTAGAATCAATGGAACCCGATCATAGAGGGGCTAGGGTTTCCTCCCACTAAGGGTTGGTCGGCCCGCCTCCCGTGCTTCTGCCTGGGCCTGGTGGTACAGTCACTTCAAAGTAGATTGAGGGATGGCACTGATTCAGCCTCTTGAAGACTCATGAGAGGGAGTCATGAGCAGACCGAAAGGGGGCTCTTGTGGCGCTAGCTTCACCTCCAGCACAGCAGAAAAGCTCATTAGCATATTAGCAATATCGCTGATAAATCTGGAAGCGGCTTTCGTTGGATTTTGCTTGGTGATCATATGGGCAAGCTTAGTACAAGATATGCTTGAAAGAAATCCTCCATTTACATTTATTTTGGAAGAATTAACTGTAAGGAATACAGAAGAATATGGAATCCTCTACTGGAAGGCTGGGTACAAGGTTTATACAGGAGAGAAAATACATTTGTAGTGTAGCAGAGGTCCCTGCATTTTAGAAGATCCATTTTCCCTTTATACCTTTTTAGACTAAAAGTAGCACCTCTGCGCTTGTGAGAGGGGAAATGTTTCTTAGGGTACAAACCCACTTGACGTATTTGCTGCGTGAATCAGTCTTAAAAATAAGCAGGCAAAACGCAGGTTGGCTTTATACGATTGTTCTGCGTTAAAATACGCAATTGCGTATTTTTGAAGCGTGAAGCTTGTTGTTAGCAAAGCATCAGTTGTTAACAACCTGTGCGAAAAAACGCATGTAGCTTCACGCTTCAAAAATACGCAATTGCGTATTTTAACGCAGAACAATTGTATAAAGCCAACCTGCGTTTTGCCTGCTTATTTTTAAGACTGATTCACGCAGCAAATACGTCAAGTGGGTTTGTACCCTTATAGAAATATTAGAGCGTGTTTTCATTCTTTTGATCATAAGAGGCATATGGCAGAATGGCTAATGTAAATGGGAGAACAGGGTCTTTTTTGGAATATTCACATGTTTATTTACCGTAGCCTTATAAGTAGTAGTGCTGGTAAGTCAGTAGAATTATTGTATATTTTTTTTTTTTTTTTTTTTCTGTGCACTGTGACCTGTTTTGGTGGTGGGGGAGTTGGAAGTTTTAATTCCTGAAACAGTCTAAGTAGTTTAGTGTTACCCTTAAAGCACCTCCATTGCATTTTTTTTTTTTAAATAAACTTTCTCATGAGAGAATTCTACAACGCCTCTGCTAGCCTGGAAAATCAATGTATGTCATAGACTGTAGAATGAAAAAACACAGATTCAACCGTTTCATACAGTAAGCTATTCACAGGTCATCTGTCTGACCCCATTTCCCAGTAAAGCAAGGCTCCAGGGAAAACATTCTTATCTTTAGTTGTTGCCATAAAAAGTCTGTTCAAGAAGGAATTCTTGAGAGAAACCTTAATTTTTTTTTAAAGATGTACATTATGTAATTATACATATTTATAACAAAGTTTAAATGCACATTATTTCCACTTATTTACTGAATGCACCACTGGAATAGTAAGTCTAGACATGCTGGATTTGCTGTGTGAACAGCAAGTTTCAATAGAGTAAATGTAAACAGGGTCTTAAAGGGGTTATCCGTTGCTACAAAAACTTGGCCACTTCCAGAGATCGCACCGCTGTTGTCTCACGTTCAGGTCTGGTTTACAATTAGGCTTGATTCACTTCAATGGAGCAGAGTTACAAAACCCCACCCAAACTGGAAACAAGAGTGATGCTGTCCCTGGGAGAAAGGGTTTTTTGAAGTGCTTAATAACCCCTTTAAATATTTTCCACATGGAGCTGAAATTTTCTGTGCAGAAAAAAGGAGTATGCTGCAATTCTTTGCATGCAGATTTGTGGTGGAAAGAAAAACCCTGTCCTTTGAACATTTGTTTTCTATTGGTGTTTTAAAGGGATAGTGCGGCATTTAGCTTTTATTCACTAGACACACATTACAAAGTTATACAAAGTTATAATCCTGCACTGTAAATTCACCATGGCCGTGCTTACTCTTCTGAAGTGTAATGCTACAAGCTTTACACACTTACATGTTCTTTATATGTTACAGCATTTTGCTGCATCATCTCCGTATCCTAAGAGGAAACAAGTATGTGAGCTGCTCCTTAGGAAAGGGGCAAACGTCAGTGAAAAGACCAAAGAGTAAGTTCTGTTCTTAGGATTTTTTTATTTTAGTCTATGGACTTTTTAAAAGTGTTCCAAATAACATCTTTCCTTTTTTCTTTTGCCCACAAAAGCTTTTTGACACCGCTCCACGTTGCAGCAGAGAAGGGCCACAATGACGTTGTAGAGGTTTTGCTGAAACATGAAGCAAAGGTAGGAACTGCCTGCCGGAAAGCTTGTCTCCGTTGATTATATGTACATAGGACTAAACAACTGACATGGAAAGAGAAGTGATCTTTTTCTTTTGCTGTCCAAGACCTCAGTTTAAAATAAACTATAGAAGTCGTAATCTTGAAACATGCATCTAATGATTGCTTTCATTGTGTGTGTTGTTTTCCCCCACAATAGGTGAACGCGTTGGACAACTTAGGCCAGACATCCCTCCATCGTGCCGCACATTGTGGCCATTTGCAAACCTGCCGAATTCTCTTGAACTCAGGAAGTGACCCAGCCCTTGTATCACTGCAGGGTTTCACTGCCCTTCAAATGGGAAATGAGAGTGTGCAACAACTCCTCCAAGGTACATGTTCCAACTTGTTCACATTGCAAATCCCATTTTTTTGTAATATTTTTGAAAATGAGATGTATAACAATTGCTTCTTTTCATCAGAAGGCTTATCGTTCAGTAATACAGATGCAGATCGGCAGCTGCTAGAGGCTGCAAAAGCGGGGGATATGGACACAGTAAAAGTGAGTTTGCAAGTGCCACTTAATCTAGCATTGAATGGGGGAAATGTATCAATACTTCAGAAAACCAATGCAAAAAAGTTCTATGTTTTTAAACAATGTGGCCTTTTTTTGCACAATACTCCTAATACAAATAAGCGACTGCTCAAACGTTTGTGACAATTCGACATTAATGCCTACACAAAAAAACATTGATAAAAGTTTTCCTTAAGGTGCCTATACCCCTTCAACAATAACAATCATACAGCTAACAGTTCTCTCCCAGCCTCTCCTTAAACAAACACCCAGACAGCATGGCAGACGTGTACTGTGAATTGTAATGTTTTATAGGGAAATTCCATTATAAAGTTTTGCTGCTGGGCCTGTAGTAAATGATATAAAAGTTATACATACCTCCCCCGGTTTTGGTGCACTACTGCTCATCTCTTCTCCCTACTTCCTAGACAAGATATTGAAGCGGAATCTGTCCATTATGCTGTAGAATATGTTGGCTAACTAGAAGCAACATAAAACTACTACTTACTACTACTATTATACATCCCAAACTTTGCACACTAATCTCTACTAAATTTTTGATCTTATATTTGTATGTCATTATTACAGATCTGTATTCTTGTTACAAGCAGTTACTGTTTTTTTTTTTTTAACTCCCTATTCTTAATACTCCTAGAAACTATGTAACACACAGACTGTTAACTGCCGGGATGTAGAAGGACGCCAGTCTACGCCCCTCCATTTTGCTGCAGGATATAATCGAGTGGCCGTAGTGGAATACCTGTTGCAGCATGGTGCTGATGTCCATGCAAAAGATAAAGGGTGAGCAGTTGCTAGGCTTGGACTCAGTTCACATCCTTGTTGAGGCCTCCTTCACAAAGGCGGGTAGTTCCTCAAAAACAGAAGCAGACAGACCATCACATGATGGACACCAGCAGATCCGATTTACTTTAATAGGTTTAACTGAGTTCTTTATATGGTGTCCGTTATCCGTATGTAACCGGGTTTGAGCCAAAAAAAAAAAAAGTAGATCTGAATTCTTTGTTATAGTTACAGCTGACTTTTAAACTAAAAAATGGCACCTTATTTGCATTAAAGTTTTCACAGATCATTCCAGTACGGCTACTACTTGTGCTCAGTTGGCTGTTTTCATATTTAAAGGGGTTTTCCACTGAAACATAACTTTTGATATATTGCTGCCCATGTTGAGACTAAAAATTCCTTTCATACTTATTTATTCTGTCATCTTCCCCCAGTTCTGAGCTGCTGGTACTTATTTATTCTGTCATCTTCCCCAGTTCTGAGCTGCTGGTTTCTGCTGAAGGCACAAAAAACTGTCATCTTTTCTCTTCATCTACTCTTCCTCTTTCTTCTGAAACATATGTAAACAAGTCCCTGGCAGGCTTTATCTGCAACATTGTAGCTGCTTTGCAATGCCAGGAGGATTCATCACAGTGAGTTCATTAGTAGCTTGACCTCATAATAACCCTCTCAGCATTACAAAGATGCTACAATGTTGCAGATGGGGACTTGTTTACATCAGTCATCTCAGAAGGGAGGGGAGAAGAAAGGGAGACAGAGAAAGGGCTCACACACAGATTTTTGAGTTTTCAGCAGAAACCAGCATCTCAGAACAGGGGGGAGAGGAGACTGAATCGATAATAAGTATGGAATGAATAGTTAGTCTTCCTGTAGGCAGCACATATTAAAAGTTATGTTTATAATACCTTTAGGATAAACCCCTATAATACATTGACCGTAAACCAAATGTTTTACGCATAGTTACTTGTGAGCAAAACCTATGGAGGACAATACCAGTTTAATAGGGAAAGGGGTGGTATTGGGATAGGGCCATGTATTGGAAAAGGGGCACACTGAGGGTATAATATGGACCAATAAAAGATTGTGTTCCATATAATGGATTTCTACCTTTTAGGCGACATAGTATTACCATCTGCACACATTTTAATCTGTATTTTTTTCACCTCCTTTAGGGGCTTAGTTCCATTACACAATGCCTGTTCATATGGACACTATGAAGTAACAGAACTGCTTGTTAAACATGGAGCCGTCATTAATGTTGCAGACCTGTGGAAGTTTACACCTTTACATGAAGCCGCTGCAAAAGGGAAATATGAGATTTGCAAGCTACTGCTTCA
The DNA here is from genome assembly GCF_027789765.1 of Dendropsophus ebraccatus. Classification (NCBI taxonomy): domain Eukaryota; kingdom Metazoa; phylum Chordata; class Amphibia; order Anura; family Hylidae; genus Dendropsophus; species Dendropsophus ebraccatus. Next base: position 53,737,157 of record NC_091461.1, read on the forward strand.
GGTATGTTGGCTACAAAACCCGGGCCAAGCTCTTGTAGCTTCCTTAAAAGAGAAGTCTGGCGGGGAATTAAAAAAAAAAATCATTACAGTTAGGGGTAGGGGTGGCGATAAGAAGTTCTAGTTGCCTGCACAGAGCCGTCTTCCGCTCCTGGACCTCACCTGCTTTCTTATGAGCTGCCTGCCGGCTAAGTTACGACCCAGCTGACATGCCCCAGTCGGGAGCGGGACACCCGTCTGTGACGTGGAACTCAGGATTTTACGTACCTGGAACCAGGGTGATGACGATGGCTTGCGGGGTCCGGGAGCTCTGTGATGCAGCGCGGGCACTGGGAGCGGAAGAATATTGTATTTTTATTTTTTTATTTTTACCTTCTCCTTTTAAACCAGTTTACCTTAACTTTTTGTGCCATGTACAGAAGAAGCACATACAAAGCATGCACTTCACCTGAACTTGCCTCAAAACCATGGCAATTTGAAGAATACTGTATGTGAATGCAACTTAAGCATATCCCGCCTCAGGTTTTTTTTTTTAAAGGGGTAGTGCGGCGCTAAACAATTATTCACAAAATAACACACATTACAAAGTTATACAACTTTGTAATGTATGTTATGTATGTGAATGGCCCCCTTCCCCGTGTTCCCCACCCACCCACGCTAGACCCGGAAGTGTGGTGCATTATACTCACCGCATCTCGTGTCGACCCCCGTTAACCATCTTCGGACAATGACGTTGTCTTCGGGAGGCCGGCTGAACCGCTCCATGCGTCCCTCATGCTGGCCCCCCTCTGCCACGTCATCAGCCGCTCAGCCGCGATTGGCTGAGCATAACTGTTCTCAGCCAATCGCGGCTGAGCATAGTTATAACACGGCAGAAGGGGGCCGGCATGAGGGACGGATGGAGTGGTTCGGCCAGCCTCCCGAAGACTATGTCATTGTCACAAGATGGCGGACGGGGGTCGACACGAGATGTGAGTTTAATGCACCACACTTCCGGGTCTAGCGTGGGTGGGGGGAAACACTTTGTAGGGGATAAGTAAACAGTTCATTATAGTTCTAAAATATGTCTTCTGCTCTCATATGACCAGCATGGAGCTGATTCAACAAAGAAGAACAGAGATGGCAACACGCCGCTGGATCTGGTCAAGGATGGCGATACAGACATTCAGGATCTTCTTCGTGGAGATGCTGCCTTATTAGATGCTGCTAAAAGAGGCTGTGTAGCTCGTGTTAAGAAACTGTGCACACCAGAAAATGTCAACTGCAGGGATACCCAGGGAAGGCATTCAACTCCTTTACATTTAGCTGGTTAGTATCTTTAGCTCTATTTTTGCTAATGTCTTAACATAATTTAGTGAGGCTGCCACATTCAATAAACCATGACTATGTTTTTGTCCTATGATATCTTTTTTTGTGTTTTTACTAGCTGGCTACAATAACCTAGAAGTTGCTGAATACCTGCTACAACATGGCGCTGATGTAAATGCACAAGATAAAGGTGGACTAATTCCATTGCACAATGCTGCATCCTATGGGGTATGTTGTGATTAAAAGTCTTTATTTTTAAGCAGCTTTACTATGACTAGCATAATGTTAACGAAATGTGTTTCCCAACCTCTGGAACTCCAGCTGTTGCAAAACTAAAACTCATCACTCCCTGAAAGAATGCTGAGGATTGTGGTTTCACAGCAGTTGTAAAGCCACAGCTTAGGGAAAGCTTTATTAGTGTATTAGGGTATGATTCATTAGTATGCTGCCAGTAGTGGGGTAACTGTTTAAGTGTTTGCACCGCTGTAATGACAGAGCCGTGTGACTGTGTAATTACAGTGGAGCGAACTTTCAAACAGTTTCTCAACTCCCCACGTGATATTAATACATCATGCCGTGCAGGGAAACACTCCAGGACCGCGATTCCACGTCTCTGCTATCCTTGCTAAAGGTAGCAATCATGGTTTTTGTGAATGCAGCCTTAAGGCCTGTATTACACAAAGGGGTTTTTCGGACATATTCGTCCGATACCGACCGAATACAGATGATAATCGCTTAGTGTAGTAGAAGACAATGAGCAGCCGAAATGCGCTATATATGATGATCGTTGTCTTTCAAACAAACTGCCTGGACGATCTAGCGCTCACCCGGGCAGTCCCCCCCCCCCTCTTATTCGCTCGCTGCCGACGAGTGTAATGGCGCTGGCAGCGAGCGGGAAATAAGGATCAGCGCTTGTTCGGTCCTCTGAATCTCCCCATATAAGAGGGGCTTTAGAAATGCATAGCTGCTTTCCAGAAACAGCACCACTCTTGTCCTAGGTTTGAGTGTGGTTTTGCAGCTTCATTTAATTGATGTATGAAAGTAGCTGTGTGTTTTTTACTTACTTACATCTCATCAAACATGTAAGTTTGGGAACAGAATCCCTTCTTATGTTTATGGTGTTCTCAGTGGTTGAAGTTGGTATGCCATAATGTCTGCTGTAAAAAAATCTAAAAGGAACATATGGATATCACAGAGGGTGTCGGCTTTCCTCTATGAGCTAAAGCAGAGAATCCCTTAAGTTAGAGTGCTGCCCTCTGGTAGATGCAACACAGTCATGTATTTAATGGTCGACACTTAATTTAGATGGCCTGTATGTAATGCTTAAGTCACTGCTGCAAGGACTTTGTGTATCTTTTGAGAGTTGAATTAGCAGCCAGACCTGTGGCTATTATCTTTTAATACTGTGTGTTGTATGAAACATGTTATACTAACCAGCCAAGATGATGTTGTTTGCAGCATGTGGACGTTGCCGCTTTACTTATAAAATACAATGCATGTGTTAATGCCACTGACAAGTGGGCTTTCACATCACTACATGAAGCTGCTCAGAAAGGAAGAACTCAGCTGTGCGCTCTGCTCTTGGCACATGGGGCAGATCCTACTTTGAAAAATCAGGAGGGGCAAACCTCATTAGACTTGGTTACAGTAAGTATTTGATTTATGTCAGTAAATTCAGTATTGCAGGAGTGCTACATGGGACATAAATTACATCATTTTTAATAAGATTTATTACAGAAATTACTTTCTGTGTTTGGAAACCTTGCATTAAGAAGTTGCTCACCACTCTTTAATGGTAATCTGTCACCATTCTGAGTCTGTATTAGGAAAAAAATATAGTATGGTACTGTGTTAGCCAGAAAAATCCATATGGTGGTAAATACTTGTGATCAAAGTATTTTAATAATGATACCTTTATTCGCCAACAAAAAGAAATTGTTAGACTTGTGAGTTTTTGGGCTTCAAAAGATTTCTTCTTCAGATAAGTTCACAAATGAATGACTTACAGAAACGGCACAACATTTTAGGGATGTTACAAACAAGAAAAGAGACATTTGTGAATAAGGGGGGTGAGGGGGTATGTACTTTTGTAGCACAGTTTAGTTCCTGACCATGAGCCCATTGGGGATCAAATTATCTTTTTTTGCATTGAGATAGGAATATGATGTCCTTGCGCCAGTTTCTTCTTTAGGTTTTTCAGATCCATTTGTGTTCGGTACATTGGGGTATCTTCCATTATGGTTTATGTTTATATCTAACCATAATGGAAGGTACCCCAATGTACCGAGCACAAACTGATCTTAAAAACCGACTGAAGAAACTGGCACAACTGAACAGCGACATCATCTTCCTACCCCAATGCAAAAAGGATAATTTAATCCCCAAGGGCCTCATGGTCAAGAACCCAACTCCGGTGTACGTGCAATACTTTACACAGAAACTGTGCTACAGAAGTATATTCCCCCCCCCCATTCACAGATGTCTCTCTTCTTGCTTGTAACATCTTTTAAATTTTGTGCTTTTTCTGTAAGTCATTCACTTGTGAACTCGTCTGACAAGGGGATCTTTGAAATTCCAAAAGCTCACAATTCTAACTATTTTTTTGTTTGGCCAATAAAGTTATCACTCCTAAAATACTGTGTATTTACCACCATATAGAGTCTGTATTAGTGAATACTTACATTCTTTATTATATAACAGTTCTGGGGCACCTGTTCTTATACCATTGCTCTGTTTATTTTCCTGAAAATTTATGATGACAAGGTGTGTACCTACAGTGTCTGACACCTTTCAGTAAGTGCTGACAGACTGTGTAGGGATGCGTCTCTTTGACAAAGGGCAACCAAATTCACAGCTTTGCGTTATCATTCTAAGTGATTGGATGGAACGGCGCACCACAGCTCTAAGAAAAAGGGATCCAGAATTGATAATTAGTCAAAAGAACCATAAGTTGCATGTAGTACCTTTTTGATGTAGACAGCAGCTGCAGCTTGAGTTAGTCTGAGACACCAGTTATAAAGGTCTATGTAGCTTCAGCTGTTTACACTGAATCTACACACATTTTTGGACATTAAACACAACTTTTAAAATTTTCTATTTTTCCAGGCTGATGATGTACGGGCTCTCCTTGCAGCCGCAATGCCCCCAACTGCTCTACCAGCGTTTTATAAACCTCAAGTCATCAGTGTTTCCCAGCCAATAAACCCACCAGTGGCAGTTTTGTCATCTGTGCCCTCTAGTCCACCAACCCTCTCTGCTGCCAGTAGCTTGGATAACTTGGCAATTAGCTTCCCTGATGCACCATCTGGAAGCAGTGCTGGTGCTGAGGAAGCCATCGGCTTAGAGAAAAAGGACGAAGGTAAATGTCTACAAACACTGCTTTTTGAGTTACATAGGTTCATCAAATGGCTTTTCTTACCACATGCAACCCTTGTCATATGGGGAGACGTGAGGATCAGTCATCAGTCCAGTGTTTGGCTTCTGGGGGAAACGGCAACCCTTAAGATGCTCTAATAATATGAGTAGGGGTTGGTTTATGAGACAGCCATTTTAAAGTATGATTTGTGTTTCTGACTTTTCATTTGTCAGCTTTGCGCCTTAGCAATACCCAAAAGACAGCTAATGCAGAGGACGTGACATTTTGTAGACTATCAAATGTCCAGAATCCTAGATAACAACTAGCAAGCTTGAATAAAGTAAATATTGGTTGGATATAGCAGGCATTAGTGCTCTAGTACTAGTAAGCACTTAAGTTTATAGCAACATACACAGATACACAGTTCTATGAATATGTATAGCTACTAAAAAAGCTGTAATATGACAAGACTAACCTCCAAAAAAACTGAGAAAGAAAGCCCTTGATGCAATTTGTGCTATGGAGCTTGTGATACATATAAGTAAAACCACTAGATGGCAATGTGGTTTGTGTGTCAGATAATACTAAGGCCTTGTCCACACATGTATTGTTTCTCTCACCAACTATGGAAAGAATATGGACCCAATGTTTTTGGTTTGTACATTCATCTAGATTTCTTACAGATCTGTGCAGGGCTGGTGACCGGACAAAAATGGGACATGTCCTATTTTTGTCCACATTTGCAGTACAGGATCATAGACTTGAGGCCGCACAACCCATGATGCAGTTATGAACTATGCATTACAGTGGCGCACACTGATGTGTGGACGGGGCCTCACTATATCAATGATGCCCAGAATACATATGAAAGACAATGGAATAAATTATATTTTGTATTTTCAGGCTTAAAAAGAAGAAAAGCTAAAAATAAGAATGTGAAGAAATAAACTAGAATAGGAATAAAATAGGAAATAGCCCAGATTTATCATGGTGTGTAAAATAGAATCTGGTTGTAAACTGCTCAAAGCAACAAATCACAGCTCTGTTTTCAGCTTGAATAAAATAAAAGCTGCGCGGTGATTGGTTGCTATAGGCAGCGTACACCAGTTTATATTTCACCACTTTGTTAAATCTGGGAAGATAAATTACTCGGTGGTCAACAAATAAGCAGAATTTGCATGTAGAGAACCCTGATCGTGCCTAAAGGTTTACCTTTTATTTTGCTTTTTTCATTTTAACACAGTATATTCTTTTTTTTTTTTTTTTTTTTTTTTTATTTCTTTCTAAAGTACCTGGCGTGGATCTCAGTATCAATCAGTTCTTGAGAAACCTTGGTCTTGAACACTTAATTGACATCTTCGAGAGGGAACAGGTACGTTGATACCTTTTATCAGGTGATAGCTGTCATTGTAAACTCTTCCACATGCCAATAGCATATCACTTATTTGTTTGATTTGCTTTATTGTAGAATCAGTTTCTTTCTAGGGAGAAGTTGTAATAATGACAGGGAGCTAAGCAATATTCAGATGTTTCATAAGGCCCATCTAGTATCACTGCCACGTAGACCCATATTCTTCCATTTATCCTTATAAGACTGTACTGTGGATAACTTCTATACAACCTACAGACTGTATAGAATGTAGACATAGTGTGCTTTTACAGCTATTACACTGCAGCTGCTTTTTCCCCCCTCATTAATAATATAAAATTTCTTTTTACAGATAACACTAGATGTCTTAATTGAAATGGGACACAAAGAGTTTAAGGAAATCGGGATTAATGCTTACGGGCATAGGCATAAGATCATAAAGGGTGTGGAAAGGCTTATATCAGGTCAACAAGGTAACATCTCCTTTTTATTTATTTGTGTGTCCAATAAAATTAAGGGGTTGCTTCACCATAACAACTTATCCACCAAGTGTGTGTGATCACACCTGGGACCCCCACAAATCTCAAGAACAAGGACCATTGCCCTACATCAGAGCGGAGGGCATACCTGCTCACCGCTGCTGCATTCAGCAGAGAAAGCAGTGTTGGTCATCTCTCGCACCTTCCATAGGTGCATGTGTGACTGATGTCTGTTCTGATGACTTTGGTCCCCAACCTTGAGAACATGAGGGGGTTCCAGGAGTTGAAACCTTCTAGTGAGACACCTATCCGCTTATTTTGTGCATAGGGAGTTATTATGGTCGTACAACCCAGAATAATATGAACTAATACAGAATTTAGGCTGAAGTGTATGAAAGGTTTTGTGTGAATTGTGTGATTGTCTCAAATATTTGAGCAGTCGCTCTTTTGTGCAACAATTTTAAACTTTTCCTGTGGTTTGCACAAAATTTGCGAACATTGTGCAAAGATTTACAGCATTGTGCAAAATGGGCCAAACTCTTTCACTAGTCTTCTGGTAAAAGCATTAATGGATCTTTCCCCCTTAAGGTTCGAATTTAAACTTCAGTCACTTGCAATGTGTTGTTTTCATATAAACTCTGTTTTCATGGTTTATGTATTGATGATTGACATGTAGAACTAATGCAATGGCTCGTTCTATGTACAGTTGGGTTTGGTATTTAGTGGCTACCTAAAGGCAGCTTTGTTTCTTAGTACCTATTAGTACCTAAAAAGTGTATGCTGTGAAACCTTTATCCAGTAGTCCATTGATCTATGAATTTGGTTTAATTTTTAGGCTTAAATCCGTACTTGACACTGAACACCGCCAACAGTGGGACCATATTAATTGACCTTGCTCCAGATGATAAAGAGTTTCTTTCTGTGGATGAAGAGGTAACATATTTTCACTTTGCTGCAGATCCTCTCATTCTTCCCTCTTTATTTTCTATTATTCTGCTACATACACAGTGGGATATGACAAATGCATGAAAATAGTATGTTGCTAGTTTAGTCTTGAACTAATCAACAAATGTGTAATAGCTGATATCACACCCCGGAAGTAAACAAAGCCAGTGCAAATATACCATAAATGGGGGAATTACTCTGGGTGCCACTACAGCAAAACAATATAAATACCTACAAAAAACATACTGTACCCAGAAATCATATAATCAAAAAAGAATTTTATTAATTATGATCAAGGATAAAATACAATAAAATCATGAAATGAATCAGGACAGCTGATTGCAAAAAACGCATGGGTAAAGTGCATGTGCTAAAGTGCCGGCATGCAAAGAGTCACAAGGCAATTCAAATATATAATATTAATTATGATGTGAATAGTTAGATGTCTAACACAAAAAGTTAATTTTTCTACAAACACAGTAGGACTCTCAATAAATTCTTTTTTGATTATATGATTTCTGGGTACAGTATGTTTTTTGTAGGTATTTTTATTTAGTCTTGAACTAAGCAGCAGCCATATACACTCCTCTGGTGCAAGATTGGAAGTGCAGGCAATTGTGTTTCTATTAGTGATGAGTGCACTTAAGCACGCTCTGGTTTGTCCTAGCCTAAACTCTCAGCATTTGATTAGCAGAGGCTGAAGAAGTGTGATGCCATAGGCTGTATCCATGTTTTTCAGGACACTCTAGGGCTGCATCCCCAACCCAAGTTGCAGCCACCGGTAATCAAATGCTGAGCGTTTGGGCTTGGATGAGTGTGCATGAGGTTTACTTGTCTTTAGTGCATGTAATTGGAGATAGCCTCGGCACTACTAGCTTGTGGCAATCAACACCGGTTGCAGGTGAACTTAGGAAAGATGGGGTGGGCTCGTATTTGCAAAAATTGGTGGTGCTCAACTGAAAAGTCACAGTCTCTTGGTAATTCACAGCAATCAGAAGAATACAGTGGCACTCACCAGTATAAGTTGCAAAATTAATTCCTTTATTTCATCACTGGTCACTGGGATGGGTGCAAACAGGCGACGATCGTTTCGCGTACTCAGCTGATGCACGCTTTGTCTTAGCCTGAGGCTAAGACAAAGCGTGCATCAGCTGAGCACTCGAAACGATCGTCGCCTGTTTGCACCCATCCCAGTGACCAGTGATGAAATAAAGGAATTAATTTTGCAACTTATACTGGTGAGTGCCACTGTATTCTTCTGATTGCTGTGATTTACTTGTCTTTAGTATCTATGCCACAGCCATGTTTCTGAATGAACAGGTGGCTTTTAGTACTAAGCATTGGCTGCAACATACTTGGACAACACTGGTAAAACAAACACACAAAAAAAGACTGCAAGCAAAAGATGCTGTCGAAAATATATGTTGACATATGAACTTTGCCTGCTGTTTTTCTCCCTCATTGGCCCATATTTACTAATCTGTCGAGACAAATACTAGTGTGGTATGCCTATAGTAACACACAAGGCTCAGCTTTATTTTAGCTGAACTTATTATGATGGCTAAGCTGTGATTGGTTCCTGTAGGCAAATTACAGGTTTTAATATCTGGTTTTAATTGCTGACAGATTCATAAATCTGAACTATTGAGTGACTGTTTTTTAGGGCAACTTTTTAAAATTTTGTTTTATTTTTACTTTCCAATCTAGATGCAGAGCACAGTCAGGGAACATAGAGATGGAGGACATGCAGGGGGAGTTTTTAACAGATATAATATCTTAAAGGTAAGCTGATTCTGGACCAAGTCCGTGCTGGTTTATCAGTTGTATCAGTAAAATGCCATAGTAATTGTCCTTTTCTGTAAATGTCTAGATTCAGAAGGTTTGCAATAAAAAGCTGTGGGAAAGATACACTCACCGGAGAAAAGAAGTTACAGAGGAAAACCATAATCATGCCAATGAAAGAATGCTATTTCATGGTAAGCTGTTGTCATCCTGTGTAATGTACCTGTGGGAAAAACAAAGGTTATATTAAAAAGGCGAGCAGATTACTACTAGATATAAGAAGACAGACTTTCTAAACCAGCACTATTTCTGCTGACTCGCTAACATGAATGGTTGACCAGTATTATGGCTTGGGTGTTTCACATTATTAACAGGATTTCACAGACAGCATGTGTTTTTATGTAAATAAAAAAAAAAATCTGAAAATATGTTGGTGGTGCAAAAAAGATTGTGAAACCATCCTAAGGGTGAGCAATCGTGGCAGTGTAATTCCCCTAATATGACATCTATACATCCAGTCTGACAGACTCAACATTATTATTTATAACATGGTTTCCTCCTATGTCCTCACGGGGAAACTGTCTGATCTCAAAAGCCCTTTCATTACTAAGCAGGATTGTCCCATATTAAACATTGTTCTTGAGTGCTCTCATTAAATATTTGTGATGTGTTTAATCTGTTACAGGTTCTCCATTTGTAAATGCAATTATTCACAAGGGGTTTGATGAAAGGCACGCTTACATTGGTGGCATGTTTGGAGCTGGTATTTATTTTGCCGAGAACTCGTCAAAAAGCAACCAGTATGTTTATGGCATTGGCGGAGGCACAGGATGCCCAATTCACAAAGACCGTTCTTGTTACATTTGCCATAGGTGAGTGCGCTTAGCTGTAATACATTATATGGTTGGTGTAATAATAACCTTATTCTGCTGTGGAAATGCTGCAGTATTGCAATTGACCCTACAGGAAGGAATACTTTTTTATGAGATTTATTAGTTAGAAGGAGCTCCTAAAAAGGGTCATTCTGAGATTTGATCTTTCAGTTCCTTCACGTGATATCAACATTTATACCAGTAGGTGGCAGCTTAAAGAAGTATTCCGCTCAAACTTAACTTAGTTGCTGCCCATGGTGAGACTAACAATTCCTTCCATATTTGTTATCATCTATTAAGCCTCATTCTCCCAGTTCTGAGCTGCTGCGGTTTGCTGAAGACACAAAAAACTGTGTGTGAGCTTCTCTCTCTCTCTCCGCCTCCTCCCATCTCCCTTCTGAGATTAATGTCAACAAATCTCTTTCTCGTGTGTCTTATTGGGGGACACAGATACCATGGGGTATAGGCTGCTGCCACTAGGAGGCGCTGACACTAAGAGAAACAAAGAAAGTGACTCCTCCTGAGCAGGATATACCCGCCCACAGGCACTGAGGTAAACCAGTTTAGCTTAGTGTCAGTAGGAGGCAGACACAGGTCTGGGTTCTCCAGACCAGTTTCTTCCTTTATGTTTAGTTAGTTAGATTTCTTTTTCCTTCTAGGTCCTATGGATTCTTGGGCACGGTGGGTTATCTAAAACTCACCCTGATCCCCCCCACTATGCGACCAGGGAACAGACCATAAATGTAAATGGGCTGTGACCCCTCGGTCGCCACCGGCCGGCAACGTGACACCATGGCCCCAGATCAGTCTGACTATCTGGTCGCCTTTCTGCGGACTCTGTATCCGCACAGCCCCTTCCCGCCTCGCCCCCCAAAGCTTGGCGCGTTAAGGTGAGGCACCCACCGGCTGAAGACTACAATTGTGAGTATGGGCTCCTACCTGGTGAGTATATTCCCCCTGCCCTCCCTCCCAGGCCACCATTTTACTTCACATAGTAAGCTCTCCCTCTCTCCAGTCACTTGCAGCCCTCCCCAGGCAGATGCTCCTCTCCCGCCATTTTCGGGGTCTCCCCTCAGTCAGTAGCAGCCCAGCCCCTCCACCATTTTATTTTTATTAGTGTCTCTCTCTGGGTGCTATGGGTTGCACTGTGAGGGATGTTCCTCCCCTGACTGGGTGCTGCGCAGGCCGCAGTTTCCCGCACTTTTCCTTTCATGTGGCTCTAGAGACCATACTAAAGGATGCTCCGCCCCTTTCCCTAAGCCCCACCCCTTACCGGGTGCCGCGGCATCCTCCTCTATTGTGGCTCTTCAGAGTACACACAGGGCTACCCCCCCCCCCCCCTCCCCTCCCGGTATGCCCCGCCCCCTTTCGGGCGCTGCGCGGCCCACTTCATTACTTTTATTATGTTTGGAGCCTGTGCTGGGGAGGCCCCGCCTCTTCCGGTAGGCCCCGCCTCTTCCGCCTTCTTACAAGCTGTGGAGCCTGTACTGAAATGCTCCACCCCCTCCCGGTAGGCCCCGCCCCCTTTAGGGAACCAGGCGCCCCGCAGCATCCCACCTTAATCTTACTTGTGGCTCTCTGTGGAGCCTTCACTGTAGGATGCCCCGCCCCCTCCCGGTAGGCCCCGCCCCTTTTCGGTTGCCGCGCGGAACCCCGGCATCCCCCCCTTATGGCTCTCTCTGGAGCCTGCACTGAGGGATGCTGCTTCCCCCTCCCCCTGCCACGTGTGTGTGTGTGTATGTGTGTGGTCTCCTGATGGAGCTACCACACACACTGCTCTCTATTCCAGCAGCCTGGGACGCAATGCATCTCTCCTGCCACCTACTGTTGGAAGTGATAATTACACCATTACATATAGGAAAATGGCTTGCATCAGGTTTTATTATGTCCTAGGTTCCTTGCACTGTTCCAGCAACCCTTAGGCAGCAGATCCAGCATTTTTGGTGCTGGTTGACCCCTCTGTGTCAGATTTTATATATATACAATTACATTAATACATATATACAACCACATGCACACAGACACATTCCCCATCAGATTCAGTGTTTCTGTGCCCTCAGAGAGATCCTTCTGCTACATGGTGTCACAAGTAGGACGGAACCAGACACATTACCCGCTATCAGGTGGGGTATCTGTGCTCTGAGCAGAACCCTCTGCTACATGGTGTCACAAGTAGGACTGAACCAGACACATAACCCGCTATCAGGCGGCGTATCTGTGCTCTGAGCAGAACCCTCTGCTACATGGTGTCACAAGTAGGACGGAACCAGACACATTACCCGCTATCAGGTGGCGTATCTGTGCTCTGAGCAGAACCCTCTGCTACATGTTGTCACGCAGGAAACAGAACCAGACACATTACCCGCTATCAGGCGGCGTATCTGTGCTCTGAGCAGAACCCTCTGCTACATGGTGTCACAAGTAGGACGGAACCAGACACATTACCCGCTTTCAGGTGGCGTATCTATGCTCTGAGCAGAACCCTCTGCTACATGGTGTCACAAGTAGCACGGAACCAGACACATTACCCGCTTTCAGGTGGCGTATCTGTGCTCTGAGCAGAACCTTCTGCTACATGGTGTCTCGGTAAGTACATGGAACCAGACACGTTACCTGTTTTCCAGGCAGTGTAATTGTGCTCTGAGCAGAACCCTCTGCTACATGGTGTCACAAGCAGGACATGAAACCAGACACATTACCGTTCCTAGGGGAACTACTGTGTTCTCGGGGCAGAATCCTTTGCTAATTGGTGTCACAAACAGGACATGGAACCAGACACATTACCTCTTACTATGCGGTGTTCCTGTGCTCTCACTACCGAACCCTCTGCTACATGGTTTGTCATGCAGGTTATGGGACCAGACACATCACCCATTGTCAGTCGTTGTTCCTGTGTTACTCAGAGCTTTCCCCTCTGCTACAGGACATCATAGGTACAACACATATCCGGTCATTCACATCACCCATTAGCGGGTAGTGCTTCAGACCTGCCTCTCATCTTCATGAAATAGATTCCTTTACTGCATGATATCACATACATAGAACCGGACACGCTACCCCCTCCCAGATGGTGGTACAAGGTTATTCAGAGCTTTGCCCTCTGCTGCATGATATGGATACAACTACCTGTAGTTCAGTGTGCACAGATTGGGGTATTCGGTTATACGATATAACACCTTCTTCAGGTCCACTCACTATACTGGTGATGCTGGGCTTTTCTCGTGTCCAGTTCACATTTACGTTGGGACACAGCCCTGATCTCTTCCCTGCTCCCAGAGCACACACTGTAGACCTATGTTACAACTGAAGACAAGTAGAGCTACAACGGCAACTCGCCAAAGTAGAGCGAAAATCAGATGCTTTATTTCAGGGACAGAGCAGTATACAAACAAGCGGTGCGTTCCACAGATAAGAGCAACGACGTTTCGCGCTTGCGCGCTTCAACTGGCTCACATCACATGTGAGCCAGTTGAAGCGCGCAAGCGCGAAACGTCGTTGCTCTTATCTGTGGAACGCACCGCTTGTTTGTATACTGCTCTGTCCCTGAAATAAAGCATCTGATTTTCGCTCTACTTTGGTGAGTTGCCGTTGTATCTCTACTTGTCTTCAGTTGTACAGTGGACTTTGGTCTTTAGCAACGAGCACCACCCGAGTGGTAATGTGCCACATGGAACGCTGGACTGTTGGAGTGTGTTGAATGTCGTAGTGCCTGCCTTCCTCCTTCTGCTTGTATATTGGTTAGTAGACCTATGTTACTTGTCTAGCTTTCATGTCTGACCAGGTACATTACCTGCTTCCAGACCAGGTATTTGTATCTCTTGTATGCTGGTCCTCGTGTTACCCTGTATATTACCTTTTCCTCCTCGTAGGACTTCCATGATCTGTGCCTGTCACTTCAGGGGATCATCATAGGGTAACTTGTTACTACACCATGTTGTCTTCTATATATTTCCCTTGACAAGTCTCATTACCTGCTCTCAGGCAGCGTAACCTTGGTGTCTTCCTGTTGGGCTGTATCATTTCTAAAGCCCTAGCATCCTGCTACATGTCCCACTACAGGTGGCCGGCAGCATACAGATCCGGTCACTATTTCTCCTGGTACTGTCAGGGCGGTTCTTCTGTCTTTCGTCTGGGCATAATGGCCACGTACTTGCATTTGTCTCGCTGGCTGTTCCCCAGTGGTATGGCTTGTATTGCTTAGACCGCCCCTTCTGCTATACTGCAGATGGTCCTCAGCACCGTTTGGTCTTAATTTCTCATGGTGCTCTACTTCCGGTAGCTGGCTTTGGTCAGCACCAGCCACTTTGCCTCTTCTCATTGATCTGTGTATAGTGAGGCCTCTCGGTTCCTCAGGTAAAACAGTAAAGGGTTTCTTCTACCCCTGGTGTAGGTAGGACATCAACTGCCTACATGACCATCACAGTACTACTATAGGACTTCTCCTTCTGCATCTGCTTATGGCCAACATAGCAAGTATTTAGTCTTCTCTCTCTTCGGCTGCTGCAGTCTCACAGGGTGAACATTCCTGTTTACTGCCTGTACTGTTTCTCTAATGCCCTCAGCACAGGTGTATGGTCTCTTCGTGGTCTAGCTCCTCCAGGTGTCCTTTTGGCCATATGGACTATGGGGCATTGTTCTCATTTCGGTGTTTTGCAGTTCTCCCACATACACCATTACTCCTTCTCTCTGGAGTAATGCACTGTTGTTCAAGACCCCCCTATCCTAGGGTTGGTTTTTTACCAGTCCAGCAAGGAAATCTTCAAACAGCCCTTTCCCTTCTCCACAAAGTTGGAATATTTAGTATAATAAGTATCCTCCAGATACTTTTTCTGAGGACTGTTATCCGATATAGCTTCTTTCAACAGGTGGGTGTGGGTGTGGGTTTCCGGCCCTCACTGGCCTCTATGAGCACTCCTGCTGGCCTTCCTTGTCCTTGGTCTACTTGTTGACCTGCCATGATCTCCAGTCGGGGCTCACGGTCCCCCTCTCTTATCTTGTCTCCCATGTGGAGTCCTCGAGAACTTAATCCCTTAAAGGTGTCCTCTCCTTGCAAACAGGGGTGTTCAGGGGCCCATGTCTGGCCCTACCTAAGGCTCTATCGTCTCCACACTCATCACATTCTGGCCAGGCTTACATCTATTCGGCAAGTTGCCAATTCTCTATCATCTTGTCTCATTCACTGTTAACGCCCCCTTGTTTCTCTGTGGCTCTGCCCACCAGAATGCATCTGGCTCTCGCCTTCCCATTGCCTGAGGCTCCGGTTGAGCTGGTTGATCCTTTGATCTCTTCCATGTGGCCATTAGTCCCCGCACAATGTTTTTTTCTTTCTGTTCTGCTCTTACCAAGCAACGTCTCTGCTCACATTTTGAGATGTTTATTTCTAGATCTAGTCTACATATGGGCTCTAGTCTATCTATTAACTGCTGTGCCCATTGCCAGGTGACAACTCCCGTGCCCATCAGCCTTACCTTGATTTTTCCCAGCTTACCGGCTTTCCTCTGCTCCTCTTTTCTGTCAGGCACTGCGGGGTACCAGGTACTACTGTACTCCTTCCAGGTCAACTTACACAAGATTCTGATCGCGGTTTTCCTTTCTCCTGCTCCTTCCTTTCCCTGAACTGCATTACGCTTGGAAAGCTTTATTCTTCATGTTACCATCTGTGTTTCTCAGATGGGGTTACTCATGTCATAGGCCATGGCTTCTCCTAGATTGCCATACTTCTCTTGTGCTCGATCTTTGTCTTCTCAGTGAAGACTGTTCTCCTAGGCCTATGGAGCTTCCAGCCTGGCCATTCTGCCCAGCTCCTTAGTAAGGGACGCAGCTTCTCCTGCATCTCAGGTGGCACTTACTATGAGAGACGCTCAGTCCTCTCTCCTTTATTTGACGCCTTAGACCTCTATGCGCCATGAAACACTTTCCAGTCTCTCCCGTCATGGTTGTATTTGCCTTTTTTCTGTTCTACCTCTGGGTAAGTCCCTGCCGCCTGTGGTCGCCTACTTGGCTGGGCGTCTCCTTTTTTTCTGCACATCTAGCCTACTAGTTCTGTTGGACTCAATGTTACATCATGTTGCTGGCTTACAGGAAGGCCACAACCCACTCTGTCTGCAGTGCAGCACATTGCTCCAGGGACTAGACACTCTTTCCTTTGCGGCGGATCCGTAGGGGTTTTTTAGGATGCATTCAGCATCATCCCTTGCTCTCTTCCTAGTTGATGGTTGTGTTGGTGCTATTCTGTGCCTTCTCACCGAACGCTTTTGTCTAGCGGTTATCTTTCCCACCCCATGGACTGCTTTTGGACGTCCCATGGTATCTGTGTCCCCCAATAAGACGCACAAGAAAAGAGGATTTTTTACTCACCATAAAATCTCTTTCTCGTAGTCTTCATTGGGGGACACAGCACCCACCCATTTTCTTTTGGGTTTTTCCTCGGTATGGTAGTTTTCTCCGTTTTGGTGTTATTCCTACTTTACCTGTTCTTGACTTCTCCTACTGCTCTTGTACAAACTGGTTTAGCTCAGTGCCTGTGGGCGGGTATATCCTGCTCAGGAGGAGTCACTTTCTTTGTTTCTCTTAGTGTCAGCGCCTCCTAGTGGCAGCAGCCTATACCCCATGGTATCTGTGTCCCCCAATGAAGACTACGAGAAAGAGATTTTACGGTGAGTAAAAAATCCTCTTATCTGCAACCTTGTAGCAACTTCATCAGCAACTTGACCTCGGATTGGGCGTCTCAGGATTACAAAGAAGCTTCAGAGTTACAGATCTAGTCGGCCAGGGACTCGTTTACATCAGAAGAGAGTAGGAAGAAGGTGGAGACGGAGAGATAAGTTCACACACTGTTTTTTGAGTCTTCAGCAGAAAGCAGCAGCTCCGAACTGGGGGAAGGAGACTGAATTAAGTATGGAATTAATTGTTTAACCTCTCCTCTGCAAATGGAGGACCCAGCACTGAATATTTGTGATTGGGAAACACGTTATAAACCATTCACCTGTATGCAGTACTGTATGCACCGGTTTCCTGTTCCAGTCACCATTGCATGAGGTGGATATGAAAATAACAATAGATCTGAGATTTCAGTTCAAATGTTCTGTCCCTTGCTGAATAACACTCACATATGTTCTGTGTCTTGCTGCATAACACTCACAACATTTGTTTCCTTTCAAACAGACAGCTGCTGTTTTGCCGTGTCACACTGGGGAAATCATTCCTTCAGTTCAGTGCAATGAAGATGGCTCATTCTCCTCCTGGTCACCACTCTGTCACTGGTCGTCCTAGCGTCAATGGGCTTGCTCTCGCTGAGTATGTGATCTACAGAGGAGAACAGGTAACATCACTGTCACTCTGCATTAGGTTGATTTTTGCAGTTGTTTAAGGTCAGATAGGTATGGGTATTTACTATATAACGTATTGAGAGAATTCCTCAAGGTGACTATAGTTAAAGGGGTATTCCAGGGAAAATCAATAATTTAGCAAAGGAAAGGGTTAACCAAGGTTAACCCTTTCCTAATATACTTACCTGTTGTTTACTGGCCCCCCAAGGAGATCTCCGGTCCGGTCACGTGATCTTCCAGCTTGTGGCTCGGATCCTCTTCTCCTTCCGGTTCGGTGATGTCACCCGGCCGGCGTCGCTCTCCGTCTCATTAGCAGCAGAGCACTGAACCCTGACTGGCTTGATAGCGTGTAGCCAATCAGGGTTCAGTGCTCTGCATTCAGTGCTCTTCAGAGTGGGGGTCCCCCGAGGCTGCAGTAAATTATCAGGGGTCATCGTGCTCAGTGCCGGTCACCAGTTACATGGGCCGGCACTGCACTACAGCAGGTAAATGCGGGGTCTAGCATCCATCATCACTCCGCAGAACCCCCACCCCCCGTCCCCTGTGTCAGCGATGCCGACCGAGTCCCCGGAGGGGATGCGGCGGGCGGCATTACTTCATTCATAGCTACCAGACACCCGGCTGCCCGCCGTATCCCTTCCCCCCAGGGACTCAGGGTCGGCATCGGTGGGGAAGTAATGTGTATCGGCTGCTGATCCTCCCCCCCCCCCCCCCCCCCCCCCCCCCCCCCGGCCCCCCCCTCACTGTGTCCCTGTCAGAGATCGCTCACCCCCACCCCCGGAGCGTGCTGCTGGCCCCGATCTCTGCACTGGTCTGAAGCACCTGTACTCAGCTGACAGGCGCTGTGTACGGAGCAAGACAGAAATCTCTCCTGCCTCACGGGGGGCGGGGGTTCTGCGGAGTGATGATGGATGCTAGACCCCGCATTCACCTGCTGTAGTGCAGTGCCGGCCCATTAAACTGTTGACCGGCACTGAGCCCGACGACCCCTGATAATTTACTGCAGCCTCGGGGGACCCCCACTCTGAAGCGTGTGGGGATGCAGAGCACTGAGCCCTGATTGGCTACACGCTACCAAGCCAGTCAGGGTTCAGTGCTCTGCTGCTAATGAGACGGAGAGCGACGCCGGCCGGGTGACGTCACCGAACCGGAAGGAGAAGAGGATCTGAGCCACAAGCTGGAAGATCACAAGACCGGACCGGAGATCTCCTTGGGGGGCCAATAAACAACAGGTAAGTATATTAGGAAAGGGTTAACTTTGGTTGACCCTTTCCTTTGCTAAATTATTGATTTTCCCTGGAATACCCCTTTAAGAAAGGAAGGGTTACAGCCCCTGCTCCAGAAGATGGGCCCCATAGATTACTATGGAATTGGTCTCCTGAAGCAAAATTGGGAGGTTCTCTTGTCTCCTAGCAATGTGTGGTGGTCTAAATACCAAAGATCTCTGACCGATCAAACGTTTTCACATATTTTTGAAATACTAGTAGTAATAGACATTTCTTCCATTCTATTATCCTCTTTACTATATGTATGTAAGCATTCATTGTTGTAAAATGTGGTTTAGCATATGCAGAGCATCATACTGGCAAGCTTCGATTGGTCGCATTGCTTAGATGGTCTTTCTTAAATGTCATATAATTGTATACAGATGGTTAACCTGCTTAATATCCTGGAATAAACTGTGTAAAAGTCTATTACAAAAGGTTAATGGTAATTGTTAGGAAATTGCTAATATGCATATTCATTGTTTTGCAGGCTTACCCTGAATACCTTATCACATATCAAATAGTGAAGCCCGACACAGCAGCGGAAGGATAAGAGCCTGGCTTCTGGACTCCACCACCTTCTCCGTGCACAGGACAAATCCTACATGGCAGCCGGAGAGTGACTTATATATACTAAACAATAGGAATACATTGTAACATTTTCAGAGACTTCAAGCTTTAAGTAATGTTTAGTGTATTTCCTGAACATTCACAAATCTTTTGTTTATCAGCACTTTAACAGACGCCATTCTGATAAAAATGGGTTTGTCTATATTTAATTCTACACAAAGAAATGTATCGCATTAACTTGAATTTTAATTCATTTTTCTTTTAGTTTTTTTTTTCTTTTTTTTCTTTTTATAATAACACATTGGAGCCTCTAACTGAATTCCTGTAAAGATGCTAAACTAAAATTGTGTATTTTAAAACACAGCATTTACACTGAATACAGTTCATTTGTACAACTGTAAATAAGAGCTTTTTGTACTAGCCTGGTATTTATTTACATTGCGTTGTAATATAGACTTTTAAAATGACAACTTGTACAAAGGACAAAAGAAATGCACACGTACTTTTATTGGACTGAAGCTTTGGGCTGTCCTTTGTGTACCACAATGCTGGCCGTTACGTACTCTATATCTGGATGGTTTGAAAAATTTCAGCGGTAAGACTGCCCTGAAAAATAGTTCCATTATTTGTAGTTATAGGGTTTTGCACGCACGATTACTCAACTATTAATTTAGGGATGAAAGTTTTTAATCTAGGGGAAAACCAAAATACTTTGTTTTATACCAAAAAAAAATTTAAAACTAAAAGAAAAAACAGCCATTTTCCCAATAAGAGGCATATATATTGATCAATTATGTTCACTTACCCAAGAGCCACCACACTAAATGAGTTCTAAATGAGTTTCCTGAGGAGTAGATGGTTAACAGGAACCTGGCAGGAGTATTTAGGACCATCAACCACTTATAGAGCTCAAGAATTCCGTTAACAATGATGCCCGTACATAACATAATAGTAAAAGCTACACCTCGCTTCATTGTGTATGCCCAGGAGGTTATGTAGAGTGGCACAAATGCAGCGTCTCAGGAGTCTGGGGCTGAGCTAAGAGGTGGGTTTGGGCACTGACTCTTGGCTTGTTGCAAAACCCAGATGATCATTGAAGAGTAATATTCAAACACTGTGTTCCGTTTTCATTACATACAGGCATTATTGTTAACTTTGTAGAGTGCTTTATTGCAAGTTGGTTTGGGGTCCTGAATCCTTATGGATTCCATGACTCTCATTTAAAAAACTTTGGATGATGTTGCACAGACAAAAGTCCCGATTAAACATGATTTTTTTTTTTAATTCACATCAGACACAACGTTTCGGCTGGTACTTCAGCCTTGGCTGAAGTACCAGCCGAAACGTCGCGTCTGATGTGAATAAAAAAAATCAAGTTTTTTCACAAGAAGTGCTGTCTCCTACGTTTACTATTGGATTGAAGCCGAATGGAAGGGTCCTGTGCGGTGAGGCGTGCACTCCATCTAAACATTCTTGATATTTTCCAGTGCTGTCCCAGTTTGATATTTTTATATAAAAGTCTCGATTGGTCAGATATTTCCAAATGAATTGTGTGGATCTGCAGATTGCAGAAGACTGGCTCTATACACTTGCAATGGAGCTCTTCTCCTGTAATAAGTTGGATTAAGTTGGGAGTAAAGTGCACTGTCCCACACTTCACCTGGCTGTATCTAACAGCTGAGGAGAACACAGAAACCCCAACCAATTTCAAACTGTTCCCGTGTCTTTGCAACATGTCAAGTTTGTTTAAATGACAGTAACTCTTTAAAAGCAAACAAAAAAATCAGGGCTGTTTTGTTCAGTGTAAGCTGCTGGTCAGTAAGTTATAGGACCATTCCACTGGTGTGCTTTTCAGTGGTGAATTTAATTGCTAAATCACTAGTCTATAGCAAATTACTAGGAAAGTGATCTCCTCCAGATACCATTGCTGCCACTTAAATGGATAATTCTGCTTTCTTGACATGCCTGGTTTAAGTTCATTACTAATGGAATAACAGTACAGGGGCATCTTCTCTTAGAACTTGATGTGTTGGTCTTTCTCTGTTCCTGTATGAATGAATTGACAACTGAACATTACTGTTTCCTTTATCAACAGGATGTATTCTTGAAACTTGATGATAAAAGAGCATCTAGGGGAGTATGTGAGGGTGCACCTCTTTAAGAAGTAAGGTGGTCATCGCTTCTCAAGTGTAGCGTCTGGTGCGTCCCCTGTCTGGAGACCATTTATTTGGTCGATTTTTGGGGTGGGGAGATGGAGAGGGAGCTTGCTGTGTCCTCACCGGGCATTGACCTATTGTTGCGGTGCTTCCAGGTTTATTGCACCCAAAAAAAAAAAAAAGTAAGGTGATAACTCCCTATTGTCAATTCATTCATACAGAAAGGAATAGTGCAACTGGGTTCTTGTATAGGGTGCTCCTGAATTGTTACATGGCAAAGGCAAGTATTTACAAAACGGACCTCTTCAGTGTCTCCATTTGTTTTAATGGATTAATAGGACAGCTGGGGATGTAGATTCAGATTTGTATTACCATTTGAAAGCAGTTTGCTAATGGAGATAAAAATATTAATGCTATTAATGGTCATGTGGACTGTCAGACATGAGCTCTCAGTATAATGGCATGTGTGGTCTTTGCCCATCGGAAGGATAACAAAGATCTTTATGCTGCCTGTGTCTGTACTGCAGGGGGCGGTTAATGAATGGCAGAGGGTTTAGACATAGGGGAGTGACTGGCAAGTGTGAGGTGTGGAGAAGGTGCCGGTGCTGAAGGGCTTCCAGTATTCCACTATTGCTTTATTGCTCTACTTAAAATTGCACCCTAAAATGTTCCTGAGCCACCAACACAAGGATTCCTTAGGGTCCATTTACACAGATTATCTGCCAAAGATTTAAAGCCAAAACCAGGAATGGATTTGAAAAGGGGAGAAATCTCAGGCTTCCCTTTATGACCTAATCTCAGTTTATAGTCTGTTTCTGGCTTTGGCTTCAAATGTTTGGCAAATCTGTCAGATAATCTTTCTGTTTAAATGGACCCTAAGTGTCATGATGATTTGGAACTGGAGTTCTACCCTTGAATGCCCCAATAATGTACATTACTGAGCAATAATTAAATAGTTTTAAGTATTCTGACTACATTTTATGTAGTGTCGTTTTTTTTTCTTTGATGCCATACTCCTGGTACTTGGGTTTACTAAGGCTGGGTTTACACATGTTGTTTTAAGTCAAGTCTAGGAGTGGATACAAGTGAGGAAAAAAATAAAGGAAACACTTCTATTTTTGTACCCCATTCCATTTTTGGTTCACAAAACAAACTGTGTAATTCCAGCATTAGAGTTCTTTATTCCTTAGTGTATCAAAGTTATATTCAGTCTCTGATCCTTTTGAGAAATTTATAAACTAAAAAAACAGTAAAAAAAATAAATAAAAATCCTGTAAGTTTTTTGTACCTTTTAATGGTGTCTATCTGCTAACACTGTTCCTGCAGTGTTACACATGTACGAGTTGGCACCATCCTGCATCCTGCTGCCTCTCCTCCTTACAGTGGGTCTATAAAGGTGTGCTGTCTGGTTCTATACCCTTCTACATGTAGACTTGTGTGTATACTGTAGGTAGGACAGCTGATTGTTGTTTTTTTTGGAAATTTTTTACCAATTTTTGTACCTGATAAACGTTTTGTGGCATACAGGGTCGGATGTATTGTTATAATAGGCAGTTGTCTTTCACTGAACACTACTACTCCTGCCCATAGTAGAGAGTGGGGGTTCAGCTACAATAGCTTACTCCATGGTTTTAGAACTCTTTGTGGAGAGTCATTTGTCACCAAACACAATGGAGAACTTTACATAACTTTATATATACTGTATACACTTTGCTTGGCATTTAGTCTGTAGCATTGGATGACTGTGTTATGTGCTTTCCTGTGTTCATAATAACAAATGTGCATTTGTCAAACTGATAAAAATTGTGATTGTTGACCAGAACCTTTATTGTGAATTTTATGGAAGAGGATTCTAGACTTTTTACAGTCATGCCTGCCTACTCTATTAAATTTTTGTGATGTTTAAAATGAAATAATTTGTTCTTGTTTTTGGAATATTTTGTATGAAAACAATGTCTAGTTTTAATATAGCGCTAACATGTCTCTACATATAGCATAAGCCTTGTGAATGATAAGTGCAGGAAACTTACATTGGTACTTCTACCAAAATAGATATTCCACCATAATTACCGCTCTCTGTGAACAGTGTTCAAATCCAGGTGCTAGGCCAAGCTACTTAGTAATCCAGGTCATGCAGAAATGGGACATGCACATAACTTTTATAGCAAAAACATTGCTTATATTCTTGGAAAAATATGCAAGTCCAAAATATCAGAACAAAAAACTTCATCCAAATGCAGTGACATCATAATTCGGTCTTCGTGCTACAGCAGCAGCGCTCTTTAAGTCAGCGCAAAGACCGAATTGTGCCGTCCTTGCACTTGGGTGAAGTTTTTCATTCTGTCTCTGTGATATTTTGGACTTTCATGTTTTTCCAAGAACGTAAGACTTGCTATAAAAGGAGTTTTTGCTCACCGTAAACTTTCTCGTAGTCTTCATTGGGGGACACAGACACCATGGTTATAGGCTGCTGCCACTAGGAGGCTGACACTAAGAAAAACAAAGCAAGTCGGCCCCTCCCAGCAAGCTATACCCGCCCACTGGCACTGAGCTAATTCAGTAGTGAAAAAGCAGTAGGAGGAGCCAAAAGGAAAACACCAAAAAAAGAAAAAAACTGTCTACACTCAAAGTCTGAAAACACAGGCCAACCGGCAACTACAACACAGACAAACATGGGGTGGGTGCTGTGTCCCCCAATGAAGACTACGAGAAAGAGAGTTTACGGTGAGTAAAAACTCCTCCTTTCTCGAGCATCTTATTGGGGGACACAGACACCATGGGATGTCCCAAAGCAGTCCCTTGGGTGGGAAAGAGAAAGAAATAACTTAAGGAGAAGGAGCCACCGCTGCCTGCAAGACCTTGCGGCCCAAGCTTGCATCAGCCGATGCAAAGGTGTCCACGCGGTAAAACCTCGAGAAGGTATGCAGAGACGTCCATGTGGCGGCCTTACAAACCTGAAGGGTCGAAGCCCCGTGCCGTATAGCCTAGGAAGCCCCCACCGAACGGGTAGAGTGAGCCCAGACTCCGAAAGGAGGAGCCTTACCCTTACAGCTGTAAGCCTGAGTGATGGCAGAACGAATCCAGCGGGCAAGAGTCGCCTTGGAAGCCGCCGATCCCTTGCGAGGACCCTCTGGGATGATGAAGAGGGAGTCAGAGTTGCGAAACGACTTCATCCGTGCAAGGTAGACGCGCAGGGCGCGAACTACGTCCAAGTGGTGAAGCCCCCGCTCCCTCGGATGAGAGGGGGCAGGACAGAAGGAGGGGAGGACTATAGCCTCATTGAGGTGAAAAGGCGACACGACCTTGGGCTGGAAGGAGGCCACAGGCCGAAGCACCACCTTGTCCTGATAAAAGACCAGAAAGGGGGCGGCAAGAAAGAGCGGCCAACTCCGATACCCGTTGAACAGACGTGACGGCTACCAAGAAGACCACCTTGAGGGAGAGAATAGACGGGCACGTCCCGGAGGGATTCAAACGGAGAAGACTGCAAAGCATCCAAAACCAGGTTCAGATCTGGTTTTGAACTGGATGACGATAAGGGGGGACGAGATGTGCCACTCCCTGGAGGAAAGTCTTGACCTGAGGAACCGAAGCCAAAGGTCTCTGGAAAAAAAACAGCGCGGAAACTTCACCCTTAAGGGAACTAAGGGATAAACTGGACTCCAGCCCTGCTTGGAGGAAAGCGAGGAGCCGAGCCAACGAAAAGGAAAGCAGGGGCGCCGAGCAGGCTTCACAATGGTGAAGGTAGGACTTCCAGCAGCGATAGTAAATCCTGGCAGATGACGACTTTCGCGCTCTGATCATCGTCCTGACAACCGCGTCCGAGAAACTACGGGATTTCAGAATCCAGGTTTCAACAGCCACGCCGTCAAACGAAGCGAGGCGAAATACGGGTGGCAGATCGGGCCTTGACTTAGAAGATCCGGACGGTCGGGAAGACGCCAGGGAGATTCATGAGATCCGCGTACCAGGCGTGTCGGGGCCAGTCCGGGGCCACCAGGATGATTGGAACCCCTTCCGCCTTGATTTTTCTCACAACCCGCGGAAGGAGCGGGAGGGAAAATGTAGGGCAGGCTGAACTACCGCCAGGGGATCACCAAGGTGTCTGACGCCAGAGCCTGAGGGTCCCGCGTCCGACAAACTTCGGCAGACGTCGGTTGATCCGGGATGCCATCAGATCCACGTCGGGCGTCCCCCATCTGAGACAGATCTGGGAGAACACCTCGGGGTGCAGGGTCCATTCCCCTGGATCCACACGTGCGCGACTCAGTCTGCCATCCAATAGTCCACCCCTGGGATGTGGACAGCGGATAGGACCAGCACGTTTACCTCTGCCCAGGAAAGGATCAGCGCCACTTCCGTCATGGCGGCCCTGCTGCGGGTACCGCCTTGATGATTCACGTACGCCACCGCAGTGGCGTTGTCTGTCTACGCGGACGGGGAGACCTCGGAGCTGCGATTGCCAGTGCAGGAGAGAGAGCCTGATCGCCCGTAGCTCGAGTATGTTTATGGGAAGCCGAGACTCCTGTGGCGACCAAGTTCCCTGCGCGGTGAGAGTGTTCCACTCCCCAGCCGTGCAGGCTGGCGTCGGTGGTTACAATCTGCCAGTGGATGGGGAGGAATGAGCGACCGATGGAGAGGCTCAGAGACCTGAGCCACCATTGGAGATCCCGCCGAAGGCGAGCTGGAAGGCTGACCCGGTAATCCAGGGAAGGGAGCGACTTGTCCCACTGTGACAGGAGGAAGAGCTGAAGAGGATGAGAATGAAACTGCGCAAAAGGCACTGCCTCCATTGCGGGCACCATCCTCTCCAGAACCCTCATGCAGAACCGAATGGACACTGGGCGATGACTGCAAAGGACCCGAACCCCGGACCGAAGGGACAGCAGATTGTCCTCCGGGAGGAAGACCCGAGCCTGGAGCGAGTCCAACCTCATCCCCAGGAACACGATGGACTGAGAGGGGGTCAAGGAGGACTTGGGGTGGTTGAGGAGCCACCCGAAACGAGAAAGTGTGTCCAGTGTTATACGGAGGCTCTCTGAATTCTGGTCCCTGGACTGGGCTTTGACCAGAATGTCGTCCAAGTAAGGCGTCACAGAAATCCCTCGAGTCCGTAAAAGAGCCATGACGGCCGCCATGGTCTTCGTAAAAACACGAGGGGCCGTGGCCAGGCCGAAAAGGAGAGCCACGAACTGAAAGTGGTCCGACCCGATGGCGAAACGCAGAAAGCGCTGGTGGGGGGGAAAAATGGGAATGTGGAGATACGCGTCCTGGATGTCCACCGAGGAGAGGAACTAGCCCGGCTCCAGGGACGCGATGACGAAACGCAAAGACTCCATCCGAAAATGAGATAGCCGGATGTGGCGGTTTAGACGCTTGAGATCCAATATTGGACGCACCGAGCCGTCCTTCTTTGGAACTACAAATAGGTTTGAATAGAAACCGCGGAACCGTTGGAGGGGAGGAACGGGAACGATAACTCTCTTGGCGAGGAGAGAATGAAGGGCCTGGGAGAGTCCGGCCGCTAGGGAGGGGGACCGAGGCAGACGAGAAGGAAAGAAACGGTCACGCGGAATGGAAGAAAACTATCTTGTAGCCCCGAGACACCATGTCCCGCACCCAAGCGTCCTCGACATGGGAGAGCCAGACCTCCTGGAAAAGCAGGAGACGGCCACCCACCTGCGGGGAGTTGCACGGGGGGAAACCTTCAGGAGGAGGCGGGCTTTGGAAAGCCCGACTTGAAGGGGGCCCGGGAGGAGTTCGTCCGGGCTTGCCAGGAAGGGCGGTTCCTGGAGAAACCAGGCCTCTTGTTTTGAGTGACAGCAGTTGTGCCGGAGGGAGGCGGCGGGAGCGACCGAAAGGAACCCGGCCTGCGGCGGGAGTCCTGACGCTTCAGGCGCTGCTGGGGGAGATTGGTACTCTTACCCCCTGTGGCATCAGAAATAATTTCGTCCAAGTGTTTCCCAAAAAGACGGGAAGCTGGTAAGAGACTTCTTTGAGGCCGCGTCAGCCCGCCACTCACGCAGCCATAGAGATCGGCGTATGGCGACGATATTAGCTGACTGCGGAGTCTAAGGAAGCTGAACAGATATACTGGGCTGCATCTTGTATCTGCTGAGCGAGGTCAGACGGGTCGTCGGGGGACACCCCAGAAAGTAGACCGTCCCTCAGCTGTTTAGCCCACACCGAGATCGCCTTGGAGACCCATGTGGAGGCAAAAGGGAGGAACCGGAGGCCTCGAATGCCGATTTTGCCAAGGCTTCCACCCGTCTGTCGGTGGAATCCTTGAAGGAAGCTACGTTGTCCAGAGGAAGCGTAGTGGCCTTAGTCAAACGGGAGACTGGAGGATCCACAGAAGGAGGACAGGACCAGAGGGACACAAGGTCCTGAAAAAAAGGATACAAGGCTTCCAAGCGTTTGGGCTTGGCAAACCTCTTATCCGGGGTCTTCCAGTTCTTGGTGAATAGAGCGTCGAATTCCTTGTGACTGGGAAAGGAGCTACGGACATGGTGGGCATTTTTGTTGAAACAGACCTCTCCAGATGGGGACGGGTCCTGTGAATCCTTCAGCTGGAAGGTATCACGGATGGCGGCCACGAGGCTATCTACCGTGGCAGACATGTGAGAATCCTCTGAATCAGAGATGGAAGCTAACTCAGAATCTGACTGATCTCCAGGAGAATGAGACCGCCTTGCTGGGGAGATGTGGGCAGGAGCCAAACTCAACCTAGGAGAACCTGAAGATTAACGAGAAGAGGACGTCCGAGGACGTTTACGGGAATGACTCCGACCGGAGCGACTGGTGGAAGGGAGGGGGCGAGCCTGAGTTGCCGCGGAAGTGGATAGACGGTCGAGGGCAGCCACGACCGATTGGGAAAGTTCAGCCATCTGAGAGACAGAACGACAGAGGGAAAGCGCCCAAGCTGGAGCTGGCTCATCCGACTCCTGGGAAGGAGGGGGATCTTGTGCAAGGGACTGAGAAGAACTGGACTGCATGGAGCAAGCAGCGCAGAGTGGCTGAGAATGGCCAGAAGAAGATTTAGTGTTACAAGATGAACAGAAATCGTAAGTAACAGAGGAAGGTGGAGGCTGCTGACGGCGTGAGGAGTCAGACCTTGAGTCAGACATAATGCAATATAAAGGGAAAAAAACACACAAGTGTATTCTCTTAGGGGCAGACAGCTTAAAAGCAAAAGGAGTTGTGGCAGGAAGATTTCAGTAGTGTACCAGGTAAGCTGGGGAGACTGACAGCCTGCAGGGGAAGAACAGACACCCAGTGAGTGGAAGCAAGAAAACTGTAGAATAACACAGTGAATAAAGGGTCCCACAGAAGCTTACCCGGGAGAACCAGAATCTTCCTGGAAGCAATATGTTGCAGGAGCACACTCGGCAGGGAGACCAGCAGATCGCTGCAGAGTAGGGCACAGCAATGGCGTTCAGACCAGGGCACAGAATGCAATGGTGTCCGGAAGCCCGCGCGCGGGAATGTTCCAGCGCGGCGTCCTCTGCGTAGTGACGTCACCGCGCCGGCGATTCAAACAGGGCCTGACCGGACTAGCGCCCCGGACCCGGAGAGCAGCGCCACGCTGCCGGGTGGAAGCGGTATCTTCCGACACCCGGCCCAGTGCAGTGGAGCAGCCGGGGAACCAGGCCCGGCGCGCTGAAGCAGAACGGGGGAGACTGGCTGCGCGCGAGAAAGGGGGAGCAGGCTGCAGGGAAAATCTGCGGGGGAAGGTGGTCCGGAGGATGCGGCGCCCGTGGGGAAGCTGACAGCTTGCACAGAGGTGCAGTGGTCTCCGGCTAGTCGGGAACCCCAGAGGAGTGCCCCGACAGGAAGAAACTGGGAAGAGGCCGGGCAGAAGATTATTCACCGTCTGACGTCTTCTGCCGGCACTGTGCCACGCTGACGCGTTCAACTCTGGGAGACTGAGTGGGCAGGGGCTGTCGGAACAGAGTCCGCAATGAGGAGACAGACAGCTGGGCACTGGGTCCGGCCGTAGGTGACCCAGGGTAGACAGCCCCTCTATATTTAGGGTCTGTTCCCTGGTCACATGAAAAGTGGGATCAGAGCGAGTCTATATTACTCACCGTGCCCAACCTGTTAGGGAGAAAAAAAGGGGTTAACATAGAGAAAAAAGCAGAGACGATCTGGAGCAACCAGACCTGCATCTGCCTCCTACTGACACTAAGCTAAACTCGATTAGCTTAGTGCCAGTGGGCGGGTATAGCCTGCTGGGAGGGGCCGACTTGCTTTGTTTTTCTTAGTGTCAGCCTCCTAGTGGCAGCAGCCTATACCCATGGTGTCTGTGTCCCCCAATAAGACGCCTGAGAAAATTGTGTGCGTGTCCTGTTACTGCATTACTAAGCTTACATTGGTACTCAACACAGTGCAGTACAAGGGTACCCTTTGGTTATACTGGATTAGAAAAACAAAGCTGCTTTAGTCCCTACACCTGTCCTCATTCACTTTCAAGGATCTAATGCTGCGTTTACACGTAACGACTATCATTCGAATTTGCATGATAACAATCAAATTTGAACGATAATCGTACGTGCAAACACAGCGAAAGATCAAACAACGAGCGAGAAATCGTTCATTTTGATCTTAACATGTTTGCAAAAGATTTGCAGATCGTTCCGTATAAACAGTTGTTCACCGATTTAACCTATGTGCGAGATAGCCTTAAGCGATCGCAAAATGATTTTTCTCAGTCGTGTCATTGGGGGACACAGACACAGTGGGTATAGGCTGGTGCCACTAGGAGGCGACACTAAGCTCTGAAAAGAAAAGAGTGCTTGCTCCTCCCACCAGCCTATACCAACCTACAAGTTCCTTCATCATGGACGGAGCCTGTTGGATGCTCCCCCCCCCCCCTCTTTCCAGCAGCCCACTTTGAGCGAGTGGCAAGTTGAAGGGGTGACCCTGCTGGTCCTGGGAGCAGAAGTCATTGACAGGTGAGTATATTTCTTTTTTCCCTCCTCACCAGAGTTCTCCACCACTAAGATGCTTGCTTTCCCTCCCCTCCAGCGATCAGAGCTTCATGCCGCGCGCCGGTGACTCACTGGCCTTGTGGTTCCCCTGCTCCCCTCTTCCTCCCTGCTATTAGACTCACTGTTTCCAGGAGTTGAGTGTTCTAACACTTTTCCCCTGTGGCCCGGGCAAACTTATCCCCCTCGCTCTGTCAGCGTCTCAGCCGGCTCAGATTACACTCTCTGTTACACTTTCTGAGCAGTACAGCAGCAGCGGGTTTCGGACAGCGCGCACTACTACTGTAAGGGCGGGCTTTCCCCCCACCGGCAGTGTGTATGTTTATGTGTTCGTGTGTATGTATATATATGTATATGTATATATATATGTGTGTGTGTGTGTGTATATATATATATATATATATATATATATATATATATATATATATAGAGAGAGAGAGAGAGATACGCTCCCTTCCCTTGCCGTCCGAATGTCCGCCACCATTCTACACAGGGGCACGGATTTTCTATAAGATCCGCCCCCAACCCCCTCCCGATGTGCGGCGCAATGGTTGCTCCCGTTGCCTTCCCGCTGTTTCTGCCCAATCAGGCACAGGGCACATTTGTATGCGCTCCTCTCCTTGGTTCTTGCTGCTCTGTGATCCCTCCCTTCACCATTCGGTCTACTGTGGTGCAGCACGATTCTGTCTGACTACACAGCCACTGCGTTTTCCGTCAGACACTGATCAGGCTCCAGGCTCTGCAGCTACTGACTCCAGGGGGACACTGACAGTCACTGGTAGGCTCGGCTCTCTCTCTGACCCTCTACTTGCCAGCCTCTCACTTTGCAAGTTTTCTTTTACTTGCAGCACCATGTCAGAGTCCAGGGGTGATTCTTCCAATGCAACTGCTGTAGCCACCTACTTTGCTTGCACTCGTAGCAGCAACAAATTTCCCTGTGGACAGTCAGACCCCATATTTTCTGCCTGCCTGGCCTCCGCTACCCTATCTCTGGCCAATCCACCCATCTCTTCTCTGGACCAAGCGGAGCCGTTGTGGGCTTGGGCCAGGGGCGGATTAACTTTACCATAGGCCCCGGGCTGTTCACCAAGCCTGGGCCCCCCCACCCCACTGTAACTATGGCGGCACTAGCCTTACGTTCATAGTACAGTATAGATAATGTCATGATGTCTTGATTTGTGCAAAATTGCCATTAAAAAAAACTGTGATTTTTTGCAAATCATGGCGGAAGTGTAGCCAGGAGACAGTACACCACTGAAAGTATAAGTCTTTCTCGTGCGTCTTATTGGGGGACACAGATACCATGGGTATAGACTGCTGCCACTAGGAGGCGCTGACACTAAGAGAAACAAAGGAAGTGACTCCTCCTGAGCAGGATATACCCGCCCACAGGCACTGAGCTAAACCAGTTTAGCTTAGTGTCAGTAGGAGGCAGACACAGGTCTGGGTTCTCCAGACCAGTTTCTTCCTTTATGTTTAGTTAGATTTTCTTTTCTCTTCTAGGTCCTATGGATTCTCGGGCACGGTGGGTAATCTAAACCCACCCTGATCCCCCCCCCCCCCCCCCCACTATGCGAACAGGGAACAGACCATAAATATAGATGGACTGTTACCCCTCGGTCGCCACCGGCCGGCAACGTGACACCATGGCCCCAGATCAGTCTGACTATCTGGTCGCCTTTCTGCGGACTCTGTATCCGCACAGCCCCTTCCCGCCTCGCCCCCCAAAGCTAGGCGCGTAAGGTGAGGCATCCACCGGCTGAAGATGACAATGGTGAGTATGGGCTCCTATATGGTAAGTATATTCCCCCTGCCCTTCCAGGCCGCCATTTTATTCCCATAGGCAACTCTCCCTCTCTCCACTTCCTCAGGCAGATGCTCCTCTCCCGCCATTTTCGGGGTCTCCCCTCAGTCAGTAGCAGCCCAGCCCCTCCACCATTTTATTTTTATTTGTGTCTCTCTCTAGGTGCCATGGGTTGCACTGTGAGGGATGTTCCTCCCCTGACTGGGTGCTGCGCAGGCCGCAGCTTCCCGCACTTTTCCCTTCATGTGGTTCTAGAGACCATACTAAAGGATGCTCCGCCCCTTTCCCTAAGCCCCGCCCCTTACCGGGTGCCGCGGCATCCTGCCCCCTTTCTTCCTCTATTGTGGCTCTCCAGAGTACACACTGGGCTGCCTCCGCCCCCTCCCAGTATGCCCCGCCCCCTTTCGGACAGCCCGTTTCATTCCTTTTTATTATGTTTGGCTCTCATTGGAACCTGCGCTGGGGAGGCCCCGCCTCTTCCGGGTGCCGCGCAAGCCGGAGAATTGCGCCCTTTTTACAAGCTGTGGAGCCTGCACTGAAATGCTCCGCCTCCCTCCCGGTAGGCTCCGCCCCCTTTCGGGAACCAGGCAGCCCGCAGCCTCATACCTTAGTCTTACTTGTGGCTCTCTGTGGAGCCTTCACTGTAGGAGGCCCTGCCCCCTCCGGTAGGCCCCGCCCCTTTTCGGGTGCCGCGCAGACCGCGGTATCCCCCATTATGGCGCTCTCTGGAGCCTGCACTGAGGGATGCTTGCTGCTTTCCTGTGTGTGTGTGTGGTCTCCTGATGGAGCTACCACACACACTGCTCTCTATTCTCAGCAGCTTGGGACAATTGATGCATCTCTCCTGCCAGCAACCCTTAGGCAGCAGATCCAGCATTTTTGGTGCTGGTTGACCCCTCTGTGTCAGATTTTTTATAATATATATATATATACACACAATTACATTAATACCTATATACAACCACATGCACACAGACACATTCCCCATCAGATAGTGTTTCTGTGCCCTCAGAGAGATCCTTCTGCTACATGGTGTCACAAGTAGGACGGAACCAGACACA
Source organism: Dendropsophus ebraccatus (assembly GCF_027789765.1). Classification (NCBI taxonomy): domain Eukaryota; kingdom Metazoa; phylum Chordata; class Amphibia; order Anura; family Hylidae; genus Dendropsophus; species Dendropsophus ebraccatus. The sequence goes on from NC_091461.1 coordinate 53,770,435, forward strand.
TTACCCGCTATCAGGCAGCGTATCTGTGCTCTGAGCAGAACCCTCTGCTGCTTGGTGTCACGGTAAGTACATGGAACCAGACACGTTACCCGCTATCAGGTGGCCTATCTGTGCTCTGAGCAGAACCCTCTGCTACTTGGTGTCACAAGTAGGACGGAACCAGACACATTACCCGCTTTCAGGTGGCGTATCTGCTCTGAGTAGAACCCTCTGCTACTTGGTGTCACGGTAAGCAGTGTCGGACTGGAGTGCTTGGGCCCACCAGGGGAAATCATTCTTGGGGCCCACCCTTCTGCCACCATACTTATCTATAGTAACATTAATAAGGGTCCATTAACACGGCGTGATATGGGGCAGCATAGGGCTGCAAATGATTGCTAATCAGCAGGGCAAATGATGTGCAGCCGACAGCAATGATCTTAGCCGCACAAAAGATCAAATCAGCCGACTATGGGGCATTTGCTTGCATGTCAGCCAATCTCTGGCACTTTTACATGGGCCGATCATCGGCTGAATAGACTTCCTAGGAGCACTTGTTACCGATTATTGGCCCGTGTAATTAGGCTATAAGACAATTTTTTTGTATGATAACGCTGTATACTTAGATACAAGTCATACAGCTACCAATAACACCAGTATACAAAGAGCAAATATCCCCACACATATTACCGCTATATAGTAACTGACCAAATCCTGTCTATCAAGACCGATATTACCAATAAACCAGTATACAGGAGGGAAATAGTATCACCATACATATTACCGCTATACTGTTACTGACCAAATCCAGTATACCAATATTACCAGTACACAAGGGGGAAATATTACCGCCACACCACAACCATTGCTACTATATTGTTACTGACCAAATCTGGTATACTAAGACCAATGAACACCGCACCAGATTACAAGTAACAAATAACACCACCACATACTGACTAACACCACCACATACAGACTAACACCACCACATACTGACTAACACCACCACATACTGACCGCTGCTACTGAATAAAATCCTCTGAACAAAAGATCAATATCCCCTCATACAGTCATACAGAGGTGGCACCAGCTCTACACCATATACTTTACAGTGCACATAGATTTAGTGACTCACAGGGGACGTCTTCTCTGATCGGAGTTCTTTCCTTTTCATCTTCTTCTCCATCTGCCCTGGGCCGTTATGAGAACTTCTCCAAGCCACGAATCCACAGAAATATATTAGGCTCCTCGCTCTGTCACCATCCTCATCTCTCTACACACTGCACATCTGTACTGTCCCCTTTACACCTTCTCTTAGTGGTTAGCCCTGACTATTTGTAGCGTATATATATATATATATATATATATATATATTATAGTGTACACACCTTGTAGATGGCCCCTTGTTCAGTTCTCCATAGTAGAGATCCCCCTCTGTGTAATCCCCTTACAGTAGATGACAACCTCTGTGCATTCCCTATATCAGGGGTAGGGAACCTCGGCTCTCCAGCTGTTGCAAAACTACAACTCCCATCATGCCTGCACAGCCACAGCTAAAGCTGTAGTTTTGCAATAGCTGGAGAGCCAAGGTTCCCTATTCATGCCCTATAGTATATGGCCCCCTCTGTGTAGTCCCCTTATAGATGACCCCTCTGTGTAGTCCACTAAAGTAGATGCCCCCCTCTGTGCATGCCCTATTGTATACAGACCGCACCCAGTATAGTTACCCTTATAGATGCCCCCATTGTTGTCCCCCTCTGTGTAGTGCCCTTTATAGATGCCTCCTCAGTGTTGTCCTCCTTATAAATTGCCCCCATCCAGTGTCCCTTATAGATGGCTCCCTGTGTTATCCCCCTTATAACTGGCCGGCTTGTGTTATCCATCCCCCATATAGATAGCCCCCTTATGTTGTCCACCCCTACCCCCCATATACCCCCTTATGTTGTCTATTCCCCCTAATAGCCCCCTTAGGTTGTCCTTGCCCCATATAGCCCCCTTATCTTTTCCTTCCCCTGTATATAGCCCCTTATGTTGTCCTTCCCCTGTATATAGCCCCCCCTTATGTTGTCCTTTCCTGTATACAGCCCCCTTATATTGTCCTTCCCTGTATACAGCCCCCTTATGTTGTCCTTTCCTGTATACAGCCCCCTTATATTGTCCTTCCCTGTATACAGCCCCCTTATGTTGTCCTTTCCTGTATATAGCCCCTTATGTTGTCCTTTCCTGTATATAGCCCCTTATGTTGTCCTTTCCTGTATATAGCCCCTTATGTTGTCCTCTCCTGTATATAGCCCCTTATGTTGTCCTTCCCGTTTATAGCCCCTTATGTTGTCCTTCCCGTTTATAGCCCCTTATGTTGTCCTTCCCGTTTATAGCCCCTTATGTTGTCCTCCCCTGTTTATAGCCCCTTATGTTGTCCTTCCCCTGTATATAGCCCCCCCTTATGTTGTCCTTCCCTGTATATACCCCCCTTATGTTGTCCTTCCCCTGTATATACCCCCCTTATGTTGTCCTCCCCCTGTATATAGCCCCTTATGTTGTCCTTCCCTGTATACAGCCCCTTATGTTGTCCTTCCCTGTATATACCCCCCTTATGTTGTCCTTCCCTGTATACAGCCCCTTATGTTGTCCTTCCCTGTATACAGCCCCCCCTTATGTTGTCCTTCCCTGTATACAGCCCCCCTTATGTTGTCCTTCCCCTATATATAGCCCCTTATGTTGTCCTTCCCTGTATACAGCCCCTTATGTTGTCCTCCCCCCTGTATACAGCCCCCCTTATGTTGTCCTCCCCCTGTATACAGCCCCCCTTATGTTGTCCTCCCCCTGTATACAGACCTCCTTCTGTTGTCCTCCCCCTGTATACAGCCCCCCTTATGTTGTCCTCCCCTGTATACAGCCCCCCATATGTTGTCCTCCCCCTGTATACAGCCCCATATGTTGTCCTCCCCTGTATACAGCCCCCCTTATGTTGTCCTCCCCCCTGTATATAGACCCCCTTCTGTTGTCCTCCCCCTGTATACAGCCCCCCTTCTGTTGTCCTCCCCCTGTATACAGACCCCCTTCTGTTGTCCTCCCTCTGTATACAGACCCCCTTCTGTTGTCCTCCCCCGGTATACAGCCCCCCTTCTGTTGTCCTCCCCCTGTATACAGCCCCCCTTCTGTTGTCCTCCCCCTGTATACAGACCTCCTTCTGTTGTCCTCCCCCTGTATACAGACCACTTTCTGTTGTCCTCCCCCTGTATACAGCCCCCCTTCTGTTGTCCTCCCCCTGTATACAGACCTCCTTCTGTTGTCCTCCCCCTGTATACAGCCCCCTTCTATTGTCCTCCCCCTGTATACAGGCCCCCTTCTGTTGTCCTCCCCCTGTATACAGACCCCCTTCTGTTGTCCTCCCCCTGTATACAAACCCCCTTCTGTTGTCCTCCCCCTGTATACAGACCCCCTTATGTTGTCCTCCCCCTGTATACAGACCTCCTTCTGTTGTCCTCCCCCTGTATACAGGCCCCCTTATGTTGTCCTCCCCCTGTATATAGCCCCCCCTTATGTTGTCCTCCCCCTGTATACAGCCCCCCTTCTGTTGTCCTCCCCCTGTATACAGACCTCCTTCTGTTGTCCTCCCCCTGTATACAGACCACTTTCTGTTGTCCTCCCCCTGTATACAGCCCCCCTTCTGTTGTCCTCCCCCTGTATACAGCCCCCCTTCTGTTGTCCTCCCCCTGTATACAGGCCCCCTTCTGTTGTCCTCCCCCTGTATACAGACCCCCTTCTGTTGTCCTCCCCCTGTATACAGACCCCCTTCTGTTGTCCTCCCCCTGTATACAGACCCCCTTATGTTGTCCTCCCCCTGTATACAGACCTCCTTCTGTTGTCCTCCCCCTGTATACAGGCCCCCTTATGTTGTCCTCCCCCTGTATATAGCCCCCCCTTATGTTGTCCTCCCCCTGTATACAGCCCCCCCTTATGTTGTCCTCCCCCTGTATACAGCCCCCCTTCTGTTGTCCTCCCCCTGTATACAGACCTCCTTCTGTTGTCCTCCCCCTGTATACAGACCACTTTCTGTTGTCCTCCCCCTGTATACAGACCCCTTTCTGTTGTCCTCCCCCTGTATACAGACCTCCTTCTGTTGTCCTCCCCCTGTATACAGACCCCCTTCTGTTGTCCTCCCCCTGTATACAGCCCCCCCTTATCTTGCCCCCTCTGATAAAAATAAAAAAAACACAAGACAACTCACCTAACCACACGATCCCCCGTCGGACGCCGGCCTCCTCCAGATCAGCAGCTCCGATGTGAAGTCCCGGCAGCGCCATCACTGAGCTTAAAGTGCGCCGCGGTGGCTGGGACTTCCGGTATGCGCTCCATGACCCGGAAGTCCTAGCCGCCGCGGCGCACACTGAGGTCAGTGATGGCGCTGCCGGGACTTCACATCGGAGCTTGCGACACTCTTGTGACCGCAAGCAAATCTCTGCCTGCGGTCACAAGAGTGATTGACAGGGCAGAACACTTCCTTACATTTAACTGGAAGCGATTGTTGCGATCGCTTCCAGTTAAAAAGGAAGGTGCGGCCCCCGGCCCCCCTAGGAGCAGGGGGCCCACTCCAGCTCGGGGCCCACCGGGGGTTTCCCCGGCCCCCCGGTGGCCCAGTCCGAGCCTGACGGTAAGTACATGGAACTAGACATGTTGCCTGTTTTCCAGGCAGTGTAATTGTGCTCTGAGCAGAACCCTCTGCTACATGGTGTCACAAGCAGGACACGAAACCAGACACATTACCCTTCCTAGGGGGACTACCGTGTTCTCGGGGCAAAATCCTTTGCTAATTGGTGTCGCAAACAGGACATGGAACCAGACACATTACCTCTTACTATGCGGTGTTCCTGTGCTCTTACTACAGAACCCTCTGCTACATGGTTTGTCATGCAGGTTATGGGACCAGACACATCACCCAGGGGCCCATGCCACGCCGCCCACATTATAATGCCTCTGCGGCCCGGCCCCCCCTCACCACTGCAGGCTATTGTGACCGCAAGCATTGTTTTGCTTGCGGTCACAAGAGTCCTGCTCTTACTGTCCCCCGGCTGTTGCGCAGCTGCCGGGGGTCTCCCGTCCTATCCCCGGCAGCGGGCGCATCACAGAGCCCCCCGTGCGCCTGTGGCTGTGACTTCCGGCGCACGGTGAGCTCTCTGATGCGCGTGCTGCCGAGGCATAGGAAGGGACACCTCCGGCAGCTGCGCAACAGCCGAGGACAGACGGAGCCTGCAGGACAGGAGAGGATGGATCGACGGGGGAACGGGTTGTAAGGTGAGTTTTTTTTTTTTTTTTTTTTAAATCTGCCTGCAAGGAGGGGGGGGGGGGGGGGGGGAAGAGGGGGGGACCATCTATAAGAGGGGGACCATCTATAAGGGGGGGGGGGGAGAGGGGGACCATCTATAAGAGGGGGGGAAGAGAGGTACCATCTATAAGGGGGGGGAGGAGAGGGGGACCATCTATAAGAGGGGGACCATCTATAAGAGGGGGGGGTAAAGAGGGGGACCATCTATAAGCGGGGGGGGGGGAGAGGGGGACAATCTATAAGAGGGGGGAAAGAGGGGGACCATCAATAAGGGTATAAGGGGGGGAGACGGGGACCATCTATAAAGGGGGAAGAGGGGTACCATCTATAAGGGGGGGGATAGAGGGGGACCATCTCCTATAGGATTAGCACCCTCCTCTCCTGACATCCTCTGTGCTGCTGTGACCTCCCCTATAAGATCAGCGCCCTCCTCTCCTGACATCCTCTGTGCTGCTGGGACGCTGCGACCTCCCCTATAAGATCAGCCCCCTCCTCTCCTGACATCCTCTGCTGCTGTGACCCTCCCCTATTAGATCAGCGCCCTCCTCTCCTGACATCCTCTGTGCTGCTCGGACCTCTCCTATAGATCAGCACCCTCCTCTCCTGACATCCTCTGTGCTGCTCGGACCTCTCCTGTAGATCAGCACCCTCCTCTCCTGACATCCTCTGTGCTGCTGGGACCTCTCCTATAGGATAAGCACCCTCCTCTCCTGACATTCTCTGTGCTGCTGTGACCTCCCCTATAAGATCAGCACCCTCCTCTCCTGACATCCTCTGTGCTGCTGTGACCCTGCGACCTCCCCTATAAGATCAGCTCCCTCCTCTCCTGAAACCAGGTGGCAGTATGTTTATTGGGGGCAGTGGAGGTGGGGTGGACTATGCTTACTGGGAGCAGCAAGGGACCAAACACTATGTTTATTGGGGCCAGCAGGGAGGGGAGGCAGGCAGTGTTTATTGGGGACAGCGGGGGGGGGGGGGGGGGGGTCTGGCAGTAGCGGAGTATAATGTGGGCGGATTGACCGGGGGGGGGGGCCCAGGTTGGGTGGACAGCCCGGGGCCCAGGGTACATTTAATCCGCCACTGGATATAACACCTTCTTCAGGTCCACTCACTATACTGTGATGCTGGGCATTTCTCGTGTCCAGTTCGCATTTACGTTGGGACACAGCCCTGATCTCTTCCCTGCTCCCAGAGCACACACTGTAGACCTATGTTACATCAGTGGCGTAGCTATAGGGGTCGCCATGGCGACCGGGCCCCTACGCTAGGGGGGCCCGCACGGCCCCCACTTGCCACTTGTTTTTGAGCATCCAGAGAAGCTGCGGCCGCGCAGCTTCTCAGGATGCACAGATCGCTTTGATGTTCAGCCCGCACAGTGAGCACAGTGAGCACAGTGAGCGGGCGGAACATCAAAGCGATCAGAATACAGGAGAAGGACCTGTCAGCGTCCTCCTCCTGTATTCTCTCCCATAGGCTGCCGGCACTTCATACCAGCAGCCTATGGGAGGCCGGGCCGTGACCTCTCCGGCAGGCGTGATCATGTGACGTCATCACGCCTGCCGGAAGTCCCGTCGCTGCGGCTCGCAAGATGGAGCCAGAAGAGGAGGAGGAGAGCTGCTGCCTGCACAGCGCGGATTAGGTGAGTAGGATGTTTGTTTTTTTAGTGGCACCTCTGGGGGCATTATTAGTATATGGGGGCACCTCTGGGGGCATTATTAGTTCTTGGGGGCACCTCTGGGGGCATTATTATTGTATGGGGGCACCTCTGGGGGCATTATTAGTTCTTGGGGGCACCTCTGGGGGGCATTATTAGTTCATGGGGACCACCTCTGGGGGCATTATTAGCTCATGGGGGCACCTCTGGGGGCATTATTAGTTGATGGGGGCACCTCTGGGGGCATTATTAGCTCATGGGGGCACCTCTGGGGGCATTATTAGTATATGGGGGCACCTCTGGGGGCATTATTAGTTCATGGGGGCACCTCTGGGGGCACTATTAGCTCATGGGGGCAACTCTGGGGGCATTATTAGTTCATGGGGGCACCACTGGAGGCATTATTAGTTCATGGGGGCACCTCTGGGGGCATTATTAGTTCATGGGGGCACCTCTGGGGGCACTATTAGCTCATGGGGGCACCTCTGGGGGCGTTATTAGTTCATAGGGGGCAACTCTGGGGGCATTATTAGTTCATGGGGGCACCTCTGGAGGCATTATTAGTTCATGGGGGCATTATTAGTTCATGGGGGCACCTCTGGGGGCATTTTTAGCTCATGGGGGCCACCTCTGGGGGCATTATTAGCTCATGGGGGCCACCTCTGGGGGCATTATTAGCTCATGGGGGCCACCTCTGGGGGCATTATTAGCTCATGGGGGCACCTCTGGGGGCATTATTAGCTCATGGGGGCACCTCTGGGGGCATTATTAGCTCATGGGGGCACCTCTGGGGGCATTATTAGTTGATGGGGGCACCTCTGGGGGCATTATTAGTTCATGGGGGCATTATTAGTCCATGGGGGCACCTCTGGGGGCATTATTTGTTCATGGGGGCACCTCTGGGGGCATTATTAGCTCATGAGGGCACCTCTGGGGGCATTATTATTGTATGGGGGCACCTCTGGGGGCATTATTAGCTCATGGGGGCACAGCAGGAAATCCTACATACAGGGGGCATCCCACATTCCTACTCACTTTACTGCACATAACACCACACAGTGCAGTTACTATGGGAGCCTACAAGAGGGAGGAAGGGAAGGAAGGTGCTAGAAATGTGCGGAGCCTAAATTGTTTGTCTCGCAGGTTCTAAGGGGATGAAACGTATCTGGAAGGAATCATCTTGGAGGACTGGGCCGGATGGAGAGGAAAAGGGAAAGTGACGCCTCAGATCAAAGAAGACGTCACCGGTGAGTCACTGTATGACGGTTTTCTTATTTTGAAGAACATCATTTAGTAGGGGTGCCCCGAGGTGGAAAAGGTTGGGAAGCACTGCGCTAATCTGTCCCGCTGCGCCCGCTGGCACATGCTGTCATCTGATTGGGCCTCTTACCTAATCAGATGACAGCAAGTACCAGCGCCCCCTCCTCCAGACATCTGCCTTGGCGGCCCAAGCTATGTCCTATGGCCGTATCTTTACCGCGTTGAGCTCCAGCTTGTGCTGCATCTACATTATCTGTACTCAGAGATATCACTGTGTTATCTGTGGTGTTACATAGACTGCAGGGGACATCTACTACATTATCTGTACTCAGAGATATCACTGCGTTATCTGTGGTGTTACATAGGACTGCATGTGACATCTACTACATTATCTGTACTCAGAGGGATATCACTGTGTTATCTGTGGTGTTACATAGGACTGCAGGGGACATCTACTACATGATCTGTACTCAGAGATATCACTGTGTTATCTGTGGTGTTACATAGGACTGCAGATGACTACTACATTATCTGTACTCAGAGATATCACTGTGTTATCTGTGCTGTTACATAGGACTGCAGGTGACATCTACTACATTATCTGTACTCAGAGATATCACTGCGTTATCTGTGGTGTTACATAGGACTGCAGATGACTACTACATTATCTGTACTCAAAGGGATATCACTGTTATCTGTGGTGTTACATAGGACTGCAGGTGATATCAGGTGACTTCTCCAGGTTGCAGAAGTTCAAACTTCATCATGCCCTGCTGACAGTTTATAATGGGAGTTGTAGTTTTGCAGCATGTGGCTCTTCAGGTTGCAGCACTACAACCCCCATCGTTTCCAACTGGCAGTTCCTGATGAGAGTTGTAGTTTTTCAGCTGTAGAGTCAAAGATTGGAATACAATGATTAGACAATGACACAGTACAGTCCATTAATTATAGGGGGCAGTAGTGCAGTACATGAGGTGGAGGCAGTGACAGGGCATTAGAACGGACTTTAGGGCGTTAGATAGGACTTTGCCTGATCGGGGGGAGATGGGGGGGCCCCAAGCTAAAATTTTGCACCAGGGCCCATCAGCCTTTAGCTACGCCCCTGTGTTACATGTCTAGTTTACATGTCTGACCAGGCACATTACCTGCTTCCACTCCAGGTATTTGTATCTCTTGTATGCTGGTCCTCTGTTACTTACTGCTTGCAGCTAGTACGCTCGTGTTACCCTGTATATTACCTTTTCCTCTTCGTAGGACTTCCATGATCTGTGCCTGTCACTTCAGAGGATCATCATAGGGTAACTTGTTACTACACCATGTTGTCTTCTATATGTTTCCCTTGACAAGTTTCATTACCTGCTCTCGGAGCGTAACCTTGTTGTATTCCTCTTGGGCTGTATCCTTTCTAAAGCCCCAGCATCCTGCTACGTGTCCCACTACACAAGGTACAGAACCCCCTGCTTAACCTGCCCCCGGACTGTTGTACTGTCATACTCTGGTCCTCTAGGTGGCATACAGGTCCGGTCACTATTTCTCCTGGTACTGTCAGGGCGGTTCTTCTGTCCTTCATCTGGGCATAACGGCCACATACATGCATTTGTCTCGCTGACTGTTCCCCAGTAGTATGGCTTGTATTGCTTAGACCGCCCCTTCTGCTATACTGCAGATGGTCCTCAGCATCGTTTGATTTTAGTCTCTCATGGTGCTCTACTTCCGGTAGCTGGCTTTGGTCAGCACCAGCCACTTTGCCTCTTCTCATTGGTCTGTGTATAGTGAGGCCTCTCGGTTCCTCAGGTAAAACAGTAAAGGGTTTCCTCTACCCCTGGTGTAGGTAGGACATCAACTGCCTACATGACCATCACAGTACTACTGTAGGACTTCTCCTTCTGCATCTGCCTATGGCCAACATGGCAAGTATTTAGTCTTCTCTCTCTTAGGCAGCTGCAGTCTCACAGGGTGAACATTCCTGTTTACTGCCTGTACTGTTTCTCTAACGCCCTCAGCACAGGTGTATGGTCTCTTCGTGGTCTAGCTCCTCCATGTGTCCTTGCTTGGCCATATGGACTATGGGGCATTGTTCTCTTTTCGGTGTTTCACAGTTCTCCCACAAACACCATTACTCCTTCTCTCTGGAGTAATGCACTGTTGTTCAAGACCCCCCTATCCTAGTTTTGTTTTTTTATCACTCAGCAAGAAAATCTTTAAGCAGCCCTTCCCTCCTCCACAAAGTTGGAATATTTAGTATAATAAGTATCCTCCAGATACTTTTTCTGAAGACTGTTATCCGATACAGCTTCTTCCAACAGGTGGCTGTGGGTTTCCGGCCCTCACTGGCCTCTATGAGCACTCCTGCTGGCCTTCCTTGTCCTTGGTCTTCTTGTTGACCTGACATGCTCTCCAGTCGGGGCTCACGGTCCCCCTCTCTTATCTTGTCTCCCATGTGGAGTCCTCGAGAACTTAATCCCTTAAAGGTGTCCTCTCCTTGTAAACAGGGGTGTTCAGGGGCCCATGTCTGGCCCTACCTAAGGCTCTATCATCTCCACACTCATCACATTCTGGCCAGGCTTAAATCTATTCAGCAAGTTGCCAGTTCTCTATCATCTTGTCTCACTCACTGTTAACGCCCCCTTGTTTGCATCTGGCTCTCGCCTTCCCATTGCCTGAGGCTCCGGTTGAGCTGGTTGATCCTTTGATCTCTTCCATGTGGCCATTAGTCTCCGCACAATGTTTTTTCTTACTGTTCTGCTCTTACCAAGCAACGTCTCAGCTCACATTTTGAGGCGTTGATTTCTAGATCTAGTCTACATATGGGCTCTAGTTAACTATTAACTGCTGTGCCCATTGCCAGGTGACAACTCCCTTGCCCATCAGCCTTACCTTGACCTCCCTCTACAGTTTTCTTCTGGGACTCCAGGCTCTCGAGCTCCTCTAGTCTCCTGGGAGCAGAGTGTTTTGTATGAGCCACCTCCTTTCTAAGGCTCTAACAGCCCATGGAGATGATTTTTCCCAGCTTACCGGCTTTCCTCTGCTCCTCTTTTCTGTCGGGCACTGCGGGGTACCAGGTACTACTGTACTCCTTCCAGGTCAACTTACACAAGATTCTGATCGCGTTTTTTTCTTTCTCCTGCTCCTCCCTTTCCCTGGACTGCATTACGCTTGGAAAGCTTTATTCTTCATATTACCATCTATGTGTTTCTCAGATGGGGTTTTTCATGTTATAGGCCATGGCTTCTTCTAGATTGCCATACTTCTCTTGTGCTCGATCTTTGTCTTCTCAGTGAAGACTGTTCTCCTAGGCCTATGGAGCTTCCAGCCTGGCCATTCTGCCCAGCTCCATAGTAAGGGACGCAGCTTCTCCTGCATCTCAGGTGGCACTTACTATGAGAGACGCTCAGTCCTCTCTCCTTTATTTGACGCCTTAGGCCTCTATGCGCCATGAAACACTTTCCAGTCTCTCCAGTCATGGTTGTATTTGCCTTTTTTCTGTTCTACCTCTGGGTAAGTCCCTGCCGCCTGTGGTCGCCTACTTGGCTGGGCGTCTACTTTTTTTCTGCACATCTAGCCTACTATTTCTGTTTGACTCAATGTTACATCATGTTGCTGGCTTACAGGATGGCCACAACCCACTCTGTCTGCAGTGCAGCACATTGCTCCAGGGACTAGACCCTCTTTCCTTTGCGGCGGATCCGTAGGGGTTTTTTAGGATGCATTCAGCATCATCCCTTGCTCTCTTCCTAGTTGATGGTTGTGTTGGTGCTTTCCTGTGCCTTGTCACCGAACGCTCTTGTCTAGCGGTTATCTTTCCCACCCCATGGACTGCTTTTGGACGTCCCATGGTATCTGTGTCCCCCAATAAGACGCACGAGAAAAGAGGATTTTTTACTCACCGTAAAATCTCTTTCTCGTAGTCTTCATTGGGGGACACAGCACCCACCCATTTTCTTTTGTTTTTTTCCTCGGTATGGTAGTTTTCTCCGTTTTGGTGTTATTCCAACTTTACCTGTTCTTGACTTCTCCTACTGCTCTGGTACAAACTGGTTTAGCTCAGTGCCTGTGGGCGGGTATATCCTGCTCAGGAGTCGTCACTTCTTTTGTTTCTCTTAGTGTCAGCGCCTCCTAGTAGCAGCAGCCTATACCCCATGGTATCTGTGTCCCCCAATGAAGACTACGAGAAAGAGATTTTACGGTGAGTAAAAAATTCTCTTTTTTGGGTGGATCCGTGTCACTGCGGTCCTGCATGAGAGTTCTGGGCCGGATGGTGGCCTCCTTCGAGGTGGTACCCTATACGCAGTTCCACGTGCTCCCGCTTCAGACAGCAATACTTGCCCGTTGGGATAGTGCACTGGACTCCTTAGACAGGAACATCCACCTTCCTTGTTCGGTCAGGCGCTCACTGAAGTGGTGGCTCCCCCCGACCCTCCTCTCCGGGCGTTCATTCCTGCCACTCCGTTGGCTGGTCCTGACAACGGATGCGAGCCTCCAAGGTTGGGGGGGGGTACACTGCTCAACCTGACTGCACAGGGGCAGTGGTCTCAGGCCAAGTCTCTCCTCCACATCAACATTCTAGAGTTGAGGACCATTCTTATGTGTCTCCTGCATTGGTCGACTTGTCTGACGGGGAACCCAGTCAGAGTTCAGTCGGACAACACCACGGCGGTGGTGTATCTGAACCGCCAGGGCGGGACCCGCAGCCATGGAGTGATGACGGAGGCGGCCTGGATCCTTTCCTGGGCGGAATCTCACATACCAAGCCTGTCCGCCATCCATGTCCCTGGGGTGGACAACTGGGTCGCTGACTTCCTCGGTGCGTGTGATTCGGACCATGTTGAAGGCCCGGAAGCCATCTACTTCCCGTCTGTATCATCATACGTGGAAGACTTATTTTGCTTGGTGTGAGGTTCGCTGTTTCCATCCGCTCCGTTTCTCCTTTTGCAGGGTTCTGGCCTTCCTTCAAGAGGGTTTGGAGCGAAGTTCTCTGAAGCGGTAGGTTTCTGCACTGTCAGTGCTTTTCCATCGTGCCCTGGCATCTAATAGAGATGTGCGTACTTTCCTGCAAGGGGAGACGCATGCCACGCCCACATATCGGCCCCCTTCCCAATCACTGCTCATTCCACTCGAGCGGTGGGTGCCTCTTGGGGGGGGTCCGACATAGGGCTTCTGCTTTTCAAGTGTGTAAGGTGGCCACCTGGTCCTCCTTGCACACCTTCACAAGGTTTTACAAGATGCATGTGTTTGCATCTGCGGATACCTCAGTGGGTCGTCGGGTCTTACAGACCACGGTGGTCTGACTGTCCTTTTTTTTTTTAATTTTGCTTTCTTGGTGTTCAGTGGAATTCGCCTCTGGACTCTGCCCTCGTTTTTTTTCCTGTTTTGGAGACGTGTTTTTGTTTTACGTGTGCTCCTTTTTTCTTAACAGTTTTTTTCTGTTACATGCTTCTCCTACTGCTTTCATACAAACTGGCTTAGCTTACTGCCTGTAGGGTAGTATAGGCTGGTGGGAGGAGCTAGCACTCTTTACTTTTCAGAGCTTAGTGTCGCCTCCTTTGCAGTCTGTATCTTATGGTTTACCTACTCCTCTGTAGCGGTGCAGTAAGGCCGGGCACCATCTTGATGATGTCATTTGCGTTCCAGCGGTGCGTTCCAGTCATCGAGATGGGGCCCGGACGCGCTACACAGGATTAGGTAAAGTATGGCAAAGGCAGTCTGTATCTTTATAAGTAGACTTCATGGGAATACAAACTGCCTTTGCAGTCTGTATCTTATACTTTACCTAATCCTGTAAAGCGAGGTAATATTGCCGGGCGCCGGCATCTTGATGACGACACTTGCGTTCCACCGCTGGAACGCAAGTGTCGTCATCAAGATGCCGGCGCCCGGCAATACTACACCGCTATACAGGATTAGGTGAAGCAGTGCTTCCCAACCTTTTCCACCTCGGGGCACCCCTTGAAAAAAAATAAATTAATTACCTCGGGACACCCCTACTAAATAACTTCTTTCCCTTTCTCCCTCCTATAGGCTCCCGTATAGTAGTAACTGCAGTAAAGCGAGTAGGAATGTGGGCTGACCCTGTAAGTAAAATCCTCTGCTGTACTCTCATATAATGTCCCCTAACGTCCCCTCTTATACTAATAATCCCCCTGGTATGCCCCTTATACTAATAATGCCCCCTGCTCTGCCCCCATCAAACAATAATGCCCCCTGCTCTGCCCCCCATCAAACAATAATGCCCCCTGCTCTGCCCCCCCATCAAACAATAATGCCGCCTGCTATGCCCCCCCCATCAAACAATAATGCCCCCTGCTCTGCCCCCATCAAACAATAATGCCCCCTGCTCTGCCCCATCACATAATGATGCCCCCTGCTCTGCCCCCATCAAATAATAATGCCCCCTGCTCTGCCCCATCAAATAATAATGCCCCCTGCTCTGCCCCCCCATTAAATAATAATGCCCCCTGCTCTGCCCCCCATTAAATAATAATGCCCCCTGCTCTGCCCCCATTAAACAATAATGCCCCCTGCTCTGCCCCCATCAAATAATAATGCCCCCTTGCTCTGCCCCATCAAATAATAATGCCCCCTGCTCTGCCCCCATCAAATAATAATGCCCCCTGCTCTGTCCCCATTACATAATGCCCCCTGCTCTGCCCCCCATTAAACAATTATGCCCCCTGCTCTGTCCACCATCAAATAATATTGCCCCCTGCTCTTCCCCTAGTAATTATATTCCCTGTGATTTGCCCCCACCTAATGTGCACCAATAGTTAAAAAAACAAACATCCTACTCACCTAATCCTAAGAGCAGCTCTCCTCCTCTTCTGGCTCCATCTTGCGAGCCGCAGGGACAGGACCTCCGGCAGGCGTGATGACATCACATCATCACGCCTGCCGGAGAGGTCACGTCCCGGCATCCCATAGGCTGCTGGCATGAAGTGCTGGCGGCCTATGGGAGTGAATGTAGGAGCAGGAGACACTTCCTGCTCCTACATTATGCTCACTTTAATGTTCCGCCAGCTCACAGTGCGGGCAGAACATGAAAGTGATCCGTGCATCCCGAGAAGCTGCGCGGCCGCAGCTTCTTGGGATGCTTAAAGTGACAGAGCACATTTCCCACCGGGATCCCGCGGCACCCCTGGCGGTTTCTCATGGCACCCCAGTGTGCCGCGGCACCCCGGTTGGGAAACGCTGAGGTAAAGTATAAGATACAGACTGCAAAGGCAGCCTGTATCTTAATGAATAGACTTGGGAGAGGGAAAGTTTTATTATAGGGACAGTTAATTTAGGTGATAGGTTCTCTTTAAGAAGAAGAAAAAAACATAGATGGCATAGTATATATTTTTATTTATACAGAGGGTCTTTTATGATGGACCAGTAACTCGGAAACACTTTGTGAGAGCACCAATAGCATCTACAAGTTCCCAGTCACCTGCTGTATCCAAAGTGTAGGCATCCATCACTGAGGATCATCCCTTTATCAATACATTAGGTGGATAAGTAACTATCGTTCTGCACTATGGTCTTTCCTATTGACCTACTGCTGGTTTATTTCATCAGATGACATTAGCAAGATGTTTTGGGCAATATCTGTATATACTTTTTTGCACTTTTATATGTTTCACTGACTAAGGAGGCTATGAATATAGATGCAGCTATATATATATATATATATATATATATATATATATATATATATATATATATATATATATATATGAGATGGATATTACACCCAAGAAGTGAATAAAAAAAAAAGTTCTTTATCTAGTTCATTTTGATCCACATGTGGGTATAACTTTAAAGCTTCATCACAAAACCTGAGATAAACTGCAAAACAACTGCTGTGTATAACAGTGCCCTAACAGGGGTTGGCTTCATACAAGACTTTTTTTCTTTCATGAAAATCGTTTTACAGAGAGATGCCATATCACCTGCACTACCCATTGCTTTGGTCACCAGTAACTAGAGGGTTAGCTAACCACACAGCATCTGTTTCAATATCAATTTGTTGGGTGTTGGAAAATAACACAAACATATGTCACAGTAAGTTACTTAGAAATACAGCTTCAGGCCCTTTCACAAGGCCATGATACAGGACATTTCATTGATGCTTATGAGTAGTGAAGATCAGCCTGTCAGCCTCCACCCCACAGGAGACTAGATAAACCATATTGGCTATAATAGAAAGGGGTCTGACACTTGCTGCAGACCAGAGTACACTGACCACTCGAATGCTAAAAATGTCTATGATGGGTGTGTGTGAGCATCAGAACAGGCGATGGAGCAATGAAGGTAGGTGGTCTGTGTAATGCAGTAATGAGGAACCTTGCCCCCCCCAAGCTATTGCAAAACTACATTTCCCATCATGCCTGGACAGCCAAAGCTTTACCTGTCCAGATGGCAATTGTAGTTTTGTAACAACTGGAGGGCTGCAGTCTGACCCCCCTGCTCTAGAAGCTGGACCCCATTGATTACTATAGAATTGGTCTTCTGTAGCAAGATGGGGACATCCCGCTGGCGGCTCCTAGCAATCTCTGGGGGTCTAAATACTCCCAAACTATTAAAAGTTTTCTCATGTGACATTTCAAAGGTTTTTTTTTTTTTTAAATAATGCTCGATATATATCTACACCTAATAGTAATATACTTTTTATCCCCACTATTGGCCCATTTACAATTGTCAAATGCAGGGATGTGAAACCTAGGCCTTCCAGCTATTGCTAAACTACAGTTGTCATTAGAGATAAGCAAATTTACACTACAAAACAAAGCAACACAAATAATTTGCTCGGCGTCGGCTAATACACCGGCTGCCATTGATCTCTGTGCTGCTCTTCCCTAAATGCCTGGAAAAGCAGGTACATGACAAGGAGTTCAAGGTGTTAATTGGCCTCTAAATTTCCAAGATCTGAATCCAATCAATTGTCTGTGGAATATTCTGGTAAGTGTGAACCTTGTAGGCCACACTTCATGATTGTGGTGATGTAAATCATCTGCTGCTAATGTCTATGTGCCAGATACAACCAGACCCATTTGGAGGTTATGTGGCGTCCAAGCCTCAAAGGTTAAGGGTGCCTTCACACGTACAGTCGCACGAAAGTATCTGCATTTTTTATTATATTAAACTCGCCTGTGAAAATCAAAACTCGCATGTAAAAATTGCACCGAACCGAACACGCAATGAGAATACACATACATTGACTTGATAGCAATCAGTATCACTGTGAAATTATGTGCGAGAAACTCGCAGCGATACTGTACGTGTGAAGGCACCCTGAGGGTACAAACACACAGGACGTATACGCAGCGAAACTCGCTGCGAATCCCATCCCTGTGTAGTCAATGGAGTTTGTCTGCAGCCCGCCCTTTTACTCCCCGGCCGCCGGAGCGTATACTTTACCT
Organism: Dendropsophus ebraccatus; assembly: GCF_027789765.1. NCBI lineage: Eukaryota > Metazoa > Chordata > Amphibia > Anura > Hylidae > Dendropsophus > Dendropsophus ebraccatus. The sequence continues at coordinate 53,788,055 of NC_091461.1, forward strand.
GATCCCGACTTTGGCGGTTCCCGGTGTCTTCAGCAAGCCGGAGCGGGGACCAGGTAAAGTATATGCTCCAGCCAGCCGCCGCCCGCAGCCTCCTTAACACATCCGATCGTCCCCACGTCTGCCCGATTGCCCCACCTGGCAGCCCCGATCGCCCCCCCCCCTCCCGGCAGCCCCGTTCGCCCCCCCCCCCCCGGCTGCCGGGAGGAGGCTGCGGGCGGCGGCTGGCTGGAGCATATACTTTACCTGGTCCCCGCTCCGGCTTGCTGAACACACCGGGAACCGCCGTAGCCGGGACCAGGTAAAGTATACGCTCCGGCGGCCGGGGGGTTAAAAGGGCGGGCTGCAGCCCTGCCCTGTTCATCCCTGCTACGATTTTGCCTGCCATTGACTACACAGGGACGGGATACGCAGCGAGTCTCACTGCGTATACGCAGCGAGAAACTTGCTGCATATACGTCCTGTGTGTTTGTACCCTTAGGGTGTTTTTTTCCCCAGTAAAAGGAAGGCTTACACAGTGTTAAGTGATTAAATGTTAGGCCTACTTTATGTCATTCTAGTGGCAAACAGGGAACACGCTTGGCAATGTCTTGTGTAAAATATTTTCAAGGTTGTATTTTAGAAAGGAAAAATATATATATCAGCACCTGCATAACCTATAATCTTTATTTCAGCAATCATCAAAAAAAATCACTTGTTCTGTTCCAGCATTATAGCAATCGTGTCACAATACAATTCTCTAACCTGGCTAATGACATCCTTAGATAAAACCTAGTTCTGTAATGATGGAACCATCTGATTGCAGCCGTGTAAATGGAACCGTTTAGAGTCCTGGAGATGATCAAATGATCTGCATTAATATGTATCACTCAGCCTCACCTCACACTTGTCTTACTTCTTTTCTTCAGATTCCCATTGATTTTAGATGGTCAGAACAGCATCCTAACAGGAACCTGGCTGATCTGCCTTGATACTCGTGTATTCTGTAAAACAGACCTAGGGCTACTAATAGACGACTCTTCCTATACATTTTTTTTTTTTTTTGCATTAAAGTGTACAATTAGTGCCAAATACAATAAATAATCTTTAAGATAACCACCCAAAAAGTACATGAAAAAGTAGTCTTGTAGGTCAAAGAAGATGGCCAGTATATATAATGTATGATAGAACTGAAAATCTGTCACAGGAAGAGTTGGTATTGCCAAGAGATTTAACTAAATTAGAAAATTTACTAGAATTACCCGTTTCTCATCCAGGTATTCTAGATTTCCTAGAGACATTTTACATAATAACTAATTGGTCTACGTTAAACAATTTTAAACGTGAATAGACTCTTTGGGTGTGAATGCTGCCGATCAGCTGTGGTCTGTGGAGGAGTCTGCCAGCAAGTGTTATGTTTCTACGCATAAATGTGTGTTCATGTTACAGTCTGTATATAACACCTTCATGTTGTAGGTTTATCTGGACAGTGGGTCACAATGCTAAACACCTCCAATAATATTGCTATAGTTGGAGTGATAATCTGGGTAGTCAGCATAGATCCAGGCAGAGGCTGATGTTCAGAGATGTGTGTGGTCACACTGTTTAGGAGGAGACAGTATGGAAGGACCACATACAGTGCAGTGCCTGAAAGTAGGCTAAAAGAACCAGCTGCACCCCATTTCACTTAGGTGTTTTTTTTTTGTTTTTTTTTAAATTGTCCTGTTCTGGCATTTTTGTTTTACCACCTGAGTAGGTCTATGGGGGCTCATTTTTCCATAATTTGTTGTTGGTACCATTTCATTGCAGATGGGACTTATTGATTGCTTTTTACAGTATTTTTTTTTAATGGGATTTGGTATTTTGTTTTCTGTTTTTATTTGAAAATAGGAAAACTTTCTTCATATTGTCCTTCTTATTTTAATTACCCAGAGGGGGCTTCTAGGAGCATCTATTTGATTTCTTCTAAGGATCAGTGAAAGGTTATGTTCCCACACAGAAGTTTTCAATCCACTCCTGGTTTTGATTGCAAACACAGAAAAGATCTGTTCACACACTGATCAAATTGAGTGGATGGCCCACATTTAATGGCAAATAATTGTTATTTTTAAACAACAACCTTTATTTGCCATTAAAGAGAACCAATCATCGATGAAAATCTAAATTTTTTTTCCCCCTAATTAGATGTATTTACTTATTTTATTAATATTTGTAAATATAATTGATTACTTTTTGGCTGTGTTTTTAAAATATTTACTTTTTACTTTCCTATCTCGCGCCGGCTCTTTTCAAAAGAGCCGGTGCGAGAAAGGAAGCTCCCGTCATGCAAAGCGGCAAGGCCGGGCGCCACCATCTTGATGACGTCACTTGCGTTCCACCGCTGGAACGCAAAAGACTAAATCAAGATGGCGGCGCCGGTCTTGCTGTAGCGGACCAGAGGATCAGGTAAAGTATAAGATACAGACTGCAAAGGCAGTCTGTATCTTCATTTTGTCTATTTATTAAGATACAGACTGCCTTTGCAGTCTGTATCTTATACTTTACCTGATCCTCTTGTTCGGTGCAGGAAGGCCGCGCGCCGCCATCTTGAATACGTCACTTGCGTTCCAGCGGTGGAACGCAAGTAGCAAAATCAAGATGGCGGCGCCGGCCTTGCTGTAGCGGACCAGAGGATCAGGTAAAGTATGAGACTGTAAAGGCAGTCTGTATCTTTCTGAAGTCTATTTATGAAGATACAGACTGCATTTGCAGTCTGTATCTTATATTTTACCTGCTCCTTTGTTCCGGTGCAGTAATGCCGGGCGCCGCCATCTTGATGACATCACGCTGGAACGCACCGCTGGAACGCACGTGACGTCATCAAGATGGTGGCGGCCGGCATTACTGCACCGGAACAAAGGAGCAGGTAAAGTATAAGATACAGACTGCAAATGTAGTCTGTATCTTCATAAATAGACTTCATAAAGATACAGACTGCATTTGCAATCTGTATCTTATACTTTACCTGCTACTTTGTTCCGGTGCATTAATGCCGGCCGCCGCCATCTTGATGACGTCATGTGCGTTCCAGCGGTGCGTTCCAGCGTGACGTCATCAAGATGGCGGCGCCCAGCATTACTGCACAGAGGAAGAGGAATTAGGTAAAGAATAAGATACAGACTGCAAAGGCAGTCTGTATCTTCATAGATAGACTTAGGGAGAGAGAATCTTTGATAATAGGGATAGTAAATTTTAGGTGATTGGTTCTCTTTAACCCCTTAACGACCGCGGGCGTAAGTGTACGCCCCCAAAACCCGTGCCTTAACGCAAACGGGCGTACATTTACGCCCGCGGTTTCCCCGATCGCTGCGTGTACACACGCAGAGATCGGGGAAGATGGCCTACTATAATGTATAGCAGGCCATCCCTGCTTGTCGGCACGGGGGGTGATTAACCCCTCCCGTGCTGACGATCGCCGCTATTGGCTGATCAATTCAGATCAGCATATGGCGGCGATCTGCAGCTTTCCGGGTCATCGGTGACCCGATGGCCCGGAAAGCAATGGCGGTCGGTGCTGTCCGAAGACGACACCGACCGCCATTACTGTTAAAAGTAACGGTGGCCACGGTGCCACGTCCCGATCGCCGGGACCGGCCGGCCAGGAGCGGCCGGCCGATCACGGCGATATAAGTACCCCATGAAAGGGTTAAATACCTGCTGTGGACACCTCAGCTAGGTAGCTGAGGTGTTCAGAGCAGGTATTGACCCATACTCACCGGATCCAGCGTCCCGATCGCGTCTTCCGGGTTCCGAACGCGTCTTCCGGGTTCCGAACGAGTCTTCGTCGGCGTCTTCGTCTTTTTCCGGCAGTCCCCATCGGTAATCATCGGCTCCAGCGTCGTCAAACTTCGGCTTTTTCCGGAATTGGCGTTCTACTGCCCCCTAGCGGCTGGTAAGTGTATATAATACACATATCAGTAGCTATAGGGTTGAAGAAAGATTTTTATTTATTTTTTTTCCCAATTTTTTTTTTCTATTTTCCGCACCCTATCGCCGCTGAGTGCTGATCAGCATCGCACGTAAGTGCGCCGCTGATCAGCAACTCCTCCTTTTTGGCGTAGAGTGTTTTTTTTCCTATATCCTACAGCCACGGTCTGCTTATAAGTGCCGCACATAAGTGCGGCATTTATCAGCAACTCCTTTCTTGGCGTAGTTTTTTTTTTTATACTTAACCCTTTAAGGACATGGCCCATTTTCGTTTTTACGTTTTCGGTTTTTCCTCCTTGTGTTTAAAAGGTCATAGCACTTGCATTTTTCCACCTAGAAACCCACATGAGCCCTTATTTTTTGCGTCACTAATTGTACTTTGCAATTACAGGCTGAATTTTTGCATAAAGTACACTGCGAAACCAGAAAAAAATTCGAAGTGTGGTGAAATTGAAAAAAAAAACGCATTTCTTTTATTTGGGGGAAATGTGTTTTTACGCCATTCACCCTGGGGTAAAACTGACTTGTTATGCATGTTCCTCAAGTCGTTACGATTAAAACGATATATAACATGTATAACTTATATTGTATCTGATGGCCTGTAAAAAATTCAAACCGTTGTTAACCAATATACGTTCCTTAAAATCGCTCCATTCCCAGGCTTATAGCGCTTTTATCCTTTGGTCTATGGGGCTGTGCGAGGTGTCATTTTTTGCGCCATGATTTGATCTTTCTATCGGTACCTTGATTGCCCATATACGTCTTTTTGATCGCTTTTTATTACATTTTTTCTGGATTTGATGCGACCAAAAATGCGCAATTTTGCACTTTGGGATTTTTTTTGCGCTGACGCCGTTTACCGTACGAGATCAGGAATGTGATTAATTAATAGTTCGGGCGATTACGCACGCGGCGATAGCAAACATGTTTATTTATTTATTTATTTGTTTACTTTTATTTAAAACCTGGGAAAAGGGGGGTGATTCAGACTTTTATTAGGGGAGGGGGCTTTTTACTATTAACAACACTTTATTTATTTTTTTTACACATATACTAGAAGCCCCCCTGGGGGACTTCTAGTATATACACTGTGATCTCTCATTGAGATCTCTGCAGCATAGATATGCTGCAGAGATCCATGAGATCGGCACTCGTTTGCTTTTCGGCTGCTGCAGCCGGAAGTAAACGAGTGCCGAGCCGAGGACGGCGCCATCTTGGACGCGTCCCCGGCCGGCATCAGTAACGGAGATCGCTCCTCCGGGACAAGGTCCCGGAGGAGCGATCTCCCCCACTAGACACCAGGGAAACGTTGCCTCCGGTAATCGGAGGCAGCTGTCAACTTTGACAGCTGCCTCCGATTAGCTAATTAGCGGGCACGGCGATCAGACCGTGCCCGCTAATAGCGGCGGTCCCGGGCTACACGCGGCACCCGGGATCGCGGCACTTCAAAGCGGGGCCGCCGCTCGGCCCCGCTTTGAAGTGCAAGTGAGGACATAGGACGTACCGGTACGTCCTATGTCCTTAAGAGGTTAAAGTGTCACTGTCGTGAAATTTTTTTTTTGCAGAAATCAATAGTCCAGGCGATTTTAAGAAACTTTGTAATTGGGTTTATTATCCGAAAAATGCATTTTTATCATGAAAAAGCAGTTTGAAGCTCTCCCCCCTGTCTTCATTGTTCTCCTATGGAGAGAGCTAAAGAAAAGACCAAAACAGGACAACAAAGAGTTAATCTACAAATCCCTCACAGGATATCTCCTGTGACAGTCACCAGTGACCTGTCTGAGCTCGGATTACAGCTGTCACCCAGCTCCGTGCCTGTAATCCTCTGTTATCTGCTTTCTGCTGCCGGCTAACTCCCTCCTTCCTCCTCCCCCCTCCCCTCTCCCTAGAGCAGACAGGGGACGACTCCTGCAACAAGTCACAATTTTCAGATTTTTCAAAGTGGATGAAAAAGAGGAGGGAGGGGGGGACCTGGGAAAAGGCTTTTTATATGCAGATAATGGTGGCTTGCAGCTACCAGAGGTGTTCGGAAAGCTGAAAACAGGTGAGAGTGGATTTGGATTACAAGCACGGTCCTGGAACGAATTATGCTCATAATCCAAGGCACCACTGTATATATTCCACAAGAGTAAATGGGCACTTTTTAATGGGCACTTCTCTGCAAGAGAAGGCCGCAACCGAAGACTCTGGGAGGACTTCAAGCAGCAGAATATCACCTTTCCCAATACAAGCTATCCGGGCAACGGAGGGGAGTAGGTCGATCTCCCCTCCGAGAAGTGAGTGAATATTGGTTTATCTTTACCTTTCCTTTGATTACATAGTAGAGCTGGTTCTGAAGTTGATCGCTCCCCATTTTTGTTCTTTCTTGTGCGTGTTGCCGCTTCCTTCTGCTTACATGCAGATAATGGCAGATTTGGCTAATAAACCCAATTACAAAGTTTCTTAAAATCGCCTGGACTATTGATTTCTGCAAAAAAAAAAAAAAATACGACAGTGACTCTTTAATGTTAAAAAAACATGTAAAAAACACCATTACACTACACGGAATAAAGTTTTACACTACACCACTACATACCCCATATACCAATACCCGTATAAAGATGGCCCCCAGGGTGTTTTCGGTGTCGGACGCATACGCTATTATTGCCTCCGACACCAAAACAGCCAGTGAGGATGAATGGGGGGTCCTTCGTTCTTCCATTCATCCTCATCCTCATCATCCAATGACGTATCTGGGGGTAGCGTAGCGTACGCTGCCCCCCAGACACATCTTTTCCGCCAGTACCGTCCCAATAAGAGATGACGGTATGGTGCAAAATTCTACAAACTCTGTGAGAGTACCTCAGGGTACACTTACAGATATAGGGTACGTGCACACTGCGGAATGGAGAAGGATAACCCTTTGTGCATTCCGCAGCTGGCACCCACCGGCAGACTGATGCGGGCGCGCGTCTCCACCTGTGTCATAGACTCCATGTTATGCTTGGGCGGATTCCATCGTCCGTCCAAAGAATGAACACATTTGACGGAGAGCGGAATCCGCCCGTGCATAGAATGGAGTCTATGACACGGACGGAGACGCGCGCCAGCATCAGTCTGCCGGTGGGTGCCAGCTGCGGAATGCACAAAGGGTTATCCTTCGCCATTCCGCAGTGTGCACGTACCCTTAGAGTGTATGTAGAAAGGGACACCCGAATCCAGCCCCCAGATGCCCCCAGATGCCCCCTCCCCCCCCATCCTCGGAGTTAGTGGGGAGATCGTTCGTGAACTGATCTTCCCACTGCTGGATAAAGGTTACCACCTGTACGGGGATAACTTTTATACCAGCACCCCCTCTTCCGGTCCCTCGCTGCCCTGTAGCTTGCGGCACGATCCGAACATATCAGAAGTAGTAATAGCGCCCTAATATTTAGCAGCCATGGAGCGGACCCAGCGCTTCTGGATATGTGGGACCCCGTATCGCACCAGGACAACATTTTCCAGGTGACGTCCCCCACACTGGAGAAAGGGAGACCCCAGAAGAAGTGCAGAGTGTGGTGTAACAGGGGGATCAGGAAGGACAACATTTTCCAGTGTGACACCTGTCCTGATCACCCCGGCCTCTGCATACTGGATCGCTTCAAGGCGCACCACACGTCACTGGGGTTCTACATTATCTAAATTCTGTCCCTTATTCCTATTTCAGGGGTCACGTTGATCCAGGGATTATTCTGATTGCCATTATGGAGTCGGGAAGGAATTTTTTCCCTGTGATGAGGCTACTGTCGTCTGCCTCATGAGGGTTTTTTGCCTTCCTCTGGATCAACACAGGTTGAATTTGATGGACACCTGTCATTTTCAACCTTATAAACTAATAATTGGCCTAATACCCCCAAATAAATTAGAATGGTCCCTTTTTCCCTAGCTAAATAGGTATGGCCGCCATTCCCATTAGAGGATGCCATGATGCAATTACAAAGTCTCTGTGCGGCCAGGACAGTAGAAACCCCCGACAAGTGACCCCATTCTGGAAACTACACCCCATAAGGAATCTAACAAGGGGGGCAGCGGGGATATGGCCCCCTGGTGACGGCCACATTTGGGACGTGAAAATGAAAAAAATTTTATTTTTTATTTTCACGGCACATGTTCTACATATGTGCCTGTTACCAGTGGGGTCCATATGCTCACTGCACCCCTTGTTAGATTCCTTATGGGGTGTAGTTTCCAGAATGGGGTCACTTGTGGGGGGTTTCTACTGTCCTGGCAGCACAGGAGCTTTGTAATTGCGACATGGCCTCCATCCTCCATTCCAGCCTCTAAATGGCGCTCTGTCCCTTTGGTGGCTTGCCCTGTGCCCATATGGCACATTATGTCCACATGTGGGGTATTTTCGTACTCAGGGGAAATTACCCTACACGCTTTGCGTTTATTTTCTTTTTTAACCCCTTGTGAAAATGGAAAAAAATCAAGGCTAGACCAACATTTGGTGTAATTTGTTTAAAATTTTTACTCTAAATCAATAATCTTGTCTTGATTTTTTCATTTTCACAAGGAGCTAAAAAATAAAAAAAACACAAAATTTGTAGCGCAATTTCCCCTGAGTACGGAAATACCCCACATGTGGACATAAAGCGCCATGCGGGTGCAGGGTAAGCCTCCGAAGGGAAGGAGCGCCATTTGGTTTTTTGAGGCTGGATTTGGCTGGAATGAATTTCGAGGGGCCATGTTGCATTTAAAAGGCCCCTGTGTTGCCAAGACAGTTGAAACCCCCCACAAGTGACCCCATTATGGAAACTACACCCCTCAAGGAATGTAACAAGGGGTGTAGTGAGCATATGAACCCCACTGGTGACGGGCACAAATATGGAACAATGTGGCGTGAAAATGAAATATTACATTTTTTACACTATAATGTTGGTCTAGCCTTGAATTTATCATTTCACAAGGGGTTAAAAGAGAAAAAAACACACAAAATGTTTAGAGCAATTTCCCCCGAGTCCGTAAATACCCCACATGTGGACATAAAGCACCATGTGGGTGCAGGGCAAGCCTCCGAAGGGAAGGAGCGCCATTTGGATTTTGGAGGTTGGATTTGGCTAGAATGGATGATGAACGCCATGTCGCATTTACAGAGCCCTTGTGCTGCCAGGACAGTGGAAACCCAACACAAGTGACCCCATTCTGGAAACTACACACCTTAAGGAATCTAACAAGGGGTGCAATGAGGATATGGACCCCTTGATGACGGGCACATTTGTGCCGTGAAAGTGAAAAAATGAAATTTTTCACTTTCATGTCACATTGTTCCACATTTGTGCCCGTCACTAGTGGGGTCCATATGCTCACTGCACCCCTTGTTAGATTTCTTGAGGGGTGTAGTTTCCAGAATGGGGTCACTTGTGGGGGGTTTCCAGTGTTTTGGCAGCACGAGGGCTCTGTAAATGCGACGTGGCCCTTGAAATCCATTCCAGTGAAATCCAGCTTCCAAAAGCCAATTGGCGCTCCTTCCCTTTGAAGGCTCGTCCTGCGCCCGCTTGGCACTTTATGTCCACATGTGGGGTATTTCCGTACTCGGGAGAAACTGCGCTACATGTTTTGTGTTTTTTTTTTCCTTTTATCCCTTTGTGAAAATGAAAAATTGAAGTCTAGAACAACGTTTTAGTGTAAAAAATACTTTTGTCTTTTTTCACGCCATATTGTTGGGAAAATCTGTGAAGCACCTGTGGGGTCCAGATGCTCACCGCACCCCTTGTTACATTCCTTGAGGGGTGTAGTTTTCTGAATGGTGTCCCTTTAGTGGTGTTTTTTAGGTTTTGGCACCCCAGAGCCTCTGCCAAGCTGAAGTGATACAGTCAGAAATGACCAAATATAACGGAGCCATTGAAATGCACTAGGCGCTCCCTTATATCTGAGGCTTGTGGTTGCGTCAAATAGCGCAATAGGGTCACATATGGGGTATTTCTATAAACTGCAGAAAGGGGGCAATAAATATTGGGGTGCATTTCTCTGGTAATAAGTTTATAATTATGAAAAATATTGGATTACAATAAAATCTCTGCACAGAAAATTAAAATTTTCAAATTTCTTACACACTTAGCTTTTATTTCTGTGACTCCCCTAAAGGGTTAAAAAACTTTCTGGATCTGCTTTTGCAGAGTTTCGGGGGTGCAGTTTCTGAAATGGGGTGCTTTGTGGGGCTTTCTAACATACAGGCCCCTCAAATACACTTTAAACCTGAACAGGTCCCTAAAAATATCTGATTTTGAAATTTTACTGAAAATTTGAAAATTTGCTGCTAATGTTTTACGCTTACTATTGTCTAAAAAAAATGAAATATAGTTTAATAAATGCTGCCAACATAAAGTAGACATGTTGCTAATGCTATTTAATTTATAATTTATGTGGTATAACCATTTTCTGTATAAGCAGAAAAGGTTTAAAGTTGGAAAAATGCATTTTTTTACAATTTTTCACGTTATTTTGGTTTTTTTCATAAAGATTCGTTATAAGTATCGACTCCAATTTACAAGAAATGTGAAGTACAATATGTCACGAGAAAACAATCTCAGAATCAGCCGGATAGGTAAAAGCATCCCGAAGTTATTAATGAATAAAGTGACACAGGTCATATTCATAAAATTTGCTCCGGTCCTTAAGGCCATTTTAGGCCCGGTCCTTAAGGGGTTAAATAGCAGCCATCCACTCAATTTCAACAGTGTGTGAACATGGCCTTTCTGTGTTTTCAATCTGCTCCTGGTTTGGGTTGAAAAATACTGAGCAAAAATACTATGTTGGGAGCATAGCCTAATACTGGTTTCACACAATGCAGTTTTTTGGAAAACTGCCTCTGCAGTTTTTGTGCCAGAACCAGTAGTGGATCCAACAGGAAAGACAGACTACTTCATATACCCGTGACACCTAGATTTTTGTTTTGTCATTTTGTAAAATTTAGAAAAAAAACACTATAAACCTATGATATACCATCAAAAGAAAACCTTCTTTCTTCATAAGAAGCAGTATCAAATTATTGGGGGATGTCTAAGGTTCCCATTAGGTTATGCGTTATAACCAGGAAATATCTATTTGATAGATTCCCGCTGATCAGTGAATAAACAAATTGCAGCTCTAGACTGAATCGAGTTGCACAGCTCTCCAACATTATTTCATCCTGTGCACACAAGATGGCGCTATTTTATAGTACAAGGAAGGAAGAATAGCCATATGTTACAATCACAAATCAAAACATTTTTTGTCCTTAACGGAAGTGGCACTAAAGTGTATTGCAACTAGTTAGTTACAAGCCAACAGACTGTAATGTACTTTTTCGAGCCGTAGCCCTCATGAGGACACTGTGATTGAGGCTTGACTTGTCATTAATCAGTTTGATGGCAGAGTGTGTGTGATCTACAGCCAAACCTCTGTGCCTCCAGGCTGCAGCAACAAGTAGCTCTGTCTGGCTGATTATTTCATATTTTAATTTAATGGGATTTACATATAAATTTTTGAGCTGTTTTTCAATTACAAGCATAAGCAGTTATATCTCAATCCTCAACATTATTATGCATATGCCTGTGCCAAGTTCCTGCCTGGTGGCCCCCAAATGCCTGTATTATAGACCTGTAGGTACTTCATGTTCCATCACAACTACTGCATTCGTAATAGTACACTGATGCACCATACAACTCTCATTGGTGGACCCCAACCCTATGGTTATGAGGAGATTAAAATGGTTGATTGATGATGCTTTTGCTATGGACATTATTGATCAGGGGCTACATGATTTCCCTTTGCCTACCCAGCCAATTACATCATTAATATACTGTCTGCCGCAGATTCATAAATCTTTAGGTAATCCTCCAGGTCGGCCAATGGTCTCTCGCTCAGACTCTGTTTAGTCCGGCGGCCATTTTTATTGATAAGGTTCTTAGACAATATGCAGTGGGGGCAGTCATATCTTCATGGCACATCTGACTTTTCAAAGTTCAAATAAATTATTATTCTAGAGAACGCAATTTTGGCATCATTGTATGTCACTAGTCTGTATACATGTATTGATCGTGAATGTGGACTCGACAGTGTTAAAAAGATACTCGCTTTTTTGAAGTGCCCCCTCTGTTTTCTTTCAGAAGAGCCCCGCCAGATCAGCTAAATTGGGTTAATAATCCACCTTGAAACCAGGCAGTTATCCTTGTAAGAACTGTAATAACTGTGGGTTGAGAAATGAGTTCTGAAGAAGCAGGCTTTGTAGGCCAAGATCTTATTCATACCAGGAGTGTAAAGAGAAGAGAACTCAAGGCCCAACATCCCAGTATTCCAAGGAGATCAACCTCAAAGTAAGATTCAGGGATATAGACCTTTATATGTAAGGAGCGTCCCTGCTCTATGTAGAACAAAATGTCAAGCTTAGCCATGGTCATGCAGATTGTGACCTGTTTTTAGAAACAATGGGGGGGGGGGGGGGCACTTCTAAGAAGACTGACCAGAAATGGGTTCTAGGGAGGCCTAGTTGAGAGATAAATGCAGAAGATCAACTAATGGTGTAGGGAAGGACCGCATACCAATGACTGCATCCAAAAAAGGACCAAATCATCACAGGGAGGATCCGCAGAAACTAGGGATGAGTGAACTTTTAAAAAGTTCGGTTCGATCCGGAGAACTTTTGTGAAGTTCGGCTTTGTTCGAAACGAACCTAAAACAAACCTTGCTCTAACGGCTGAATAATTGCAGCTACAATAGTGGGAGTGTGATAGGGTATAGTTTTGTTTAGTTGCAGTTGCTATGAAAAAAGTTGGAAAAAAAAGTTCAAAAATAATGAAAAAAAAATGTTTTAAAAAAAAAATAATAAAAAAATAATAATAACAGGAATATTAATAATAAAATATAGTGAATAAAAGTGCAAAAATAGTGACAAAAATATATATTTTTAAAAAGTTTAGGAGGAGGATGCGGCAGCACTTGATTGCACCCAGGCCAGTATTGTTGAGAAGAGACAAGTGAGCAGCAGGAGGAGGCAGCAGTTGATTGCTCGCCTCTCAGGCCAGTATTGTTGAGAAGAGACAAGTGGAGGAACAGGAGGAGGCAGCAGTAGATTGCTCGCCTCTCACTCCAGTATTGTTGAGAAGAGACAAGTTGAGGAACAGGAGGAGGCAGTAGTTGATTGCTCGCCTCTCAGGCCAGTATTGTTGAGAACAGACAAGTTGAGCAGCAGGATGAAGCAGCAGTTGATTGCTCGCCTCTCAGGCCAGTATTGTTGAGAACAGACATTTTGAGCAGCAGGAGGAGGCAGCAGTTGATTGCTCGCCTCTCAGGCCAGTATTGTTGAGAACAGACATTTTGAGCAGCAGGAGGAGGCAGCAGTTGATTGCTCGCCTCTCAGGCCAGTATTGTTGAGAACAGACAAGTTGAGCAGCAGGATGAAGCAGCAGTTGATTGCTCGCCTCTCAGGCCAGTATTGTTGAGAACAGACAAGTTGAGGAGCAGGAGGAGGCAGTAGTTGATTGCTCTCAGGCCAGTATTATTGAGAAGAGACAAGTTGAGGAGCAGGAGGAGGCAGCAGTTGATCGCTCTCATGCCAGTATTGTTAAAAAGAGACAAGCTGAGGAGCAGGAGGAGGCAGCAGTTGATTGATCGCCTCTCAGGCCAGTATTGTTAAGAAGAGACAAGTTGAGGAGCATGAGGAGGCAGCAGTAGATCGCACCCAGGCCAGTATTTTTAAAAATAGACAAGTTGAGTAGCAGGAGGAGGCAGCAGTTGATTGCTCTCAGGCCTGTATTATTGAGAATAGACAAGTTGAGGAGCAGCAGGAGGCAGAAGTTGATTGCTCTCAGGCCAGTATTATTGAGAAGAGACAAGTTGAGGAGCAGGAGGAGGCAGCAGTTGATCGCTCTCAGGCCAGTATTGTTGAGAAGAGACAAGTTGAGGAGCAGGAGGAGCCAGCAGTAGATCGCACCCAGGCCACTGTTGTTAAAAACAGACAAGTTGAGAAGGAGGAGGCAGTAGTTGATTGCTTTCAGGCCAGTATTGTTAAAAACAGACAAGTTTAGGAGCAGGAGGAGGCAGCAGTTGATTGCTCTCAGGCCAGTATTATTGAGAAGAGACAAGTTGAGGAGCAGGAGGAGGCAGCAGTTGATTGCTCGCCTCTCAGGCCAGTATTGTTGAGAAGAGACAAGTTTAGGAGCATGAGGAGGCAGCAGTAGATCGCACCCAGACCAGTATTGTTAAAAACATACAAGTTGAGGAGCAGGAGGAGGCAGCAATTGATTGCTCTCAGGCCAGTATTGTTAAGAAGTAACAAGTTGAGGAACAGGAGGAGGCAGCAGTTGATTGCTCACCTCTCAGGCCAGTATTGTTGAGAAGAGACAAGTTGGGGAGCAGGAGGAGGCAGCAGTTGATTGCTCTCAGGCCAGTATTGTTGAGAACAGAAAAGTTGAGAAGGCAGCTTCCGCAGCTCTTGATTCCACCCAGTATTTTTCCAAATAGACAATTAAAAGTGGTGGCATTAGTAGGAGCAGTATTCTTTTGGACCCAGAAGGGCCTAGTACAGAGAACTGAAGTTTGAAGCTAAGAATATGCACGTTTGTGAAAATAATTTTTTTAAACATGACAAAATGTTGATGTAGAGTTCAGCACAGGACAGTCAACGTAAAAAAACCCTCTAACATTACACCTAGTCTAGTAGGATACGGATACAGTAAAATAGACAGACAACCTCACCCACAGAATCCATGAGGTGAAGAAAGGACATTTAAAAAGGTACAGATTCAAGAAGGCTTTACCCCAGTTCCATTATACAAAAATATGTGTCCAATTTTCATGAAATTGACACCTCACTGGCACTTGCTTTACAACTTGATGCAAATACTCTGGTGTCAAACCTGTTGAATCTGGGCCTATGGCTGTTGGCGACACACACACACACACACACACACACACACACACACACACACATATATATATATATATATATTTATATATTTTTTCTTAACACCAGTTTGATGTCCTAACCGAGTGTAGGGCCCAATCCAATGGATGTATGCTTTTGTATTTTTTAAGTGCTGTCACCAGCTGGCTTAAAGGATAAGTCCGGTCAATTTATAAGTTTCTGGGTCAACAGAAACTTACAGAAAGTTATTGATTGCCTGGACTTATCTTTTAAAGTGGGTAGGGGAAAAACCCCTGATGGGGTATGGGAGTGACCTCCCACCCTCTCTTTTGTCACTCCCAAAAAACCTCACCCTATGGGTATCTTCACATGTGGCTGTGGGTCTGCTGAGTAAAATCCACAGGGCATTTTGTACCGTTCAACAAATGGCGTTCAATACTAGGGTGCCATCCGGACATACGCAGTTCTGTGCTGAACTGGGTATTTGCATCCAGTCCCATAGTACTGAAGGTTGCATAAAATCAGCCAAAGATGCGCAAGTTAACCTGCCTTTCAGCAACTGTTTGTTGCTGTAACTAACTGTGTAAGTTTTTTATATCACAGTTGAAGGACAGCAGCCTCCGTGATATATACCCTATAGACAGCCTTATTCCACGCGTGACTGCATGAGAGGTGTGAAATCATTTGCACACAGAAGAACCCCATCGGGATTTGCGGTGCGAGATTTTACTACTCTCATTATATCCACCAGAACAGTTAGTACCCGCCCAAAAAACGGTGAGTAGTGTTCCTTGGCACAGGTGCCAGGGATAGAACCCCACGGTTATAGTTCAAAAAAGGTAAAATCCCCACTTTGTGAGGCATAGTCATGGGGATTATTTTAGGGTTGCTACTGTTCTTGGGGTATGGGTTGGACAGTGCACTGGTGTAAAGCATTAATCTGGTGTGGAGATGTTAAATGGCCAACACACCATGGGCATTACATTTGGAGATGGGGTTCTGTTTTTTCAAATGTATCTGAATTAAGTAGGGAATTTTTAAGGTGATTTTTTAAAATTTGGGGTCTAAGGGAGGAACATTACTTAATAAGTTAAATTACAGAATTTTACGTTGGGCACATATTTAGGATATTAGTCGTCGTGGGGTCAGCCATTCAGCTATCTCCTGCCTGATGGTCCGGAGGAGCTCCTGCCCACTGTGGCTTTGTTGACCCAGGCTCACCAAATGGAGGACAGCTTGAGAGCGCCGGGCTTGACATCGGTGGTAAGACACTGGGTCAGGTTGGACCGCAGTGGTGGTGGAGGCAGAACTTGTGCTACCCGCTGCTGGCCCCCTAAAGCACCGTGGAGGTGACAGTGGCAAGAATGGGCCAACTTCCTGATAGTCTCCTGGGAGGATGTTGACCCAATGGGCAGTAACGGACATGTACTGGCCTTGCCCATAATTAGAGGACCAGACATCAGCACTCAGGTGCACGGTCTTGGACACTGAGAGTCCCAATGAGTCGCCAACCTTTCTCTTCGCATAACTGTGCAGTGATGGGACAGCTTTGCCAGAGATGTAGTGGCACTCGCCATCTGGGGTGCGCACACGCCACAAAATCCCTGAAAGGCTGGGAGTCCACAAGATTAAACGGCAGGGACTGAAGCACCTGCAGCTTAACCAGGTGTCCGGTCAGTGTCTGGGCCATGGGATGGCTGCTGCAGTACACCTGACGTTTGGCCATGGACTCGGTCAGGGATTGCTGCCTCATTAGGGGTGAACATGGCAGTGAGACTGTGCTGCTGCTGGCAACTGAGGCTGACGAGGCCTGAGTTCCAGTGAGAGGATGCTGCATGATGGGATCTGCAGTGTATGGTGCATCCTGACAGGAGGTGGTATTGGGGTCACGGTTTTTCCAGGCCTGTTGGTGTTGCCTTTCCATGTGCTTCCTAATGGATGTTGTCCCAAGATTATCACCCCTGCCACGACTGACCCTCTCATTGCACAGCAGGCACAGAGTGATGTGCTTATCTGTCCCCAGGTGAACGAAGTGCCAGGCGACAGAGGACCGTGGTTTGCTGCCAGCCACAGGGGGTCTTGCTGGCTGTTCACTGCCACTGCTGCCTGAGGGTCCCCTCTCAGGACCAAGGCTTAAAGGTATTGATGAAGTCTGCCTGGTAGGTTGTCTTCTACCCCTCCCTCTTGTGCCTCGCTTCCTTGCACCAGTGGCATGTAGCTGTCTCGGTAGCACCTCAATTTCCTCCCCTGATGACGCTGAGGATAATGGTGCATGAGGGTGCCACATCCGATCAGCGACATCATCATCACCACCACTGCTACTTTCTTCCAGTGGCTAGGACAGGATCTCAGGTGTGGCACTGGATGCCCCTTCCTGACTCTGTTGACTGCTTACAGCCAAGAAATTCTTTTTGGGCGGCACGTCTGTGTCGAGGGTGGTGCTCGTAGTAGGAAAAAATTCCTATAGCATCATAAAAGTTCAAATCTCAGCACTCACCATTTTCATGCTTCCAGAAATCTTTTCTGGAAGCATGAAAATGGTGAGTGCCGAGATTTGAACTTTCAGACTGCTTACAGCCAACACCTCTGCAGTCTCAGCACGTTCCAACTGCTGCCTTTGGGGGACTACTACCTCCTCCTCCTCATTTCTGAAAAGTGATAGAGACTCCAAGGGCAAATCAAGGTTTGCCAACAGTTCCCTGCCAGAAGGTGCCCCAGAGGTGACTGGCATAGTAATAACAGGGGACGGGGCAGAGGACTGTCGCTGACCGTCCCATGTAAGGGTGGTGTCGGATAATCCAGTTGACCTCGTTTGCGAGCTTTGGGCGGTGGAACTGGAGGATTGGGTAAACCAATCTAGAACCGCTGGCTGTGTGGTTCTTACATAACCAGTGGCCGTCTGGAGTAGCTGCACCCTGCTGCCATGCCTGTTGCCCCGGCTGCCACCGGGCCTGGTGCTGCCACTTCTCCTACCCTCACTGCCTGCTGTTGCAGTCCTTGCCTGGGAAGTGCTGGAAGTAGGACGCTTGGACATAGTTCTTTGGTTGGTGGAAATTTGTAAAATGAAATGAGCTATTGGCCGGAAAGCACAAAGTTTCAGTGACTATTGCTTTGTGGGTTGGCGGCACCAGGCAAAGCAGAAATGTACCGGTTATCACAAACAAACAAACTTTGTTTTTAAACTTTTTTTGTTGCGACTATATGGGGTTGACGGCACCCAGCAGAGCAAAAACGGACAGCTTTTGTGGGGCGCTGACTTAGCGTCACCTATAACAGCTTATCACAAACAAAAAAACAATCTTTTTTTTTTACTACTTTTTTTGTTGCGACTATACGCGCTTGACAGCACCCAGCAGAGCAGCAATGTCTAGTGTCTCCTCTCGGTCATGGAACGGTAGCTGGTTCAATGCTACGTGTCCTGACTCTTCTCACTTTTCTCTCCCTATTTCTTTTTTTTTTCTCTCCCTATCTCTCCCTAGATATCACAATTTTTAGTTAGATGCCTATCTCTCCCTCTACCTATCTCTTGATTTCTCAGCCTCTTTCCCTATGTATGGGCTTATCTTCTATATCCAGCTTTCCCTTGATCTTGCTTTTTTTTTATTTTAATCTTCCTCTCTCCTGCTTCTCTCACAAACAATATATACTCCTTCTCTATCTCTCCCTGTAGTTATCTAGCTGTTTGCCTATCTATCTATGTGTGTTTTCCCTCTCTACCTAGCGCGGAGCTCCTCTCTCTTTGCAGTCTGGAAACACAATGAGAAACTGCAGGCGGGCTCAGGCACTTCCTGTTGCTCTGAAGTGACGTCACACACCTTGATATTCACATAAAAACAGGATACAAGGGATTATAGGGGTAATAATCCCTTGTATCCTGTTCTATTCTGTTAAAAAAAAGTACTGTTTTGCGATGCCGTTGCGATTTTAACGAGATTTGGAACAAACTTTTTGAAAGTTTGGTTCGGTACTCAACCGAACTTTTTGCAAAGTTCGTAACGAATCTGGTTCATAACGGTTCGGTTCGCTCATCCCTAGCAGAAACTGCTATAGTGGTGGAATAGCAGAAATAATAAACCTAATAAAAGAGGCACCTAACAAATGGGGCTTCCTGCCTGGAGTGGAGTAACTACTCAACACAAACATTTCATCCATAAGATGGTGGGCAAGGGTCGCTTGTCTCTGAAAAAAAGTAGCCATGTTTTTGCAGAGCTGAATAGCCCCTTTAATGATGAGGTATTTATACAAACGATGGCTCAAACCTTGGGGAATTAAAATGGCAGCATATTGGGGATCTCAAAAAACCACAGACAACCTGACAGTAATGCCAACCATGGCATGTACACGACCCATTAGGAAGGGAGTGGTAGAACAAACTACAATGCACCAAACTACAATGGGTCACCCTTTGAGATCAACAAACTCCTAATGTTGTCTCTAGTGGGATTTGATCCCAGGACTCCAATATTGCATCGTACCACTATGCTGTGTGACACAATTATGATATGAAAGCAGCAAAGTTGCTGGTAGATTCTCACCTAGACTGGTAGGGATCAGACAGAAAAAATAGGCTGTGAAGTCTATCCCCAGATCCCAGATATTCAGTGTCCCTAGGATCCCAACTATAAAGATTAACAGTGCTAACTAGGGATGAGCGAACTTTTCAAAAGTTCGGTTTGGTTCGATCTGGCGAACTTTTGTGAAGTTCGGATTGGTCCGAACCGAAAACGAACCTTGCTCTAACGGCTGAATAATTGCAGCTACAATAGTGGGAGTGTGATAGAGTATAGTTTCGTTTAGTTGCAGTTGATATTACAATGGAAAAAGTGGGGGAAAAAAGTGCAAAAATAATGAGAAAAAAAATAATAATAATAATACTAATAGGAATAATATTAATAAAATATAGTATTTTTGAGGAGGAGGCAGCAGTTGATCGATTCAAGGCCAGTATTATCGAGGAGAGGCTACTTGAGGAGGAGGCAGCTGTTGATTGATTCCAGGCCAGTATTATCGAGGAGAGGCTAATTGAGGAGGAGGCAGCAGTTGATTGATTCAAGGCCAGTATTATTGAGGAGAGGCTACTTGAGAAGGATAAGGCAGCAGTTGATTGATTCAAGGCCAGTATTATTGAGGAGAGGCTACTTGAGGAGGATGAGGCAGCAGTTGATTGATTCAAGGCCAGTATTATCGAGGAGAGGCTACTTGAGGAGGAGGCAGCAGTTTATCCATTCCAGGCCAGTATAATTAAAAACAGACTACTTAAAGAGCAGGAGGAGGCAGCAGTTGATCGATTCCAGGCCAGTATTTTCGAGGAGAGGCTACTTGAGGAGGAGGAGGCAGCAGTTGATAGATTCCAGGCCAGTATTATCGAGGAGACGCTACTTCAGGAGAAGGAGGAGGCAGCAGTTGATTGATTCAATGTCAGCATTATTAAAAACAGACCAGTTGAGGAGCAGAAGAAGGCAGCAGTTGATGGCTCTCAGACCAGTATTGTTAAAACAGACAAGTTGAGATGGCAGCTTCCGCAGCTCTTGATTCCACCCAGTATGTTTCCAAATAGACAATTGACGGTGGGGGTATTAGTAGGAGTAGTATTCTTTTGGACCCAGAAGGACCTAGTACAGACAACTGATGTTTGA
Source organism: Dendropsophus ebraccatus (assembly GCF_027789765.1). Lineage (NCBI taxonomy): Eukaryota > Metazoa > Chordata > Amphibia > Anura > Hylidae > Dendropsophus > Dendropsophus ebraccatus. The sequence goes on from NC_091461.1 coordinate 53,808,497, forward strand.
AGCTAAGGATATGCACGTTTGTAAAAATCATTCTTTAAACATGACAACATGTTGATGTAGAGTTCAGCACAGGACAGTCAACGTTAAAAAAAAAAACCTCTAACATTACACCTAGTCTAGCAGGATACGGATACGGTAAAATAGACAGAGAACCTCACCCACAGAATCCATGAGGTGAAAAAAGGACATTTAAAAAGGTACAGATTCGAAAAGGCTTTACCCCAGTTCCATTATCCAAAAATACGTGTCCAATTTTCATTAAATTGACACCTCACTGGCACTTGCTTTACAAATTGACGCAACTGCTCTGGTGTCAAACCTGTTGAATCTGGGCCTATGGCTGTTGGCGATACACACACACATATATATATATATATATATATATATATATATATATATATATATATGTTTTTTTTTTTTCTTAACACCAGTTTGATGTCCTAACCGAGTGTAGCGTCCAATACAATGGATGTATGCTTTCGTGCTTTTTAAGTGCTGTCACCAGCTGGCTTAAAGGATAAGTCCGGTCAATTTATAGGTTTCTGGGTCAAGTAAGGCTACAGAAAGTTATTAATTGCCTGGACTTATCTTAATTGCCTGGACTTATCCCACCCTCGCTTTTGTCACTCCCAAAAAACCTCACCCTATGGGTACCTTCACATGTGACTGCGGGTCTGCTGAGTAAAATCCACAGGGCATTTTTATACCGTTGACCAAATGGCATTCAGTACTAGGGTGCCGGCCGGACATACACAGCTCTGCGCTGAACTGGGTATTTGCGCCCAGCCCCATAGTACTGAAGGTGGTATAAATCAGCCAACGATGCGCTGTGGATATTAGCCAGCAGGGAACCACAAAAAAGCCTCCTATTGTAAAGGCACCCGTAAATAAGGCAAGATAACCTGCCTTTTAGCAACTGTTTGTTGCTGTATCTAACTGTAGTGGTTTTTTATATCACAGTTGAAGGACAGCAGCCTCCGTGATATATACCCCATAGACAGCTTTATTCCACGCGTGACTGCATGAGAGGCTTGAAATCATTTGCACACAGAAGAACCCCATCGGGATTTGCGGTGCACTAAATACCTCAAGAACAGTTAGTACCCGCTCACAAAACGGTGAGTAGTGTTCCTTGGCACGGGTGCCAGGGATAGAACCCCACGGCTATAGTTCACAAAAGGTGCTGCTACTTCTCCTAGCCTCACCGCCTCTTGCAGTCCCTGCCTGTGAAGTGCTGGATGTAGGACGCTTGGACATGGTTCTTTTGTTGGGGGAAAATGGAAGAAGCTACTGGCCGCAAGGCACAAACTTTCAGTGACAATCTTGTGGGTTGGCGGCACCCAGCAAAGTAGCAATGTACAGGTAATCACAAAACACCTTTTTTTATTTTTACTTTTTTGTTTGTTTTTTTTACTTTTTTTAAACTTTTTTTTATGAACTTTTTAAAGAACTTTTGTGGTTGCAGCCAGCTCTACAGGGTTGACAGCACCCAGCAAAGCAGCAATGTACAGGTTATCACAAACGAACAAACAAACAACCTTTTTTTTTAATGAAGTTTTTTGGTTGTAGCTATACGGGGGTTGACGGCACCCACCACAGCAGCAACAACTAGCGTCTCCTCTCAGTCCCAGAACAGTAGCTGGTTCTGACTCTTCTCACTTTTCTCTGTCTTTTTTTTTTATCTCCCTATCTCTTCCTGGATATCACAAGTTTTTTACTTCCTATCTCTGCCTCTCTCTACCTCCCTGTAGCTATCTACTTGTTTGCCTATCTATCTATGTGCTTTCCCTCCCTAACTAGCACAGAGCTCTTCTCTCTCTGCAGTCTAGACACACAATGAGAAAGAGCATGGATGCTCAGGCACTTCCTGTTCCTGTAGTGACGTCACACACCTTGATATTCACATAATAACAGGATAAAAGGGTTTATAGAAGTAATAATTCCTTATATCCTCTTCCATTCTGTGAAAACAATACAGTTTTGCGACGCCATTGCGGTTTTAACGAACTTCGTAACAAACTTTTTGAAAGTTCGGTTTGGTACCGAACCGAACTTTTTGCAAAATTCGTAACGAATCTGGTTTGTAACGGTTCGGTTCGCTCATCCCTAGTGCTAACCTGTGCCAGCTAATGGAGGCAAGAGGTTGTAAAACATTGTGACGCAGCACTCTATAGAGTCTCAAAAAAGGTGCGGAGGCGAAAATGTGTAACTGAAGGTGTTGTCCCTTTAAAAAGGTAACAGGTGTATACGTGAGATCCCAGGGCTGCAGTGCAACAAGGACTGGGCCACAGGGGTGGGAGAATCCCTGCTGGTCACCACTGCATGGTCATATGGAGAGAAGTAGTAGAAATAGCAGTATTGCAGGGGAACTGGGAGAAGTGGAGAGGGAGGGTGGTATGGGTCTGAAACATTGCAGATTTCACATGAAAAAGTAGGTGGACAAGTAGCATGAAACAATAACAAACTGACATGTCAATTTTTTGGGCGGACAGCAGAATTCACCGGTGAATATCATTGAGTCTATAGGACAGGTGGAACTTCAAGCAGATTCCACCACACAGCCTCCGCTTGAAGTTCCACCTGTCCTATAGACTCAATGAGTGCGTATTCCGTAGTGGGCACACACCCTCAAACTGTCCACACATAGTGGAACTGGCCAAAAATCTGGAAAGAAGTCTACATGGATTTTGTCATAGATGTTGGTGCAATTTTTTCACCATGGATTTTACTCTTGCATTGCAGTTAATAAAGTCAGCAGTGAAAGTCCACAATATTGTTACAACAGATTTTTTTTTCTGTGAATGGAGTTTGTAATACATTAGGCAGTACACTGGTCTACAGCAAGGTAAGGGCCATGTGCGGCAGCTGTGAAGATCAAGACATACTTATTAAACAAAGAAGCTGCTGGTGTCCCTGGAACAATTGACTGGACACCCCAGAGCCCGGACCCCGTATTATTCTGTATGTGTTTGATGACTTGTATCATGAGAAGCAGTCATGGAAAGTATTTTTTTAGATTTCTTTGAAAAGCTAAAAAAAGACTAAAATTGATAAAAGCTTTATTAATAGAAAGGGTGCAAATATGAAATGCTGGTATTTTTCATTTGAGATTTTCTGACAGTGAACCAGAAATCAATAAAAAAAGTATAGAAAATGATACATGTATAAATAAATGAAGATATTTAAGTAACAAATACAGGAAGATCAAGAAATCAGGCTATGAGCTATTTATTTTTACACCAAGGTTCAAGACTTAGAGAAGTTGTTTGTATTGGGAGAAAAAAGTACTCCCCCTTCCCAGAAGCTGCACTATTCTTGGTTCCTTACTGCTTGTATCCTGGCACTCACGGTCACTTCTGGGCCACAATTTTATGTGGCTGCTGGAACCACAGTGCAGTTTCCAGTCCTTTAGCTACTACTCTTCTGACTTGTAGTCACTCAACATTTTTGTTCTTATTTAGGGACAGTGCACATTCTTAGGAAATGTCTCTTTGTATCGCTGCTCAGCAACCTCTATATAAGTTTGCCCTGCCCACTTCCCAGTGCTAAACCATCAATGGTTCCATATGTGCATTGCAAAGACGTGAAATTGCTGACCTGTGCCTTTATTGGATACCAATTCTGTCTGACCCATCCTGTACCATACGTACTCATTAGGGATGAGCTAACTTTTGAAAGGTTCGGTTCGGTTCGATCCGGCGAACTTTCGTGAAGTTCGGATTGGTCCGAACAAACCGAAAAACGAACCTTGCTCTAACGGCTGAATAATTGCAGCTACAATAGTGGGAGTGTGATAGGGTATAGTTTTGTTTGGTTGCAGTTGATTTTACAATGAAAAAAGTGGGGGGAAAAAAGTTTAAAAATAATGAGAAAAAAAAAAATAATTATAGAAATAATAATAAAATATAGTAAATAAAAGTGCCAAAATAGTGACACAAAATATTGAAAAAAAAAAGTTTACAAGGAGGATGTAGCAGCACTTGATTGCACGCAGGCCAGTATTGTTGAGAAGAGACAAGTGGAGCAGCAGAAGGAGGCAGCAGTTGATTGCTCGCCTTTCAGGCCAGTATTGTTGAGAAGAGACAAGTCGAGGAACAGGAGGAGACAGCAGTAGATTGCTCGCCTCTCAGGCCAGTATTGTTGAGAAGAGACAAGTTGATCAGCAGGAGGAGGCAGCAGTTGATTGATTCCAGTCCAGTATTATTGAGGAGAGGCTACTTGAGGAGGAGGCGCCAGCAGTTGATCGATTTCAGGCTAGTATTATGGAGGAGAGGCTACTTGAGGAGGAGGAGGAGGAGGCAGCAGTTGATCGATTCCAGGCCAGTATTATTCAGGAGAGGCTACTTGAGGAGGAGGCAGTAGTTGATTGATTCCAGGCCACTATAATTAAAAACAGACTACGTGAAGAGCAGGAGGAGGCAGCAGTTGATCGATTCCAGGCCAGTATTATCGAGGAGAGGCTACTTGAGGAAGAGGAGGAAGCAGTTGATCGATTCCAGGCCAGTATTATTGAGGAGAGGCTACTTGAGGAGGAGGCAGCAATTGATTGATTCCAGGCCAGTATAATTAAAAACAGACTACTTGAGCAGCAGGAGGAGGCAGCAGTTGATTGCTCGCCTCTCAGGCCAGTATTGTTGAGAAGAGACAAGTTGATCAGCAGGAGGAGGCAGCAGTTGATTGATTCCAGTCCAGTATTATTGAGGAGAGGCTACTTGAGGAGGAGGCGGCAGCAGTTGATCGATTCCAGGCTAGTATTATGGAGGAGAGGCTACTAGAGGAGGAGGAGGCAGCAGTTGATCGATTCCAGGCCAGTATTATTCAGGAGAGGCTACTTGAGGAGGAGGCAGCAGTTGATTGATTCCAGGCCACTATAATTAAAAACAGACTACGTGAAGAGCAGGAGGAGGCAGCAGTTGATCGATTCCAGGCCAGTATTATCGAGGAGAGGCTACTTGAGGAAGAGGAGGAAGCAGTTGATCGATTCCAGGCCAGTATTATTGAGGAGAGGCTACTTGAGGAGGAGGCAGCAGTTGATTGATTCCAGGCCAGTATAATTAAAAACAGACTACTTGAAGACCAGGAGGAGGCAGCAGTTGATCGATTCCAGGCCAGTATTATCGAGGAGAGGCTACTTGAGGAGGAGGAGGCAGCAGTTGATCGATTCCAGGCCAGTATTATTCAGGAGAGGCTACTTGAGGAGGAGGCAGCAGTTGATTGATTCCAGGCCACTATAATTAAAAACAGACTACGTGAAGAGCAGGAGGAGGCAGCAGTTGATCGATTCCAGGCCAGTATTATCGAGGAGAGGCTACTTGAGGAAGAGGAGGAAGCAGTTGATCGATTCCAGGCCAGTATTATTGAGGAGAGGCTACTTGAGGAGGAGGCAGCAGTTGATTGATTCCAGGCCAGTATAATTAAAAACAGACTACTTGAAGACCAGGAGGAGGCAGCAGTTGATCGATTCCAGGCCAGTATTATCGAGGAGAGGCTACTTGAGGAGGAGGAGGCAGCAGTTGATCGATTCCAGGCCAGTATTATTCAGGAGAGGCTACTTGAGGAGGAGGCAGCAGTTGATTGATTCCAGGCCACTATAATTAAAAATAGACTACGTGAAGAGCAGGAGGAGGCAGCAGTTGATCGATTCCAGGCCAGTATTATCGAGGAGAGGCTACTTGAGGAAGAGGAGGAAGCAGTTGATCGATTCCAGGCCAGTATTATTGAGGAGAGGCTACTTGAGGAGGAGGCAGCAGTTGATTGATTCCAGGCCAGTATAATTAAAAACAGACTACTTGAAGACCAGGAGGAGGCAGCAGTTGATCAATTCCAGGCCAGTATTATCGAGGAGAGGCTACTTGAGGAGGAGGAGGCAGCAGTTGATCGATTCCAGGCCAGTATTATACAGGAGAGGCTATTTGAGGAGGAGGAGGCAGCAGTTGATCGATTCCAGGCCAATATTATTAATTCAGGCACGATTCATCTTCACAAAAGTCAGCATCTCAACACTGTGGCAAGAGAGCCTCGTTCTTTGCGGTGTTACGATGTTACCCGCTGCACTGATTACCCTCTCTGACGCCACACTACTAGCTGGGCAGGACAGCAGAGCCAAGGAAAACTCTGCCAGTTGAGGCCAAATCTCCAGTTTCTCTGCCAGCAGAGCAGTTGATTGATTCTAGGCCAGTATTATTAAAGCGTAACTGTCATTTCAGGGTCATTTTTTTGAAAACATTAAATATCAACAGTTCAAGCGATTTTAAGAAACTCTGTAATAGGTTTTATGTACTAAAGGAGTTTCCTTCTGTACTGAAAAAGCAATCTCCCAGCCTCCCCCCCCTCACATCAGATGAAGCAGGATTTCTGTCTCCATTATGTGGTTATGGAGAGGGGAGGGGCTGTTAGGAGTGACTGAGCACGGAGGATTTCTGTAAAACACAACACCCTGCAATCTTCTCTCAGTAAGTTCATAGATAAGCACTGACCTTTCTGACACCTGAATTTAGCGTTTTTGGTGCCCAGAGAGTCTACAAACAGCTGACCTTCATGTCACCTCTTCCTGCTCCCTCAACTCCCTCAGCCCCTCCCCCCTTCATAGGCTTACAATGGAGAGAGCAGAACCCGTCTTCACTGGCTTCTCTGTAATGAAGACGTGTTTGCCTGATAATGCACAGATAAGAAGTCAGGGGGGGAGGCTGGGAGATTGCTTCTTGAGTACAGAAGGAGTCTTTTTTGGCTGATGAAACCTATTACAGAGTTTCTTAAAATCGCTTATACTACTGATTTCTGCAATAAAAAAAAAATTTGACAGTTACGCTTTAAAAACAGACTACCTGAGGAGCAGGAGGAGGCAGCAGTTGATTGATTCCAGGCCAGTATTATTGAGGAGATTCGACTTGAGGAGGAGGAGGCAGCAGTTGATTGATTCCAGGCCATTATTATTAAAAACAGTTTTTTTAAACTTTTTTGGTTGCGGGCAGCTAGACGGGGTTGACTGCAACCAGCAGAGCACAAACGGACAGCTTTTGTGGGGCGCTGACTTAGCATCACCTAGAACAGCTGATCACAAACAAACAAACAAACTTTTTTTATTTTTTTTAAAGTTTTTTTAAACTTTTTTGGTTGCGGGCAGCTAGACGGGGTTGACGGCAACAAGCAGAGCACAAACGGACAGCTTTTGTGGGGCGCTGACTTAGCGTCACCTAGAACAGCTTATCTCAAACAAACAAACAAACTGTTTTTTTTTTTTGGGAAGTTTTTTTAAACTTTTTTGCTTGCGGCTATACGTGGTTAACGGCACCCAGCAGAGCAGCAACGTCTAGCGTCTCCTCTCTATCACGGAACAGTAGCTGGTGCAATGCTACGTGTCATGAGTGACTCTTCTCACTTTTCTCTCCCTATTTCTTTTTTTTTATCTCCCTATCTCTCCCCAGATATCACAATTCTCTCTACCTAACTCTTGATTTCTCAGCCTCTTTTACTATGTATGGGCTTATCAAGCTTTCCCTGGATCTTGCGATTTTTTTTTTTTTTATCTTCCTCTCTCCTGCTTCTCTCACAAACAATATATACTCCTTCTCTATCTCTCCCTGTATCCAGTTGTTTGGATATGTAATCTATGTGTTTTCCCTCTCTGCCTAACGTACACCTCCTCTCTCTCTGCAGTCTAGACACACAATGAGAAAGAGCATGGACGCTCAGGCACTTCCTGTTCCTGTAGTGACGTCACACACCTTGATATTCACATAATAACAGGATAAAAGGGATTAGAGGAGTAATAATTCCTTATATCCTCTTCCATTCTGTGAAAACAATACAGTTTTGCGACGCCGTTGCAATTTTAACGAACTTACCGAACTTTTTGCAAAGTTCGTAACGAATCTGGTTCGTAACGGTTCGGTTCGCTCATCCTTAGTACTCATATTGCTGACCTTAACCTGTGCTACTGACTTTGACTACCTGCCTCATCCTTGGGTACCATTCTGACTCTCCAGGTTATGTTCTAGACTTTTGATTATGCTTATCGACCTGAGTCCCCTAGTGCCATGCATTAATACCATGTGATCTGCTGGACCAGCTGCTACCCAACTGAGACAATCCCCATGGAGCGACCTGGTACCTTCTAACAACAGAAGTCTAGCGACGGCATCCTGGCAGGGGAAAAAGGGTGAATACCTGGAGGGTACTTTTATTCTACTATCTCCCTACCTCCTCCAAAATCAAACTGGTATCTGTTTCAATAAGAACATATAGACCAGCAAAGGAGCTTGAGGACTTTTGAACTGGAGTGAGACACTGATTTTAAGGAACTTAACCTTTACAAGGTGGTGTGTGAGCTATTTTGTACATCATTTCTTCGCAAAATTTCCAGTCAAGCTTGAATGTCCTGTAAGTCTCCATTTGTCTTTGACTCTCTCCTCAAGGAGAAACGTAATCTCGTTGGACCTACGATGATAGGTTTCTCACTAGCCAGCCAGCACCCTGCTCTGTACTGACAAGGGATAATAACCCTAAAGGAGCTGTCTACAGATGGGTAATCTGTTCTTCTGGAGAGATCTCTGGCTTACCATACTTCCTCAGCCACGTTTTATAACACCCAGTCAGAGTGAGACTCTAACTTTTAAAGGTACCTAGTAAAGGAAAAAGAGTCATCAGCACCAATCGTCTTTTAGTATGCTTATGGAATAGGGATGGACGCTGCTATACCCATAATCCCCAAGTGGGTTCAGAAAACGTGTACACAGAAGGTCCAACAGCATCCATAGGTGAATTTTCAAATTTAAATGAAGGCCAAGATTACAGATACAAGCTTACAAGTACTTGACAAAGATTCTGTGGTGCACTCCTGTGAGGCTCGACCGGTCACTTGCCAGATGGTACCGTGTGACGCCACTACTGTGGTGGTTGGTCAAGATATAGCTCAGCCAGATGGTATACTGTCATGACGCCAGTACTAGGTGGGCATACAGGTATGGAGGCACACCTGCTTTTATTTTAGAGGGGCAAGCTGTACCCTTTCCCTTGTGGTCGGTGACCTGACGGGCTGTGAGGGGGTCCCTTGAGTACCGATCACGGTCGTCCGGAGTGGAGTTGCGGACTATCGATACCACCACCCACAGAAAGGGGAGATGACCCAAGGATGTGGTATCTACTGTGTAGGTGCCTGAGTAATAATCACTGAGTCCAGTTAGCATAAATAGATCTTTTTTGCTGAGAGAATACTTTGTACAATAGCTGATAGCAGACTGTAGACTTTACAAGACAGAAGCTGTACTGAGGACCTTTAGAGTAGTAGAGCTGAGAATAGTTGAGAGAAGTTTGTACTGAGAGTGCTAAGAGTCTCGAGTCGAAGAGAAGTTGGTACTGCAGGTTCAGAGTAGTAGAGAGGAGTAGGTTATGAGAGTCCCAACCCAAGTAGTAATGTGCTCTGCCGGGAACTTTAGAAGAAGAAGAAGTAGTAGAATACTGAAGACTTGAAAATAGGACTTTACTTGTGCCCGTGTTTCGAACTTTGTTGCTATACCACCTTTTGCCCACCAGTGTCGGGTGACCTGTACTGTGAGGGTGACACAAGCCCCAAACCTCGTAACCTAAGTTGAGCAGAGTGGCCAGGGTTTCCTGGTTTTACCTGCACTGCGAGATAGACTACATAGGCTTCTAGCAACTTTCCTTCACCCGGATGAGTTCCTCTTGTTATCAGGATACTGTCCTGCACTTTTAGACTTGTTCTCAGCATGGGTTGGTGTTTCTCTGACTTGTCCTCTCCTTGGAGTAGCTTAACACTGCATAGTGTGTAGAAGTTCTGCTGTCAAGAAACTGGTGTAGGCATCTCCCATGTAAGTCTGTTCTGCACAGGAACCTTACTAAGACTACGGACTAGTCCTAAAGTGGGGACATGGAAAAGCAAGGGCCCAGCTGGACCACAGCAGGGACCAACTTGTTTTGCGTCCTCTCTGCTCAACAACCAGACTAAAAATGACTAAGAGTGGGTGTATGCTTCCTCTCCCCATGTAACAACTTCCTACAGGAGGTGTTATGCCCCCTGTGAGGTGGAGGTGGAGAAGGAGAGAAGGTCTTCATTGGTGTACAAATTACACTGCAGCTGTGCAAAATACAAGTATAGTTACATACAATAGCGGCATCTTGTGGCAAAACTTAGGTACTACTTTATTACCACAGTTACTTGAAGTACAGACTATTGTGAGGGGTGTAAGTTACAGTAACATACTAACACCTGTGGTGAGACACCACATTCAGATAACTTGTACACAGGAGGTCCAACAGCATCCACATGTGAATCTTCAAATTAGTATTTCACATTTGTGCCCTTTGCCTTAATGAAGCTATACTGTTGAATACTGTAGAAAGAATATACAAAGCCAGTGTCAAACCACCCTTCAAGATAGCTTGTATGGTTTAGTTACATTAACCCCTTACAGTGGTGACAAGATGATTTTAGTGGTCACACTGCTGTTATTGAGCTCCTTCTTATTCTCTCCATTAAAGTGGGCTGGACTCTTTGCCTGTAGTACACTCAAAGGGTCTTCCCTTCCCGCACTTCTCTGGCCAAACACACAGAGCACAGTGACCTCTGCTTTGTTATAAGATAGTGCTGGAGAAATAGCACAGGGGTGTCAGGATGGTATCTCTGCAGAGCATTATGCGCCCCTCGGCTCGTGCTGTTCGGCCGAGAAGGCACTGATTTTCTTGTATCCTGTTTCTGTGTTTTGTTTTGCTGTGTGTGAACTCTGGTTTATTGCTCACCTGGGTTGGGAGACACACCCGACTTCACCTGCTGAGTTCTGTCTGGCCATGTCAGGGTTAATCTGTGTTTTGGTTCTGCTGTGACTGACAGGTCTTCCTGCCAGTGGATCTGTTTTGTTCTCAGCTGTCTGTGCTTGGAGATCAGGGGGATGGTCCAATTATGTTCTGGATCAGAACCCTGACCTCCTATATAACTACCTCAGTCTGGGATATCATTGCTGGTTATTGACTTAGTCTCTGCCTGCTTGTATCTTCTGTGTATTTGCTATTCCTGATCTTTGCCTTATTCCTTGACTTCCCTTGCTTGCCGCCTGCCCTTGACCATATTGCCTGGACTTTGACTACGTTTATTGGATTGTGATTTTGTACTTTTGCTGCCCGATTGTTGTGACCCGGACTGTTTACTATTCTTCATTGTGTTTGTCTGTCTGTCTGTTTGTCTTGTCTTTGTGTCCCACCTAGCCAGTACAGGGACCGCCGCCAAGTTGCTCGCCGCCATCTTAGGGCGGATTGTGGCAAGTAGGTAGAGGACAGTGGGCGGGGCTGAGTTTAGGGCTCACTGTCTTATCTTGTCCTGCTGTCCGGATCCTAACAAGGGGAGATTTAAACAGTAAACAGTAGATGGCATAGAGAAGGGGTTACTGATGTTTTGGGCTTGCAAGGCAAACATATATAATAAAAAAGGCAGCAGCATTGCAAAAAGGGGCTACACTAAGCACAGAACTGCTGCTGAAGATGAGCCTGCAAACAAAAGGGTTGGGAAAGAGGGACATTAGATGCAGAAGGAACAGTAGCAGAGTATCAAGGAAGAGGTTACACTAAGAATTGAACTGCTGCTGACAAGCTTTTAGGAATGGAGAGGGGGAGATTATACTGCAGCACTGTGGACATATGGCAGTAGAAATACAAGCAACACCTGCCCTGAGTTTCATGGGAGGTGAGAGATAAGAAGGAAGCCTTGATTTACCTTTCAGGAACAGTGTGGGTCAGCTTGGAGATACAAAGCTGAGGCTTCCTCAAGCTCTCACGCTCTCTCTCCTGCACACAGCACATGCTATGCCCCACCCCACTTTCTGTACTCTGTACTGATCCAGCTGTTACTAAAGACATAAAGAAAGAGAATGGACAGCAAATTGCAAGCAGTGGCAAAGACTTTGGAGTCATTTTTCTGGTATAAGGACTTTTTATGAAATGAGTTAGGAAGCACATAGCCTATCAAATGGCGGAAGTTGTTCACAAGTCTCCAGATCTAAATATGATTGAGCATCTGTGGGATGTGATGAAAAACATGTCCAATCCTTCAAGGCTCCAGCTTGTCATTTACTGCTGCCAACCGTTTGGTGTCAGATACCACAGGACGAGAGATGAGCGAACCTCGAGCATGCTCGAGTCCATCCGAACCGATCGGCATTTGATTAGCGGGGGCTGCTGAAGTTGGATAAAGCTCAAAGGTTGTCTGGAAAACATGGATACAGCCAATGACTATATCCCTGTTTTCTACATAGCCTTAGGGCTTTATCCAACTTCAGCAGCCACCGCTAATCAAATGCCGATCGGTTCGGATGGACTCGAGCATGCTCGAGGATCACTCATCTCTACACAGGACACATTCAGAGGTCTTTTGGAGACCCTAAGGCTCAACAGATCGGAGCTGTTTGAGCAGCAATAGGGGGACCCACACAATGGAAGGACACACATAACATAGGTTTCAATATTGTGGCGGATTGATAAATATGTATATTGTACATATATTTTACATTTATCTATCTATCTATCATTCATCTATTCCTTAACCTAATATATTTTTTTTCATTCACATGCGAGCAGTTTTGCAAATACAGTGGTACCTTGGTTTAAGAGTAACTTGGATTGAGAGCGTTTTGCAAGAAGAGATCAGTTTTTCAAAATTGTAACTTGGTTTAAGGGCATTGCTTTAGTTTAAGAGCTCCATGTACTGGGTGCGAGGGGGAGTGGGAGAGGGGCATGGTGTACATAGGTGGTCTACAGCACTGTACTCAGACCCAGGAAGTCTCCCTCGCCTTCCAAATCATAGCAGATCCACTTCAGGCTGGGGCTTACATCAGGGGACAGGACTGCAGAGGTAATTTCTTTAAAGCTGTAACCCCACTCTACCCGGACAGAGTGCCGCTATACTGTGCCCACATCTGCCCGGTTCATTCCTTCATGCTCCCTGCAGTCTCTGTCAGCCCTTGTGTTTCCCATACTTTCCATTCCTGCTTTAATCTGCCTGCACTTACATTCAGCTATACACACTGCTGCTATAATATGCCTGCACCTACACTTAGCCATTCACACTGCTGTATAGAAAAGATTCTGTCACTGTCGATCTGCACGGCTCTGTGATTCTCACTTCTTGATTGGTCCATGCTGAACACACACCCCTTCCCCATTGCTGTCATGTGACCACACAGACCTCTGATAGCAGCCCTGCTTCTCTATTCTAGCCTGTTGTACTACACTACTGCATTATGGGGATCTGCAGTTCCATCCTGTATCTACAAACTGCTGATGTATTTCAGGTTTATGCCCTTTCTATACATTATACTCCACATGCTGATTGCTATACTGTACAGTAACTTATAATATGACATATTCTGCTGTTTCTAAATGTTTGTTTCATTTGTTTTATATGTTATTCAGAATATAAAAATAATTATTTTTGGGGTGTGAAACCAATTGTCTGCATTTAAATGATTTCTTATGGGAAAATTTGCTTTGGTTTAAGAGTGCTTTGGATTACAAGCACAGTCCCGGAACAAATTATGCTGGTAATCCAAGTCACCACTGTATATTACTATTTATTTTAACACATAAAACTTAGGTTTAACATTCCTAAGATCAAAGCAGTAACATTTGCATTCCATGAATATGCTAAACAGATATCCTTTCTTTGCCTTAGGGAAGGAAACAGATATTATTCATTACTGATTGCAGACACAAACATCATTATAGATATGACTGTTGGACGGGGTTAGCTCCTGCTCTCTATCCTACATAATAGTTTGGGAGGAGGGGTACAGCATCCCTTACGATGAATGATATATTTTATACATTATACTGTAGAGTAGATGAATAGAAAAGATTCTCTTCTTGAAGATGCATAAGTGATGTTGGGCATCTGTATACTGTTCTGTAAACTTTAGGGGATTCAATTAGTTTCTTCACTTGAAGTTTCTTCTTGAAGGGAATATTGTGGTGCTTTTCTTGTGCTGCTTTCTTGTTCATTTTCTTTAATCTCTACAAAAAAAAATGCAAACCAAGTCTGTGCCTGTTCAAGGACTGTAGTGTTGTGGGAAGGTGGAGTTTCTAAGAGGTGGTCATTGATGAGTAAAATCACACCATACTAATCAGGCCATTTTGTCTATTCATGGAACCAGGGGGCGTGTTGAGTTATGGGAACTAAGCTCAGCCCCCATGTCCTTATCCCTCAAGGCACACACATTATTAACCATCAGAATGCCTGACAATAAAATAACATTTCCCACGGTCTTTTACGGTTAATAACACAGAATCAAAGAGTCTGGAAAAAAAAGAACATCACGCATATTGCATTTCAGCCCTAAATGGAACTTTTTAAACACAATTTTAGCATATTGAGTTACGAGAAAAGTGGCATGTAGAAATGAATGCAGATCCAATGTTTATTCATATTTCAAATAAATAGCCAATGACTATAATAGATGAAATTCTTCTAACACTTGTGTATTTAGTAGTATACACCTTTTCTCAATATTTAGCTAAAACCCACATTTACTAAGGCTATGTTTACACTACGTAAAACTACGGCCATTGTTGCCATCGCTGTAGTTTTTGCGGGGTTGAACAATGCCTTAGTTTCAATAGGATCCCAGCCAGAGCGTATACACATCGTATCGGGATCCCCTGCGGCCCCGCAAATAACTGATATGTCAGTTTTCTGCGGCTGCAATTCAGAGCTCTGCGGCTGGAAAGATAATCCGGCAGGTACTTAAGTGATCCGGGCAGAGACCGGCCATTCCGTGACCCGGCCGGGGTAACGGAACAGCCAGTCTCTTACGACGTGTGAACATAGCCTTACACCTGTCATAAATACTCCCTTATAGTCACAACGTCAAGTTTTCAGTAATCATGCATGTGACCGAAGCCCTGCGCCCTTCAACATTACTTTGTGAGATCCTAGGGGAATTTATAGTACACAATATTTTACAGTACACAATATTTTCACCTAAAATTAATTAAAGAGATACTGCAGAGACTGGAAAAAAGGGTTTTCTTGTTAATATAATGCTTTAATAAAGTTATTTAAAAGTTTATTAAAGTTATTATTAAGTTTATTAAAAAAATGTATTGTTATTTACATGTACACTTCTATTGACTGGCAATAGTAAGTAATGCCTTGGCCCCTCTGCTGCCACCAATGTTTGTGTCTGGAACTGCAGGGTTATCTAAGCCCTGCAGTTACTGATTCCCCCCTCTGCTTAAAGGAGAAGTCCGGCGAAAATTATTTTTTTATATGTTATTACTTATGGAAAGTTATACAATTTTCTAATGTACATTAATTATGGGAAATGCTCATATACTGCTATTTCCCTTAATTTAGTGTATCAGGAAGTGTTAGAATTATCTCTGAAGCAGTGACGTCACGACCAACGGTGTAATTCCTATGGAGTGTCCAGCAGGGGGCGCTCTATATATAGAAGTCAATGAGTACCATTGACTTCTATATATAGTGCGCCCCTGCTGGACACTCCATAGGAATTACAGTGTATGTAATGTAATGTAATGTAATGCACTGTACTGTTGTGACTTTATGAATACATTTATGGAATACTTTGGGGAGCAAGTGTCCTTGCTCCCCAAAGTATCCCATAAATGTATTCAATGAATACATTTGCAGGGCACCGAGCAGGGAGGGAGAGAGGTGCCATCTACCTCCCCCCCCCTTGCTCGGTGCTGGGAACATATACAAAGCACTACTCCCCCATTATCTGCAGATAATGGGGGAGTAGTACCTGTGCTATCCCTATCACCGCCCGCGCCGCCGCCGCCGCAGCTCACACGGGCTGCTATTCATGCCCCCCGCCGCTCTCCCTCCTCCTCCTCCCGGCATCAAACTTACGATCGCGCCGCTGATTCCCCGCCGCCCGCGCCGCTCCTAACTACCCGCCCGCCCCGTTCCTGGCCGCCGCTCTCTGCTCATGCCGGCCGCGTCAGCCCACCCCCACCCCGGCCGGGAGCACGGCGCTTCCTGGTGTCCCCGGCCGGGGGGGGGGCGGGCTGACGCGGCCGGCATGAGCAGAGAGCGGCGGCCAGGAACGGGGCTAGCGAGCGAGCGGGCGGGTAGTTAGGAGCGGCGCGGGCGGCGGGGAAAGAGCGGCGCGATCGTAAGTTTGATGCCGGGAGGAGGAGGAGGGAGAGCGGCGGGGGGCATGAATAGCAGCCCGTGTGAGCGGCGCCGGCGGCGGCGGCGCGGGCGGTGATAGGGATAGCACAGGTACTACTCCCCCATTATCTGCAGATAATGGGGGAGTAGTGCTTTGTATATGTTCCCAGCACCGCGCAAGGGGGGGGGGGAGGTAGATGGCACCTCTCTCCCTCCCTGCTCGGTGCCCTGCAAATGTATTCATTGAATACATTTATGGGATACTTTGGGGAGCAAGGACACTTGCTCCCCAAAGTATTCCATAAATGTATTCATAAAGTCACAACAGTACAGTGCATTACATTACATTACATTACATACACTGTAATTCCTATGGAGTGTCCAGCAGGGGCGCACTATATATAGAAGTCAATGGTACTCATTGACTTCTATATATAGAGCGCCCCCTGCTGGACACTCCATAGGAATTACACCGTTGGTCGTGACGTCACTGCTTCAGAGATAATTCTAACACTTCCTGATACACTAAATTAAGGGAAATAGCAGTATATGAGCATTTCCCATAATTAATGTACATTAGAAAATTGTATAACTTTCCATAAGTAATAACATATAAAAAAATAATTTTCGCCGGACTTCTCCTTTAAGCATTGCCGCAAGGGGAAAAGGGAGCCTGTACTGTATAGCGCTGTGCAGCAACAGGGGACCTTGGGCATAACAGGGGACCAGGAACAGACAGAAAAATTGGTGGCAGCAGAGAGGCCATGTCGCCCCTTACTGCTGCCAGTCAGGTAGTGTATGTATCTTATGCCATGATCGGTCCACTTGGCAAGCTTGGTGGAAAATATTTTTTAAAAATCGCAACATTTTGGAAAGCGAGTGTTTGCATAAAATTTTGTAGGGCGCAGGAAAGATATTTCCTGCCATAGTGTATACCTCTCTCTCTCTCCAGTATATAAGAGCAGGGACTTCTATCAGTGTATGGCAACACAGAAACTATGTACAGGAGCAGGGACTTCTGTCACGGACAAGAGTCCCTGCTTCTGTACTTACTGGGCAGCAAGGCATACAGTGAATATGTACTGAGCCATGTGCAGAGCGATGGGCATCATATCTAATTGCAGAAAATTGAAAAGGTTGACTCAAAATGTCGTACAATTTATTCCTTTATATATGTAAAATCCTATCAAAGAACCGTTTTTGTCTTACTTCCAATAGCAAATATTTAATGGCATAGTGGGTTGTATAGATTGCAGATACTCTAGTTTTTGGGAAAGAAAACTTTGGCGTGTGGAGATTACTTTAAGTATGAGAAAAACAAAAATATAAAAGCAAATAAGACAATTTGCCACCATTTGTTATAAGAGCTTTATGTTTATGACAGCCCAATGTA
The DNA here is from genome assembly GCF_027789765.1 of Dendropsophus ebraccatus. Lineage (NCBI taxonomy): Eukaryota > Metazoa > Chordata > Amphibia > Anura > Hylidae > Dendropsophus > Dendropsophus ebraccatus. Next base: position 53,826,028 of record NC_091461.1, read on the forward strand.
AAATCCAGCATTCATAGCACGGTTACCATGAGAATCCTCGTGTTCTGGTATTGCAAGGAAAGAAGTTACATATTTAAGCTGCTACAAAGAAGCAGTGGCATCCAGCCCTGGCATTCAGATCCCTCCCCTCCCCCTTCATCCAGAATATTTTCCTAAGTACAAGCTCTTGTCCTGCTCTCGGAGAAGTAAATGTCTGTTATAGACATTGTTCAAACAACAAAAGAACTTATTGATCAAAGATATGGGGCCCACCAGCAGAAGGAATTCATAGTGTGACCACCCAGCATACAGCTTGTAACAGGCGCTCTACCAGGCAGAGAGTTGTCTCTTGAAGGGACTGTCTAAATAGAATGACACTTGGATAGACTTGGAATAGGATACATGTAAATTACTCTACAATGTTTATGGTGTTCTCCTAATGTAGTAACTAAATATTTAAGCAGAAAGTTGGTAGAATCACTTTACATAGTTAGTGATTATATATTTCCTCTTGTGATGCAGGAAAACAACAATACATTATTGCTACTTCCTGGTGCTCCATAGTAATGCTAGGTTCATACCATCAAACATATCAGTTTTACAGGAAAAAAAAATAATTTAAAAAAAGATGCAATTTTGTTCCATTGACTTCCATTAAAAAAATGGGATCAAAAGTTTTATTAATTTTTTTAGCGTACACAAAAACATGGTTGACCACATTTTAAAACTATTTAAAAACGGATCTGTTAAAGGGACTGAAAAAACCCAAACCCAACCCAGTGTGAACCCAACCTAAAAATCATGTTAATATCATTATTAAAGGGGTTGTCCAGCAGTAATATTTTTCTTTCAAATCAACTGGTTTAGGCAAGTTATATAGATTTGTAATTTACTTCTTTTTAAAAAACCCAAGTCTTCCCATACTTATCAGCTGCTGTATGTTCTGCAGGAAATATTCTTTTTAGTTTGACACAGTGCTCTGTGCTGACATCTTTGTCTGAGAAAGGAACTATCCAGAGCAGGAGAGGTTTTCTATGGGATTTGCTGCTGCTCTGGACAGTTCCTGTATCGGACAGAGGTGGCAGCAGAGAGCACTGTGTCAGACTGAAAAGAACATTTCCTGCAGGACATACAGCAGCTGATGGGAAGACTTGGGATTTTTATATAGAAGTAAATAACAAATCTATCTAGCTTTCTGAAACAAGTTGATTTAAAAAACAGAAACAAAAACACAATTTAACACATTATTATAAGAATCCTCTCTTAGATGTGTCTTACACACTAACTATGACAAGCACACCTTATCCTCCCTGTTCTTTTTATTTATTTGCATTGCTCAATATTTACCATATACTGAATGTACTCTGTGTACACTTTAGGAAACACTCCTGATCCCTTTAAACTATATCTTATCCTCTTTCTGTCATGTGTCTATCCAGTGTACATCTAACCATATGTATGTACACGCACTTGAATAAGAACCAGTAAGAACACCCCCCCAACCCAGTATTGTTACAGTGGATTGGACAAGCAAAGGCAGGTAAATGATGTAGTCTGCATCAATCAATTCATTGTAACCCATCTTTAAAGTCTGGTGAAATTTTTTATTATTGTATTGCCCCCAAAAGTTATACAAGTCCCCAATATACACTTATTACGGAAAATGCTTATAAAGTGTTTTTTTCCATGCACTTACTACTACATGAAGGCTTCACTTCCTGGATAAAATGGTGATGTCACAACCCGACTCCCAGAGCTGTGCGGGCTGTGGCTGCTGGAGAGGATGATGGCAGAGGGATGCTCAGTGTCCCTCCAGTGCCCTGTGTCCCTCAGTGTCCCCCTGCCATCATCCCCTCCAGCAGCCACAGCCCGCACAGCTCTGGGAGTCGGGTCGTGACATCACCATTTTATCCAGGAAGTGAAGCCTTGATGCAGTAGTAAGTGCAGGGAAAAAAGCACTTTATAAGCATTTCCCGTAATAAGTGTATATTGGTGATTTGTATAACTTTTGGGGGGCAATACAATAATCTAATAAAAATTTTCACCGGACTTTTCCTTTAGATTAATAGCAAGCAACAGGATCATCTTACGCTTATATATCCCCCTATGAACTCCGCTAAAGTAATGCTGATGGCTCTGGTTACATTTGAATTATTTTATTATACTACTGCATTACACTTATTTTGGTGTAAAACATTTTTCCCATAGGTCTTTTTTAAATTATGGACAACTTTTTTTTTGCAGCCTGCGTTTTTTTCAAATATACTGAAGTGCAGGTTGCAGAGTAAAAACTCTCTAAAAAGCTTCCAGTGGCTTGGTCTCAAGCACCTCTTTCTTCCTCCCTGTGTGATCTAGGTCCAAGGGATACAAATTTTTGTTAAGCAGAGTCCGTCATAAAAATGTGTGGAGACTTAGAGGCCATTGCTGCTTCACTGGGAATTCAGGGAAGAAAGGAAATGCAAAACAGCTGTTACACCTCTAAGCAGATCGATGACCAAAGACAGGTCAACAGGCTGAAGATTGGTCTGGGGGTGGAGACTAAAGGCCCTAGTACACAAAGCGATTATCGGCCGTATTCGGCCGATACCTACCTATAATCTTTTTGTGTAATAGAAGACTACAATCAGCCCACATGCGCAATGTCTAGTTGATTGTTGTCTTTCAACATGTTGAAATGGCAACGACCAAGATTGCAGCGATATGCAATAGGAATAGGAGCAGCGGCAGCAGCAGACTACTGCTATCTTCTACGAGCTGCCCGGACGACCTAGCTATCACGCGGGCAACCCCCGTAGCTCCCCGTGCCAGCGAGAAGCAAGCAGGTAACGAGGAGCAAGCGAGTGCTGTCCTGACAGGTCGGCGTTTGTTTGCTCCTTTGAATCACCCTGTGTAATAGGGGCTAGCTAACAGCCCAGATTAGTCTGCAATAAAAACATGCAGACTGTAGAAGAGAAACTGAGCAAAATTTTTATGAAGTCTTATAGCAAAGTGTTTTTTTTAACACCATAATTCGAAATGAGAAATAATAAAAATTGCATTGCAAATTACCCCATGATTAAAGATGACTGTACCCTAAGATTTATTTTTTTATCCAATAGTCTTCTCTCCTTTTATTGACCTCTATCCAAACACTGCTTTTTTTTTTTGTGAATTTGTGAATAAATAGTCAACTATGGTAAATCAACACAGAACATAAGAGTGCAAAGAGTGACAAATGTACAACATGAACAGTTTCTTAAAGGGGTTATCCAGTGCTACAAAAACATGGCCACTTTCTTTCAGAGACAACACGTCTCCAGTTCAGGTGCAGTTTGCAATTAAGCTCCATTCACTTCAATGGAACTGAGCAGCAAAATCCCGCCCAAGCTGGAGACAGGAGTGGGGCTGTCTCTTAAAGAAAGTGGCCATGTTTTCGTAGTGTTGGATAAGCCCTTTAAGTCTGCATTTGTGCAGTTGTTTTAGTAGTGACATAAGGATCACATTACTAGTAGCCATGTTACAAATCATAGTGGTAAATAGGGAGGATGGTGTATTGTTCCGCTAGTGAACTGGACTCTTGTTTGTAAATTTCCTTCTTGTCCTGTTACTTTCACATAGTAGATGAAAGATTGGTCTGTGAGCGCCACTTTCTCATTCAGCTTGCAAGTGAAATGAGGACAGGCATTATGCCAGACAACTAGAAACCTTTGAACTAGTGCGCCAGTCCCTAATTGGGCGGAAGCCTATTCTCATGCTCCTACTCAAGTGTATCCCACACAAGTCAATAGTAGAAACCCAAAAAGTGGTACGTCTTCTCTGCTGTCTGTTGCCTGAAAGCATCCGCCACCATGAATAGGAGCAATAATGAGCCTTAGAATGTGGCATTGTTATTGAAATAGTTCAGATGAAAAACAGACAGCTGCCCCTTTAAGAATTTTTGTTACCAGGAAATGCTTCTTTATTCATACATAATACTGGCAATTAAATGCCTTTAGTAGTAGTGGAGAAGTTGCATTGTGTTTATTTTTTGCTGTGATCTTGAATAGTGTTGAGTCGTGTTGTAAAAACATTACATTACTTATCTTTTAGTGATGTTATATTATAGTCCAGAGCTGCCTTCACAATTCTGCAGACTACAGTGCTAAATTCTCCCAGAACTCTTGGCTAGCGACACATCTAAATATACTGTAGCTTGCTTTGCTGATTTGCATATTGGGATGGATCATCTTTATACCAGACACTGTACTATATCCCGATGTTGTGGAAACTTACTGCTCTATAGCCCAATAGGTCAATAGGTCAAATGCGAATCTTCTTTTGGGGCTACATCTCCAGTATACATTAATATACCTTCAAAAAAGTATGTCGATTTATACTGTGTCTATTACACTTACAAGTCCTACAAATATAGCGTATACAATGTTTGGCAAACAGACCTTTTCTGATGTATGCACAGACTAGTTTCCCTTAGAGTGACTATATAGTAGTAGATATATTTTGCCAGTAACGGTTATAATACCTGACACACTAATAGAGCTAACTTTGTGCCCCCATATTGTAATAGCCCTAGGCCACCAGCTACCAGTCAGTGCACAGTCTAGTATAACCCGAGCCACCAGTCAGTGCACAGTCTAGTATAACCCCAGCCACCAGTCAGTGCACAGTCTTGTATAACCCGAGCCACCAGTCAGTGCACAGTCTTGTATAACCCCAGCCACCAGTCAGCGTATAGTCTATTATAACCGCAGCCACCAGTCAGTGCTCAGACTAGTATAACCGCAGCCACCAGTCAGTGCTCAGACTAGTATAACCCGAGCCACCAGTCAGTACACATTCTAGTATAACCCGAGCCACCAGTCAGTGCACAGTCTAGTATAACCTCAGCCACCAGTCAGTACACAGTCTAGTATTACATTAGCCACCAGTCAGCGTACAGTCTAGTATAAACACAGCCACCAGTCAGTACACAATCTAGTACAACTGCAGCCACCAGTCAGTGCACAGTCTAGTATAACCGCAGCCACCAGTGAGTGCACAATTGAGCATAACCGCAGCCGCCAGTCAATACACAGTATAGTATAACCGCAGCCACCAGTCAGCGTATAGTCTAGCATAACCGCAGCGACCAATCAGTGCTCAGTCTAGTATAACCGTAGCCACCAGTCAGTACACAGTATAGTATAACCGCAGCCTCCAGTCAGTGCACAGTATAGTATAACCGCAGCCTCCAGTCAGTGCACAGTATAGTATAACCGCAGCCACCAGTCAGTGCACAGTATAGTATAACCGCAGCCTCCAGTCAGTGCACAGTATAGTATAACCGCAGTCTACAGTCAGTGCACAGTATAGTATAACCACAGCCACCAGTCAGTGCACAGTATAGTATAACCGCAGTCTACAGTCAGTGCACAGTATAGTATAACCGCAGCCACCAGTCAGTGCACAGTATACTATAACCGCAGCCTCCAGTCAGTGCACAGTATAGTATAACCGCAGCCACCAGTCAGTACACAGTATAGTATAACCGCAGCCACCAGTCAGTACACAGTATAGTATAACCGCAGCCACAAGTCAGTACACAGTATAGTATAATCGCAGCCACCAGTCAGTACACAGTATAGTATAATCGCAGCCGCCAGTCAGTGTACAGTCTACTATAACCGCAGCCTCCAGTCAGTGCACAGTATAGTATAACCGCAGCCTCCAGTCAGTGCACAGCATAGTATAACCGCAGCCTCCAGTCAGTGCACAGTATAGTATAGTATAACCGCAGTCTACAGTCAGTGCACAGTATAGTATAACCGCAGTCTACAGTCAGTGCACAGTATAGTATAACCGCAGCCTCCAGTCAGTGCACAGTATAGTATAACCGCAGCCTCCAGTCAGTGCACAGTATAGTATAACCGCAGCCACCAGTCAGTACACAGTATAGTATAACCGCAGCCACCAGTCAGTACACAATCTAGTATAACCGCAGCCTCCAGTCAGTGCACAGTATAGTATAACCGCAGCCACCAGTCAGTACACAGTATAGTATAACCGCAGCCACCAGTCAGTACACAGTATAGTATAACCGCAGCCTCCAGTCAGTGCACAGTATAGTATAACCGCAGCCACCAGTCAGTACACAGTATAGTATAACCGCAGCCACCAGTCAGTACACAGTATAGTATAACCGCAGCCTCCAGTCAGTACACAGTATAGTATAACCGCAGCCACCAGTCAGTACACAATCTAGTATAACCGCAGCCTCCAGTCAGTGCACAGTATAGTATAACCGCAGCCACCAGTCAGTACACAGTATAGTATAACCGCAGCCACCAGTCAGTACACAGTATAGTATAACCGCAGCCTCCAGTCAGTGCACAGTATAGTATAACCGCAGCCACCAGTCAGTACACAATCTAGTATAACCACAGCCTCCAGTCAGTGCACAGTATAGTATAACCGCAGCCTCCAGTCAGTGCACAGTATAGTATAACCGCAGTCTACAGTCAGTGCACAGTCTAGTATAAAAACAGCCGCCAGTCAGTGTACAGTCTACTATAACCGCAGCCTCCAGTCAGTGCACAGTATAGTATAACCGCAGCCACCAGTCAGTACACAGTATAGTATAACCGCAGCCTCCAGTCAGTGCACAGTATAGTATAACCGCAGCCTCCAGTCAGTGCACAGCATAGTATAATCGCAGCCTCCAGTCAGTGCACAGTATAGTATAACCGCAGTCTACAGTCAGTGCACAGTATAGTATAACCGCAGCCACCAGTCAGTGCACAGTATAGTATAACCGCAGCCTCCAGTCAGTGCACAGTATAGTATAACCGCAGCCACCAGTCAGTACACAGTATAGTATAACCGCAGCCACCAGTCAGTACACAATCTAGTATAACCGCAGCCTCCAGTCAGTGCACAGTATAGTATAACCGCAGCCACCAGTCAGTACACAGTATAGTATAACCACAGCCACCAGTCAGTACAAAGTATAGTATAACCGCAGCCTCCAGTCAGTGCACAGTATAGTATAACCGCAGCCACCAGTCAGTACACAATCTAGTATAACCGCAGTCTACAGTCAGTGCACAGTCTAGTATAACAACAGCCACCAGTCAGTACACAGTATAGTATAACCGCAGCCTCCAGTCAGTACACAGTATAGTATAACCGCAGCCTCCAGTCAGTGCACAGTATAGTATAACCGCAGCCACCAGTCAGTACACAATCTAGTATAACCGCAGCCTCCAGTCAGTGCACAGTATAGTATAACCGCAGCCACCAGTCAGTACACAGTATAGTATAACAACAGCCACCAGTCAGTGCACAGTATAGTATAACCGCAGCCTCCAGTCAGTGCACAGTATAGTATAACCGCAGTCTACAGTCAGTGCACAGTATAGTATAACCGCAGCCACCAGTCAGTACACAATCTAGTATAACCGCAGTCTACAGTCAGTGCACAGTCTAGTATAACAACAGCCACCAGTCAGTACACAGTATAGTATAACCGCAGCCTCCAGTCAGTACACAGTATAGTATAACCGCAGCCTCCAGTCAGTGCACAGTATAGTATAACCGCAGCCACCAGTCAGTACACAATCTAGTATAACCACAGCCTCCAGTCAGTGCACAGTATAGTATAACCGCAGCCTCCAGTCAGTGCACAGTATAGTATAACCGCAGCCTCCAGTCAGTGCACAGTATAGTATAACCGCAGCCACCAGTCAGTACACAGTATAGTATAACAACAGCCACCAGTCAGTGCACAGTATAGTATAACCGCAGCCTCCAGTCAGTGCACAGTATAGTATAACCGCAGTCTACAGTCAGTGCACAGTCTAGTATAACAACAGCCGCCAGTCAGTGTACAGTCTACTATAACCGCAGCCTCCAGTCAGTGCACAGTATAGTATAACAGCAGCCACCAGTCAGTACACAGTATAGTATAACCGCAGCCTCCAGTCAGTGCACAGTATAGTATAACCGCAGCCTCCAGTCAGTGCACAGTATAGTATAACCGCAGCCACCAGTCAGTGCACAGTATAGTATAACAACAGCCTCCAGTCAGTGCACAGTATAGTATAACCGCAGCCACCAGTCAGTACACAATCTAGTATAACCGCAGCCTCCAGTCAGTGCACAGTATAGTATAACCGCAGTCTCCAGTCAGTGCACAGTATAGTATAACCGCAGCCACCAGTCAGTGCACAGTATAGTATAACAACAGCCGCCAGTCAGTACACAGTATAGTATAACCGCAGCCACCAGTCAGTGCACAGTATAGTATAACCGCAGCCTTCAGTCAGTGCACAGTATAGTATAACCGCAGCCACCAGTCAGTACACAATCTAGTATAACCGCAGCCACCAATCATTGCACAGTATAGTATAACCACAGCCTCCAGTCAGTGCACAGTATAGTATAACCGCAGTCTACAGTCAGTTCACAGTGTAGTATAACCGCAGTCTACAGTCAGTGCACAGTCTAGTATAACAACAGCCGCCAGTCAGTGTACAGTCTACTATAACCGCAGCCTCCAGTCAGTGCACAGTATAGTATAACCGCAGCCACCAGTCAGTACACAGTATAGTATAACCGCAGCCTCCAGTCAGTGCACAGTATAGTATAACCGCAGCCTCCAGTCAGTGCACAGCATAGTATAACCGCAGCCTCCAGTCAGTGCACAGTATAGTATAACCGCAGTCTACAGTCAGTGCACAGTATAGTATAACCGCAGCCACCAGTCAGTGCACAGTATAGTATAACCGCAGCCTCCAGTCAGTGCACAGTATAGTATAACCGCAGCCACCAGTCAGTACACAGTATAGTATAACCGCAGCCACCAGTCAGTACACAATCTAGTATAACCGCAGCCTCCAGTCAGTGCACAGTATAGTATAACCGCAGCCACCAGTCAGTACACAGTATAGTATAACCGCAGCCACCAGTCATTACACAATCTAGTATAACCGCAGCCTCCAGTCAGTGCACAGTATAGTATAACCGCAGCCTCCAGTCAGTGCACAGTATAGTATAACCGCAGCCACCAGTCAGTACACAATCTAGTATAACCGCAGTCTACAGTCAGTGCACAGTCTAGTATAACAACAGCCGCCAGTCAGTGTACAGTATAGTATAACCGCAGCCTCCAGTCAGTGCACAGTATAGTATAACCGCAGCCACCAGTCAGTGCACAGTATAGTATAACCGCAGTCTACAGTCAGTGCACAGTATAGTATAACCGCAGCCACCAGTCAGTACACAGTATAGTATAACCGCAGCCACCAGTCAGTGCACAGTATAGAAAGGCTGCACGCGACCCTCGTGAGCGGTAAGCCGCCTTGACGGGGTGTCCAGCCATGAAGGGGTTAAAATTGGTAGAAAGGGAGTATAACGCGGGAGTTGCTAGGGGAGGGGTAGGGGAGGGGACAAGGAGGGGACAGAGTTTACTTAAGGGACTGGCTCTCTCCTCATGGTAACACTCGGGAGGAGAGAGCAGTGTGAAGAGTGTCAGGGAGATTGGCAGTTAGGGAAAGATCTGGCCTACCATGTCTCTGGCTGCCTTGCTGGATCAGCTGCGGGAGGCGGCCGCTTCGGCTGCAGACCGCGGCTTGTTTGAAGAACAGATTCGGGCGGCGCTCCGTCCGGTGCCGTCCGGCGATGCTGGCGGGGGATCCCTGGCCCGGTCAGGTGAGGGTTCTGGTGCGGCCGAGCTCCAGATTGATCCCCTCTCCCCCTCCTCCCCCCCTCCCCGCCAGCGGAGCTCCCGGCGCTCCCGGCCGCCGACACGGCTCAGCCCGGAGGCGGGCGTTAGAACCCGGCGACAGCATGTGAGCCCCTCCGGGGACCCTACAGGCCAGGCTCCGCCTCCTCCTCGCACCGGTCGCGGGGCCCGGCCTGGGAGGAATCCGAGGAAGCGGCCGGGTTCTGCGGAGCGGGGGAGGCTGAGGCTGCGGGCCCGTGGCTCCCCTCCCCCCTCCTGTCGTCCTGCACCTGCTGCTGCGGCTAGCTCCCCTGGCGATGATCCAGTCGGGGGAGGAGCCTGTCGCCCGCCCCCGGCAGGGGGGCGTCCTGGTACTTCGCGCGGGCCCACGGTCCGGGCCGGGCGCAGGGATGTCGGCCTCAATGCCATCGGTTCCCCTTCTTGGGAGCCACCGGGTCCCAGTGGGCCCAGGAGTGTCGTGGCGGCGGGGGACTCGGGGGCCCCTGCTCCGGTCCATCAGTGCCGAACCTGCAGCGGCCAGCCCAGTTTTGCTCCCTCTCAGAGAGTGGTGGACGACGGCGCAGCGGCAAGTGAGAGCGGTCGTCATGGAGATCCCGGACCTCCGGCTGGCGGGAACACAGCGCCCGGGCAGCCTGGTGAGTTGTCTCTTGTGATGTCTTCTGTGTCTGATGTAATTAGGGGGGAGGTGGGGGGTAGGGCCCCCATGGTTGCTGGCCCTGGGGGGGTTGGGGGGGGGGGGTGCGCCCGGTGGTAGCGCTATGTGGCATGAATTGTTTAGTGGTTTTAGGGCATATTTGGCGGGAGGGGGCAGGGGGCCTGTGGGGGGTACGTCGCCGGCGGTGGCATGGACTGACGCGGAGATACCAGCAGGGGGTAGGGCGTTGGAAGTAGGGGGTCCAGGGGGTGTGGCGGTTGCAGTGCAAACGGATAAGGATAGGGAAGTGGATTGGGTGAGGATGGATGATCGGGCTCGAGGGGAGGTGTATGTGTGTTTTGAGGGGCCGTTGGGGGCCCACCTGAAGCAGGAGGTGAGGGACAAGATTGGCCGGGATGAGTACGTGGAGATTTTCTCCCTTCTCCCGTTGGATAAGTTCAATCTTGACAAAGGGAAGCGATTTGAGAGTAAGAAGGAAGAGGAGGAGAAGCGCCGGTGGCGTCTTATTCCTCAGACCTTCTCTAATTGGCTCCAGGCGTTTGCGATCTTGGCCAGCGTGATCGGCGACAAGGCGCCGCAGAACTGCGCGGCTTTGTTTTGCTACCTGGACTCAATTGGGGAAGCTCAGCGTGTTTATGGGGGCCAGTTTTGGCTCCGCTACGACGAACAGTTTCGTCAGCGTAAGGCGGTCAGGCCCAGTATTCGCTGGGACCAAAAAGATATTGGTCTGTGGCTGCGGGTAATGGGTTCGGCGCGTTATGGTCAGCCCTTTCAGGGGGGGGCCGGCTCGGCCGGCCACGCAGGACCGTCCGGACAGGCCTCGCCAGCGGGGAGCGGCAAGTCCGGTTTGTGCTGGCTCTTTAACGAGGGCCAGTGCAAATACGGGGGCGCCTGTAAATTCAAGCATGTCTGCGGGACTTGTGGTGGGACATCGCACGGCACGGCGCGGTGTTTTAGAAAAGGCAAGGGGCGAGGGGGCGGTAGTTCTGGTCATGGGGGTGACGCCGGTGAGGGTGGGCGCGATGCGACCGTTTCTAGATAGATTCCCGGATAGGGGGAAGGCGTTGTTGCTGTTTGACGGTTTTACTTGTGGCTTTGTCATCCCGGCCCCTCCTTATGAGGTGCCTTTCTCGTTGCGCAATTTGAAGTCGGCGTATTTGCATCCGCGGGTGGTTCAGGAAAAATTGGACAAGGAGGTGGCCATGGGGCGGATGGCAGGGCCTTTTGAGTCACTCCCCTTGTCCAATTTGGTTGTTTCTCCGCTGGGGGTCGTTCCTAAGAAGGAGCCGAATAAATTTCGGCTCATTCACCATCTGTCATACCCTCATGGTCAGTCGGTGAATGATGGTATAGACCCTGAACTTTGTTCGGTGGTTTATACGTCTTTCGACGCCGCTGTGGCATGGGTGCGGGACTATGGACGGGGGGCTCTGCTGGCCAAGACGGACATTGAGTCCGCTTTCCGCCTGTTACCCGTACACCCTGACAGCATGAGGCTGTTAGGTTGTCATTGGGAGGGAAAGTTTTATGTAGATCGTTGCCTCCCAATGGGTTGCTCGTTGTCTTGCGCTTATTTTGAGGCGTTCGGTTCTTTCCTGGAATGGGCGGTGCGGGACCTGGCGGGCTTGAAGTCAGTCATTCACTACTTGGACGACTTTTTGTTCGTGGGGCCGCCCGACTCGCCCATTTGTGGAACTTTGTTGGGTACCATGGAGTGGGTTGCCGGTCAGTTTGGGGTCCCCTTGGCTTCGGAAAAAACAGAGGGTCCGGCGACGGCACTAAAGTTCTTGGGGATCGTGATTGATTCCTGTAGAATGGAGTGCCGGCTGCCGGAGGATAAACTTGTGGCCCTGAAGGCCGAGGTGCGGCGGGCGCAAGGATTACGAAAAATCACTCTGAAGGAGCTGCAATCCTTGCTGGGCAAATTGAATTTTGCCTGCAGGATTATGCCAATGGGACGAGTTTTTTGTAGACGGCTGGCGGGGGCGACGGCTGGGGTGCGGGCGCCTCGTCATTTTATTAGGTTGACGGTTGAGCATCGGGACGATTTGGCTGTGTGGGCGGGGTTCTTGGATACCTATAACGGTAGGTCGTTGATGTTGGCCCCGGTGGTGGATTCAGTTGATTGGGAGTTGTTCACGGATGCGGCTGGGAGTGTGGGTTTCGGGGCATACTGCCAAGGGCAGTGGTGCGCGGGGTCTTGGCCAGGTTCATGGGAGCAGGCGGGTCTGGTGCGGAATTTGGCTTTCCTGGAGTTGTTCCCGATTGTGGTGGCGGTGGGTGTCTGGGGCGACAGGTTTAGGGACAGGAAAGTCAGATTTCACTGTGATAATGAGGCTGCGGTGTCTGCGGTGAACACTGGATCTGCATCTTCGCCTCCAGTAGTGCGCCTGTTGCGACATCTGGTTCTTAGTTGCTTGTCTTTGAATGCGTGGGTGGTGGCGGTGCACGTGCCAGGAGTAAAGAATGACATTGCCGACTCTCTTTCTCGCCAGCAGTGGGAGCGTTTTCGAGCCCTGGCTCCGGAGGCCGACGAGGAGGGGATCCCGTGCCCGCCACACCTGTGGACTCTGGTCTGTTGATGGTTGGTGGACTGATTCGGTCGTCTCTGGCGTCTGCTACATGGAGGTCGTATTCGGCGGATTGGGTGGTCTGGGAGGAGTGGTTGTGCGGTTGGGGAGGTGCTTGCTCTGATGGTGACAGGACTTTGGCTGTGTTGGGCTGGTTGGGTAGCGTGGCTGGGGGCGGTTGGTCGGTGGCCAGGGTCAATCGTTTTATGTCAGCGTTGGTTTTCTGGCTTAAAGTGCGAGGGTTGTGGGATATCACGAAGGAGTTTTTGGTGGTGCAGGCTTTGAAGGGTTTTCGTAGGGGCAAGGTGCGCCCGGACTCGAGAAGGCCTGTTTCGTTTGCGTTGTTGGAAAGGATTGTGGGCTGCTTGGGGGGGATTTGTCGGTCGCAGGGAGTGTTCCTTTTGTTTCGTTTGGCTTTTTCGTGGGCTTTTTTCGGGGCTTTGAGAGTGGGTGAGTTGGTGTCTCCGTCGGGTAGTCGGCCGGGAGGCTTGTTGCGGGAGGACGTGGTGCTTGAGGATGGTCGGGTGTTGTTCTGGATTCGTCGCTCCAAGACGGATCAGGATGGACGGGGGCGTCGGGTTGCGCTAGGGGCAGTGGCTGGTTCGGCGGTTTGTCCGGTGCGGTGCTTGCGGGAGTTTTTGGAGGTTAGAGGTTTGCAGGGTGGCCCATTGCTGCGCCATGCGGGGGGTACATTCCTGTCGAGGTTTCAGTTTTCTGCCATTTTCCGGAAGTGTTTGGTTTCTTTGGGGTTGGACGGGTCGGCGTTTGCTCCTCATTCATTCAGGATCGGGGCGGCGACCGAGGCAGCGAGCTGGGGCCTCAGTGCTGAGGTGGTTAGGCGGATTGGGCGGTGGGAGTCGGGGCGCTATAGATCATATGTGCGCCCGCAGTTGGTTTAGGTGGTCTGGGCTTCGCTTATAGTTGAGTGACGCACGGCATGTTGTGTTTTTCTTCTCGTTACAGGTCCCCCCTTTTTAGTGTGGATTTTGGGCCATTCTTATGTGGTTCGGGGAGCGCAGAGGGCGGAGGTCAGGCCGGATGGTCGACAGCTCGGTTTTTCCCGAAATGTGGCGGTGCTCCGATGGTTGGGAAAGGGGGGCATGCTGTGGAACCGGGCGCTGCCAGACTTCCAGCGGTATGTGGGGTTGGATAGAGCCCCTGATGTGCTTGTGTTCCATTTGGGGGGGAACGATTTGGGAAGCCGTCCTTTCAGGGAATTGATCCGGGATATACGCTATGATATCCTGCGCTTATGGGTGGCTTGGCCGCACGTGCGGGTGGTGTGGTCGGATATTGTCCCGAGGCAGTGCTGGCGGAAGGCTCGGTCGGTTGAACGTCTGAACAAGGCCCGAGTTAAGGTGAACAGAGCAATTGGAGGTTTTTTGGCCCGGAATGGCGGTGTGGTGGTGCGGCATCTGGATTTTGAGGCCGGGCAGGGCAACTACTGGCTGGGGGATGGTGTTCACCTCAACGCGGTGGGCACCGATTTGTGGGCGTTGAGAGTTCAAGAAGGGATTGAGCGGGCCCTGGTCTTGGTGGGGGGCTCACATACTTGAGGTTTCAAGGTATGTTCGTGGTGGCGGGTGTAGAGGGTCCTTGGGGTTGGTCTTGGATTCTGATTTGGGGGTACATGGGTAGCAATCCTCTGATGTACTGGTATCATCAGGGGAAGTTCTGGGCTCCTGCCAGTGTGGTGTCACGGGGAGCGGAGTTATAGTTATGGTCAATACAGCCATCTGCTGAGCTTTATATAGAGGGTGTGGGGCCTTTGAGCCGGTAGCGGGCGGCTGGAGGTTTAAATTGATGGGGAGCAGATTGGTTGGGAAATTGGAGCCCCAAGGACCCCCTGCACATTAAGAAGGCTCGATATATATATACGTATCTAACATTACTTGTTTGGCCGTTGGATATGTATATATATATATTTATTTCTATATTTAGTTTTAATATTTGGAGTTAATGTTTGGTGCAATATTTTGTATGTTGTTTTGTTAATAAAATGGCTGCTGTGACCAATTTTTTCCAAGCAGGTTTCTGTGTCTTATTCGGGGACGAGAGGGTTGGTCCAGCGGAAGGGGGGAAGGGAGGTTTCTTACTGTAAGGTAAAGGAATGGTCTGGGCTACCCCCTGTCAAGAAAGGCTGCACGCGACCCTCGTGAGCGGTAAGCCGCCATGACGGGGTGTCCAGCCATGAAGGGGTTAAAATTGGTAGAAAGGGAGTATAACGCGGGAGTTGCTAGGGGAGGGGTAGGGGAGGGGACAAGGAGGGGACAGAGTTTACTTAAGGGACTGGCTCTCTCCTCATGGTAACACTCGGGAGGAGAGAGCAGTGTGAAGAGTCCCGCCCACCCTCCCTTATTTTTGGCCGTGGGTGCCTGTACGTTTGGGTATGGGGGAGGGGGGTTTTTGTTTCTCTCGTCATGGCAGCTGTGGCGGGTGTAGAGGGTCCTTGGGGTTGGTCTTGGATTCTGATTTGGGGGTACATGGGTAGCAATCCTCTGATGTACTGGTATCATCAGGGGAAGTTCTGGGCTCCTGCCAGTGTGGTGTCACGGGGAGCGGAGTTATAGTTATGGTCAATACAGCCATCTGCTGAGCTTTATATAGAGGGTGTGGGGCCTTTGAGCCGGTAGCGGGCGGCTGGAGGTTTAAATTGATGGGGAGCAGATTGGTTGGGAAATTGGAGCCCCAAGGACCCCCTGCACATTAAGAAGGCTCGATATATATATACGTATCTAACATTACTTGTTTGGCCGTTGGATATGTATATATATATATTTATTTCTATATTTAGTTTTAATATTTGGAGTTAATGTTTGGTGCAATATTTTGTATGTTGTTTTGTTAATAAAATGGCTGCTGTGGCCAATTTTTTCCAAGCAGGTTTCTGTGTCTTATTCGGGGACGAGAGGGTTGGTCCAGCGGAAGGGGGGAAGGGAGGTTTCTTACTGTAAGGTAAAGGAATGGTCTGGGCTACCCCCTGTCAAGTATAACCGCAGCCACCAGTCAGTACACAATCTAGTATAACCGCAGCCTCCAGTCAGTGCACAGTATAGCATAACAACAGCCACCAGTCAGTACACAGTATAGTATAACCGCAGCCTCCAGTCAGTGCACAGTATAGTATAACCGCAGCCACCAGTCAGTACACAATCTAGTATAACCGCAGCCACCAGTCATTGCACAGTATAGTATAACTACAGCCTCCAGTCAGTACACAGTATAGTATAACAACAGCCACCAGTCAGTACACAATCTAGTATAACCGCAGCCACCAGTCATTGCACAGTATAGTATAACCGCAGCCTCCAGTCAGTGCACAGTATAGTATAACAACAGCCACCAGTCAGTGCACAGTATAGTATAACCGCAGCCTCCAGTCAGTGCACAGTATAGTATAACCGCAGTCTACAGTCAGTGCACAGTCTAGTACAGGCATGTCCAAAGTCCGGCCCGCGGGCCATTTGCGGCCCTCGTTCCGAACTTTTACGGCCCCCCAGGTATCCGGCAGCAACATGCCACTCTAGTGCACAGAAAAGGAAAGCCGAAATCTCGCGATGTCCGAGATCTCGGCTTTCCTTTCCCGTGCACTAGAGCAGTGTTTTCCAACCAGTGTGCCGCGGGTGCTGTCCCCCTCACCTACTGGCCCGGACGTGCTCCTGCAATCAGGGGAGACCAGGAGTGTGGTGCGCCACGCACCACGCTCCCGGTCTCCCCTGATTGGAGGAGCACATCTGGGCCAGTAGGTGAGGGGGACGGCGCCCGCGGCGAGCATCTCAAGGAAGGTGAGCAGGGATGGGGGAGAAGCAGGGGGGGGGGAGAAACATGGGGATGGGGGAGAAGCAGGGGGGAGAGAAACATGGGGATGGGGGAGAAGCAGGGGGGAGAGAAACATGGGGATGGGGGAGAAGAAGGGGGGAGAGAAACATGGGGATGGGGGAGAAGCAGGGGGGAGAGAAACATGGGGATGGGGGAGAAGCAGGGGGGAGAGAAACATGGGGATGGGGAGAAACGGGAGAGAAGCAGGGGGGAGAAAAACATGGGGATGCGGGAGAGAAACAGGGATATCCCTTTTGTGTTTATCGAAACAGGCCCAGGTTTCACACTGAGTGAGTATAAATACATTTAGAATCTATATTATTAACTATATGTATAATATGTACTGTTTTAGTGTCATTTTGTGCCATTTTGGTTGGTTGTGTGCCCCGGGATTTTTTAACTATGAAAAGTGTGCCGTTTTTAATAACCTTTGTAAAAAAAAAGTTTATTTGCATTCATTTTAATGGTGCAAAGAATGTCAAGCAAAATGGTCGGCCCTCGCACATGTTCACTTCATCAAATTTGGCACTCTTCGAAAAAAGTTTGGACATGCCTGGTCTAGTATAACAACAGCCGCCAGTCAGTGTACAGTCTACTATAACCGCAGCCTCCAGTCAGTGCACAGTATAGTATAACCGCAGCCACCAGTCAGTACACAGTATAGTATAACCGCAGCCACCAGTCAGTACACAGTATAGTATAACCGTAGCCTCCATGTAGCATTGTCCAGAATAAGAACAGATATTGAGGATTACACCCAGCATTTAGGACTAGAGAAGTGGTACTGTGCAGTGTTTATATACGCAGAATAAGAGAACATACCCCCACTGGATGAGGTGGGTACTAAGAACAGAGATGTGTGGAGGACATTGAAAATGTATTTACATAAGAGAGTGAGATTGTGCCATAATCTGTACTTTTTATCGGTCCCTTACTTGCGTATGTGTGACTTTTGATCACTCTAGTAATTTTTTTCTGGATGTAATGTTCCAAAAAATAAGCAACTTTGCACTTTAGGATTTTTCATGCTTACGCCATTGAACGTGTGAGATCAGGAATGTGATAATTTAATACTTTGGACAATTCTGCATGCAGTCAAATATGTTTATTATAAGGAAAGGGGCATTATATAAACTTTTATTATGGGATGGGATTTTTATGTTAACTTTTTTTTTCTACACTTATTTGTAGCTCCCCTTGGGGACATCTATGAGCAATACTATGATTGCTCATGTAGATCAATGCAGTAACTATGTACTGCATTAATTGATGCTCTTAGCACTCGATTACTACAGGCTGCTGAAGGCAGCACATACAAACAATTGCTTTTTTCCATCACCCAATAATAAAAGCTGATAAATAAATTACAGTATTTATACAGTGGTCCTACAATACAAAACATACAATATTAATTGGTTCCAGGAGGACGACCATTGTATGTTGAAAATATTGTATGTTGAGACCAAAATTCTATGGAAAACTGGTAATTGGTTCTGAATGGACTAAAATGTCTTCCCAAAATGAGAGAAAAATAAGATTAAAAGGAAAATAAGCATATAATTAATATGGATAAAGCAAGTCCTTAGAAAGAGCAGTCAGAAAGAGCAACTGGAGACTAAATTGAAAGTATGTAGAGAAATTGAGACTGAAAGTAGAAGATGGGAGCGTCTTCAGAGTCCTGTACAGATCACACAGGGTGCCAGAAATATAAAATGAAGCCGCCCTCACCTGGTGCCCAAAGGAGCAACTCATCTTGGCCCAGATATAGAAGCAGTACAGGACATGTAGTATCACACTATACTTTAGAGAATCAATAATAGAGAATAATAGAGAATACTAGACAGCCAACCAGTGCATGCATTTCACTAATACTGGAATGTTACCAGTAAAATGGCCACTTCCATTGGTTGATCATCTAGTTATTTACATGTGCCACCGATTCTGAATGTCCATAGCATTGTGTGTTGAGTCTGGTCTCAAGTTACGATGGTCCAGAAAGCACCATTGTATGTTGAGGGATCACTGTACTCAAAAATGTTAGCAATACATTTAGAAATCATCCTGCAGCATACAACCACTTATATGTGTATGTTGATAGTAATTACAAAAAGAATGGCTCTCAGAATGCGGCGACAAAAAATAAATAAATTAATAAATTTAAAAAAAAAACATTATTATTTTCCATAAAACATTTTTTATCTCTAATTTAACTGACCTACTTAAAGCATCTGACTTGTTCACCAGTAATCAAATGCAGAACGTTCATACTTAGATGAAGTCGAGTGTGCTCGAAATTCGCTCATCACTACTGCTGACCTCTTTTTTACTGAAACAATGAAATAATTATGTAATATTAATATTCAGTCTTGTACAGGGCATGATGGGGGATGGGACCTTTTACAATACGAGAACAAACTTTTATTTATAAAGAAATTATTTTCCCATGGTCAAGAATGGGGGAAAAAAAAAAAAAAAACATCTTTTAAGCTTTCAGACTGCTGTGTGAATAGGAATTATATTATTTGAGATTGAGCAACAGAATTTTTTTAAGCAAAAAGAAGAGAACTTTATTTGGGTGAACACTTATTGTAGGGCATTTACTATTATGCGTGCGCCACAGTCTCCTCTTATTTTCTACTATTATTCCACACTACTTTGGTGACACTTTATAGACACATACAGGCTCAGAGCGTTCAGTCCTGAGAAGATGCGTGGCTACAGGGATATCACTTTTCTCTATAAATTTGATAAAGGGACATTTCTGGTGAGATTTTTGGCACAAGCTACAGAAAAGAAAAAGATGCATAAATTACTGTGCATTTTACATATGGACAGGGTAATACAGGATCTTTCAACAAATGTGCACCAAAATAATACATTACACAAAAAGTACAACTGTAGCTGGCATGTCAGCAATTTACAGTGGTACCTTGGGTTAAGAGTGACTTGGATTGAGAGCGCTTTGCAAGAAGAGCTCACAGTTTTTCAAAATTGTAACTTGGTTTAAGAGCATTGTTTTGGTTTAAGAGCTCCCTGTACTGGATGGGAGGGGGAGTGGGGGAGGGACATGGTCTGCATAGTGGGGTCTACAGCAGTTTACTCTGGCCCAGGAAGTCTCCCTCACCTTCCAAATCATAGCAGATCCACTTCAGGCTGGGGCTTACATCAGGGGACATGACTGTCAAGGTAATCTCTTCACAGCTGTAGCCTCTCTCTCCCCGGACAGAGAGTGCTGCATTTATGTGCCTACATCTTCCCTGCTCATTCCTTTATGCTCTCTGCAGTCTCTGTCAGCCCTTGTGTTTCCCACCCTCCATTCCTGTTATAATGTGCCTGCACTCACACTCAGCTATACACACTGCTGCTCAGTGTTGGACTGAGGTATCTGGGGCCCACCAGAGGAAACAATCCTGGGGGCCCACCAATGAAGTACCAGTGAGAAACAACATGTTAGTCAGTGTTAGTGCAGGTTCTAAAGCTGGGGGCTCACCGGAGGATTCTGCGGTCCTATGGTGGGCTATTCCAGCACTGCTGCTGCTATAATGTGCCTGCACTCACACTCAGCTATAGACAAGGCTGGTATAATCTGCCTGCACTCACATTCAGCTATACACACTGCTGTTATAATGTGCCTGCACTTACACTCAGCCAGTCACGCTGCTGTATAGAAAAGTCCTCCTGTACAGCTGTGATTCTCACTTCCTGATTGGTCCATGCTGAACACATACCCCTTCCCCATTACTGTCATGTGACCACACAGCCCTTTGACAGCAGCCCTGCATCTCTATTCTAGCCTGTTGTACTACACTCCTGCATTATGGGGATCTGCAGTTCCATCCTGTTTCTAAAATACTGCTGCTGTTTTTTCAGGTGTATGCACTTACTATACATTATACTCCACATTCTGATTGCTATACTGTACAGTAACTTATAACATATTCAGCTGTTTCTAAATGTTTGTTTAATTTGGTTTACATGTTATTCTGAATAAAAAATCTTCAATTTTGGGGTGTGGAACCAATTGTCTGCATTTCAATTATTTCTTATGGGAAAATATGTTTTGGTTTAAGAGTAATTTGGATTACAAGCACAGTCTCGGAACGAATTATGCTCGTAATCCAAGGCACCACTGTATAGTAAACTCCCTCCATTGTGTCTCACCACTTAATAGTCAAATTAAAAATGTAACCTTTTTATTGCAGATTTTATTGCAAAAGCCAGGCACCTTAGGGGACATGGGTACAACAGTAGCATACGCCAGGGAGAAGACGCAGATACACCCCTTCTCCCTGGCGTACGCCTGCCATATCCCCCGCTCGTCTGACAGGGCAGGGAAGAGGTGAGGCCTCCTCCAGCGACTCATTTATCATGATTGTATGTTAGGCATTTTCAGCATAGCCAATGAAATTACAGAAATGGGAATAATCGTTTCAGCTGAGAGGAAGTACCACTTTGAGTCTCTGTGCTTTAGGCTGCTGGATGTTGTACCTCAATGGCACATTCTTTATTATTTGCTATGGCTGTGCCACTTAACAAGCTTCGTGGAGGCATAGCTAGAAAGGGCTGGGCCCCATAGCAAACTTTTGATTGCCCCCCCCCCCCCCCCCCTCTTCTCCCTATCCCACTTTAGGTAATACTCTTGTTTGTTAGCCCTCCACCCAGTGGATAGCATATGTTAGGCATCCCCTCAGTGGATAGTGCCCCCGTGGTAGACATCTCCCCTAGTGTCCCCAATGGAAGGTTTAGTCCCTGGTTTCCCCTGTAGATAGTGGCCCCCAAAATAGGCATCTCCCCTAGTATACTACCCCACACAGTACATAGTGTCTTCCATGGTAGGCATCTCCCTTGGTAGTATGATGACAGTTCAGGAGGCCCATGTTATTGGAGGAATCAGCCCCCTGATGCGATGGGCCCCATAGCAGCCGTTTTGGCTGCTGTGGTGGTAGTTACAGTCCTGGCTTGGTGCTTTCTGATGAAAACCAGAAGAATTATGAATGCAGCTCTAGGCTATGTTCACACTGCGTAAGAGACCGGCCATCCGTGACCCCGGCTGGGTCATGGAACGGCCCGTCTCTGGCCGGATCATCTCGTCCGGTACTTAAGTCCCGGCCAGATGATCCTTCTGGCCGCAGAACTCTGATGCGGGCGCATCAGCGCACGCCCGCATCAGAGCTTCCCATAGCCCACAGTGAAGCAAGCGGCCGGAGCCGCTCGCTTCATTGTGTCAACTGACAGGTCTTTCTGCGGCTGGAATTTACTGAATTCCGGCCGCAGAAAACTGACATGTCAGTTGTTTGCGGCGGCGTATGGGATCCCGGCCGGAGCGTATATATGACGTGTGTACGCTCCGGCCGGGATCCCATAGAACAACAGGCATTGTTCCACCGCGGTAAAAGTACGGCCGTACTTTTATGTAGTGTGAACATAGCCCTAAGCTGTAATACAGAATCTAACAAATTCATTTATCTAACAAAATAAAAAATTGTATGCATTTACAAAGTAACAACTTTTTTATGTTTAGAAAGTTCCCGAAATATACACAAAATACATCTATAGCCTTCCACTGACTAAATAAAAAGAAACTGTCAGCTAAATTTTTGGTTACACTATATATAAAAAAAATTAATAAAAAGTGATCAAAACGTCCGATCTTTACAAATTTGTTATTAATAAAAACTAGAGATCACGATAGAAAAGTGAAAAAATAAAACCGTTATAAGCGTCTTAATAGGCCCACTTTATTAATAGTTATTTTTTTTAAAAAAGGATTTCATAAAAAATATATATATATAACATTAGAAAATATGTGTAAACCTGCATATGGTTGTGTTCGGACTGACCTATAGAATAATGGTATCATGTCGCTTTTACCATATAGTACTTTACGTAGACACAAGGAACAACCCAAAAGTTACCATATTGCATTCTTTTTACTATTTCACCAATTTATATCCTTATAAATAATAATTTATAAAAGTACAACTATACCTGTAAAAAAACAAGCCCTTACATGGCCCTGTAGATAGAAAACTGAAAGTGCTAGAGCTTTTAGAAGGGGAGGAGGAAAAAACAAAAACACAAAAATGAAAATTAGCGTGGTCCACTGGGTCATTTTGGGCTTGGTCCTCAAACGGTTAAGGCCAAAAAAGTTCTAAAAAAAATGTTTATATCCTGACTGGTAGAATAAAAGTATATATCAAACGTATATATACATTTAACATTGTAGCCTGAAATGTGATGTGAGCAGGGCCTTATATATAATATGCAGATTCAGATAGGAAGGTGCACAAACACACTACATACCAAAAAATTGTTTTATTATTGTATGGACTAAAGTATACATCAAAGACATCTTAAAGACAACTCGTTTGTATAGGTACACTAGAATTCATAAGATAATAATAGAAATAGTTACAATGTGTTCATTTAATGCTTATTAACTCCAAGTCCGAGTGTAAATTATTCTACACAAAATATTCTGAATGCAGACAAGTCTACACTTGTTTTTCAGGACTGGGGATTTGTCAGTTGTATTAGGTATCACAAAGTCCAAAGGAATTAGGCAGGGATTTCCTGCATTAGAGCATTGCGTTAAACAGCTCTACGCTAACATTTCTACCACACAGAGAGCTGTGATTTAGCCATTCCAAAAATTAACAAAGAAAGAACACAATGAATGCCAATTCTCAGCACAGTAGGTTTCTGCCAGATTCTCATTCAGCTCTACTATATCATCATTGACCTCCCGGACTGTGGTGAGGTCAAGCCCGGATGGTGAAGGGGAGGGATGTGGCTTCAGGTTGGATTTGGTATCAGGCTTTTTCTTTTTGCTTCCAGATTTTTTCTCAGCTCCCACATTTGCATTCCCTTCTGCTTCTTTCGCTCTTCCTTCTGACGTCTTTCCAGGCTCCTTCATGCGGCTCTTCCCTTTGGCTTTGTCAGCCGTAGCCTCTTCACCTAATTTCAGAAGTTGAGACTCCACAGCTTCTGCATTTTTACACAGACGTGATCTTAGTGTCTTGTCTTCACACACGTTTTTCATTTTCTTAAACTTTCCAAGGATCTGTTTCCAATATTGTTTAGCCTTAGTGGCATACAGAGGGCATTTCTGTGGTTCCCCTTCATAGGTACAATTGTAGCCGCTGGCTCCTGGCACGTTGCAGGTTACCAATAGGCTTACAGTGGCATCTCCAACAATTTCCCAAGAGCATTCATGTTTGTGTTTGGTTGAGAAGTGCCCTGCCCGCAGGAAAGCTTGTGCCTCGCCCCTCTTGCTGGCTGTTTTGTCATTTTTGCCGTACGCTAGTTGTACAGCGCTCAGGCAGTGCACCAAAAAAATGAATGAAAAAGCACTGGAGAGCCTCATCTCATTAGGTCAGTGGTGCCGGATGGTTTGTGATTCAAAGGCGTCCAAGCATCAGTAATCTGTACAAGCTCCGGAGGGGAAACTATTCAGCATTCCAAAATTCCTGAAAGGCAGAGGGGGAAAAATAAAACGTGGGTGAGTGAAAACATAGGCAATTACCGAGGCGCTGGCTGTGAAACATGGACTCACAAAATAAAGATATTAGGCTATCCCAAGAGTTGTGAAAGTTACGTACAATATAAACTATGACCGATTTCCTGCAGGAGCCAAATGAAAGTTCTTGGAGGAGATTCACAAGGACGTACAAATGACTGACATAAGTACATGTTTGGCTACAAACTGTTTTTCTTTTGTTTGTTTTTTTTAATTCAACTTTTGGCACTTTCTCATATATTCTCTATAGGACTTAAAATGCCTGAAATTAACAATTAAAGTAAAAAGATCGCAAAACTTATATAAAAATACATGAAATCCATATTTTTTACAGACATATAAAGTCACAAATAAAGTATTTGTGATGGAAGCCTAGGACAGTATTCACTTGCAAATCACACCTTTTACTGGACATGCTGGGCATATAAAGGAGCCAAGTAGCTGGAGATCTTACTTGGGGAATACAAAACAGAACACTTTCTGCCATAATCAGTATGTGCATAAAAAAATCTAAAATATAAACCAGGGGAATAAGTAATACTACATCCACATAAACAGGACTGCACTATGAATGCATCTGCACTAATAATTAGATTTTTTTTTTATCTTCTAGTAACATGGAACATAACAGCTATGTCATAAAATAAGAATTTTCTATGTTGTACTCTAATACTAATGCCAGAGCAGCACAAAGTGTATCATAAAATGTTACAGCACAAAAGAATAATGATAAAACATAGGAAGCAAAACAAGGAAACTTACCAGAGAAGCTGGAAGTGGAAGACTGTATAGAAGGGGGCATTAAGAGTGTGAGTTTTCAATGGGACAGGAGGGGCCACCATCACTCTGTCCCTCCCTGTAATTCTCCATGCACCAACACACTTTCCTTAAAGAGGGCACATAGAATTCAAAGTCACAGGCAATGTGGGATACATTTGTATACAGCTATTGATAACCGATATATTCTATATTATACACTCATTGGCAAAAACATAATGCACCAAGAAGAAGTTGTTGGAATAGAAGTGTAAATGTAATGATGCTATATGGAAGTGATTACAATATTGGAGTGAAAGGATACATTTATTTGGGAAAACTGTACAAAGGTGTAGTAGGCCTATTTGCACAGGTAGGCCCCTACACACTATCCCCCCAGCAACACTAACTACTCCCTCCCAGGTAGTCAGTCCCCCCAAGTAGGTAGTATCCCCTGGCAGTCAGCCCCCCAGTAAAGCCCTTGTAGGCTATCTCCCTGTAGGCAGACCCCCTCCCATAGTTCCTGTGGTAGTTTGCCCCACAGTAGGTAATATCCCCAATGTAGATATCCCCTCCTCCTATAGGAGTCCAAGTGGTAGTTGCCCGCATAGTAAAACTATGCTGGTAATCCCCCATAGGGAGTCCACCTGGCAATTGCTTACCCCAGTAAATAATATCCCCAGTAGCAGGTGGTCCCCCTGTAGGTAGCCCCCTCTGTAGGCATCCCCTCTTTTGTGTAATAAAAAGAAAAATACTCACCCAGCTTCAGCCCTCCGGTGTCCTTTCTAGCCTCTGTGCAAGAGCATTGAGTGTGCTGGAGCATTGGGGAAGAGGGCATTCTCTTGTCGCCAGAGGTATAATGCTCTATGTTACCACAAAATTCATTGGCAGGGTGGGAACCAATGGCTTCTCGCTCTGTCAATCACAGTGCTGCATCATTTAGATGGGACCGCTTATTATGAGAGCTCACAGTGAAATGGCCAGGCACAGCAAATGGAGGCCGGGTGGGCTTAGTTCGCTGGGTGCTGATGCTAGCCTTGCCGCCCCTCCTTTATCAACAAAGAGATTCTGTCTGAGACAGACACTTCAAGTCACCTCATAACAAAATCACCATAATTATAACTTTTTTCTTACAGCAAGTGAGACATGGCTGAAGAATGGAAGTTCTCTACTTACTGCATTTGGGATGTTATCCAAATCACAAGAGTTTCCAGTCCCCCCAAGTATAAAAAATTTTTTTTCAGAGTCTTGTCAATGATGTAATACAAACTGCTACATGTTAAATATACAGTATATGTCAAAGAGACATATCAAGTTTTGATTGGTCCAGGTCTGAGTGTTCAGACCTGTACCGATGGTGATAATGAACAGTGAGAGTTCCCCCCTCTGTCAGTGAAAGAGTCAGGCTCCATGGCCTTACATTTGGAGCCCGACTCATCATGTAACACAGAGCTGGGAGAGGACCACACTAAACGCAGTCTTTTCCTGGTGTAGTCTCATGTTGTATACGTGTCTGAACATTCAGTGCTAAATCGATCGAGACTTTTGACATGTCTATGACATTTTTCAAACGACAGTGACACTTTAATATTGGGCATGTTTATTGCACTGTTTGTGTGCTGCCATCTTCTGTTCCATTATAATAACTAGATTTTCATTTCCAGGGAAATACACAGTAGATGAAAAGAGCGCCCCTTTAACAGTGACTTCCCTTTATGAAAAACTTTAACCCTTGATACCCTCCCTTTAAGAGCGACTTTGGTACAGTCCCTTAAGGAGCGACTTTGGTGCCAACCCTTTAAGAGTTAACTATATACAGTACTGTCCCTTTGAGACCAACTAATGTACTTGTCCCTTTAAAAGCGACCTAGGTACCTCCCTTTGAAGAGAAACTGTCTCTGTAAAAGTGACGTTAGTACTGTTTAAGAGTGACTTATGTACTGTCCTTTAAAGAGCTACTTTGGTACAGTGCTTTAAGGGTGACTTATGTAACATCCCTTTAAGAGCAACTTTGGTACCTTCCCTTTGATACCTTCACCTCTGCTACATCACTGACTCACCACTGCTACACCACTGACTCACCTCTGCTACTTCACTGACTCAGCTCTGCTAGATCACTGACTCAGCTCAGCTGTGCCAATCGGGTATCGACATTGCTACATCACTGGCTCAACTCTGCTGTGTCATGTGGGTATCAGCTCTTCTAGATCACTGGCTCAGCTCTGCTGTGTCATGCAGGTATCAGCTCTGCCACATCACAGACTCAGCTCTGCTGTGTCATGCGGGTATCAGCTCTGCCACATTACTGGCTCAGCTCTGCTGTGTAATGCGAGTATCGGCTCTGCTAGATCACTGGTTCAGCTCTAATGTCATATGGGTATCGGCTCTACTACATCACTGGCTCAGGTTTGCTGTTTCATGCGGGTGTCGGCTTTTCTAGATCACTGACTCAGCTCTGCTAGATCACTGGCTCAGCTCTGCTGTGTCATGCAGGTATTGGCTCTGCTACATCACTGGCTCAGCTTTGCTGTTGCATGCGGGTATCGGCTTTTCGAAATCACTGACTCTGCTCTGCTTTGTCATGCGGGTAATAGCTCTGCTAAATCACTGGCTCAGCTCTGCTGTGTCATGTGGGTATCGGCTCTACTAGATCACTGGCTCAGCTCTGCTTTGTAATGCGGGTATCAGCTTTGCTAGATCATTGGCTCAGCTCTGCTGTGTCATCCGGTTATCGGCTTTGCTAGACCACTGGCTCAGCTCTGCTGTGTCATGTGGGTATCGGCTCTGCTATATCACTGGCTCAGATCTGCTACTTCATTGACTGACCTTTGCTACTTCATCTCTGCTGTGTCATGCAGGTATAAGCTCTGCCAGATCACTGGCTCAGCTCTGCTGTGTCATGCGGGTATCGGTTCTGTTACATCACGGGCTCCACTCTGCTGTGTCATACGGGTATCGACTCTGCTACTTAATTGACTGACCTCTGCTACTTCATCTCTGCTGTGTCATGCGGGTATAAGCTCTGCCAGATCACTGGCTCTGCTCTGCTGTGTCATGAGGGTATTGGCTCTGCTACATCACTGGCTCAGCTCTTCTGTATCATGTGGGTATTCGCTCTGCTAAATCACTGGCTCAGCTCTGCTGTGTAATGCGGGTATATGCCCTGCTCCATATCACTGGCTCAGCTCTGCTGTGTCATGCGGGTATCGGCTCTGCTACATCACTGGCTCAGCTCTGCTATGGCATGCGAGTATCGGCTGTGCTAGCTCTCTGGCTCAGCTCTGCTGTGTCATGCGGGTATCGGCTCTGCTACATATCACTGGCTCAGCTCTGCTGTGTCATGCGGGTATTAGTTCTGCTAGCTCACTGGCTCAGCTCTGCTGTGTCATGCAGTTATGGGCTCTACTACATCACTGGCTCAGCTCTACTGTGCCATGCGGGTATTGGCTCTGCTAGATAACTGGCTCAGCTCTGCTGTATCATGCGGGTATTGGCTCTGCTACATCACTGGCACAGCTTTGCTGTGTAATGCGGGTATAGGCTCTGCTACATCACTGGCTCAGCTCTGCTGTTTTGTGCAGGTGTTGGCTCTGCTAGATCACTGGCATAAGTCTGCTCCTTCACTGACTGACCTCTGCTACTTCAGCTCTGCTGTGTCATGCGGGTATCGGCTCTGCTAAATCACTAGCTTAGCTCTGCTACTTCACTGGTTCACAACCTTATAATGGTAAAAATCATTGCTTGGTTACCATGACAAAATCGTTAAGGACCTTCCATCTTCTACATCCAATCCGATCGAAACAAAAAATAGGTAGCACACCTGTCACCGCTAAGGGCTTCGTAACGCAGTTTGAACAGTGTCTGTGTACAGAACAGTTCGGGCTGAATTAACTGCAGAAGAATAGCTGGAAAGAGAAAAATGAAGAAGAACAATACGGATTACAATATAGGGCTTTTTCAAGCACTGTAATTTTATGTGGAGAAATATTTCTGAGTTAATTAATTGTCCAGAAGGTCACTCCCTGTTACCTATATAGTGCAAAGTGTTCTGTAGTATTGTACAGAGATATTCTTGACATCAGCCCATGTCCACAATGGTGTTTGCAATCTTATTTTTCTATCTCCGATACTAAGGCCATTTTCATAGAAAGCCAATTAACTTTTCAGTATACAGCACATATTGATTATTAAGGGGGACTAATAAGGGGAATCCTAGTTATGAGGAAAGTTAAAAAGAATTAAAGTGAATGTACCATCAGGGATACCAAAAGGGATGTCCTTTTTTTGAACCAACACCCGATTCCCGCACAAGGCTCCAGTCTATTCCCCCTGTGTGACGGTCTCATCTCTGTGACGTGTGACGTGTCACAGAGAGGAGAGCATCACATTGGGGGCTGGCGGGCCTGCCCCCAGTGCTCCATGTTGGGCCTATGCTTGGGAATAGACCGGCGACGTCCCTGGGAACCAGACAGTGGTGTAAATAAAAGGACTGTGCCACCAACATCACCGCACTGGCGCCAATCCGTTAAGATAAAAAACCCAAAGCGATATACCTGATGGTACATTCACTTTAAATGGCCCCTACAAGAAATATTGGGAAAAGTTGTTCCAGCTAA
Organism: Dendropsophus ebraccatus; assembly: GCF_027789765.1. NCBI lineage: Eukaryota > Metazoa > Chordata > Amphibia > Anura > Hylidae > Dendropsophus > Dendropsophus ebraccatus. Next base: position 53,855,639 of record NC_091461.1, read on the forward strand.
CCCCCCCACCCACAAACATGCACAAAAATGACAAGGGGCACTGCCTCCACCTGGAGAGGAAAAAGGTTCAATCTCTGGAGGCAACAAGTCTTCTTTACCATGAGAGCAGTGAATCTGTGGAACAGTCTACCCCAGGTCACAGCAAAACAGTAGAGGGCTTCACAACAGGCTTACACAAGGTTCTAGAGCAAAATAACAATAATGCATATGTATAGAACCTATCCATCATCCGCCCCCCTTCCCTGCATCTATCCCCTCCTTGGTTGAACTTGATGGACATGTGTCTTTTTATCAACTGTACTAACTGTGTAACTATGTAACTATAACCATGGACAACCTCTGCTTTCATCCAGCTAGCAAGGCTTGTCCTTTGCTCAGAATGCCTTGACTACTGGGGTGAAACATAAAACTGGTGTAATAAAGAGAAATCACAGCTCAGCTTTCATATCTTAACAAACTATGATAAAGTAAAACCCGAGCTGTGATTGGTTGCTGTGGGAAAATTATACCATTTTTGCATTCATAGATTGATAAATTTGGGACATTGTGTCAGCCCAACTGCACCCAAACTGAAACTTGACAGCGATTTTATGTCATAACCATGTAGCACATGTGTACCATGAACAGAGTGTACTGCCTTCATTTTGCTGTACATCAAAGTAGTAATTCAGATGCAAAAGTTGTGCCCCTACACATTCACTGCAGGTCCCTAGATGTTACTGATAGCTGGGTTCCTGCAATACAGCCAGAGTTCAAGCTTGCTCTGATTAGGGCCATTTAAAGGGGTTATCCAGCGCTACAAAAACATGGCCACTTTCTTCCAGAGACAGCCCCACTCTTGTCTCCAGCTTGGGCAGGGTTTTCTGCTCAGTTCCATTGAAGTGAATGGAGCTTAATTGCAAACCGCACCTGAACTGGAGAGTTATATTGTCTCTGAAAGAAAGTGGCCATGTTTTTGTAGCACTGAATAACCCCTTTAACCCCCTTATATTCCATGTCCATGGCTATAGTTAACCTGTGCTGCATACTGACAAGCTAATTGGCTCTCTATGAAAATGGCCCTAGGGCTGTATTACACGACCCGATATGCCAGATAAGCGAGTGCTAATCTGCTAGATCGTCACTTGCTTACAGAGTCTATTACACGACTTGACTATCGTGTTGCAAGGGCTGCACGAACATAGTTAAAGGGGTTATGCGGGTAACAAAAACAATATTCTAAACAATCCCCCTTTCCAATACCACCCTATGTCTATTATACATGTATAACCTAGCTTGCATCCTTTCCCTGTTTTTTTTTCTCATATTTCTCATCTCAAGTGTTATAGATGTTCTTAGAATCTGAATGGGACTAGAATGTTTTCATTCACAGTAAGCAAGTACTACAGTAAGCAAGCAAGCATTACATCCCCTAGCAAACAGATGCCCAGTATGCAGCACATAGCTACACCATGTGCGTGTCAGCTCTGCTACACCATCAGCAAGTATGAAATACATATTGGGGTGATGTGATGCAAAATCAGTAAAACCAACAAACAAACAAAAGAAACACAGTCCTGTGTATATTGTGCAATAGTAATGACAGCAGTGGGCAGTAAAGAAAGCTAAGGGGGTGAGTACGCAAACGGACCAATCAGAGAGACGCATGATAGAAATGTAGCTTCCTGGCTGGCACCATCTTGGATATAGATCGGCTTTTAGACAAACGTGTAACTCAGGAATGGCAGCAGTTAGAAAGACAGAAGACGGCTCAAAATACTGAGTGGGACTTGGTGAGTAGGACCAGCTAGCATTTCATTTTTTAGCTCTTAGGTGAATAACCCCTTTAACAATGTCCATGCAGCCCCTGCTTTATATTGTCAATAAGAAACATATATACTTAAAGGAGAAGCCCGGTGAAAATTTTTATTAAAGTATTCTATTGCCCCTCAAAAGTTATACAAATCACCAATATACACTTATTACAGGAAATGCTTATAAAGTGCTTTTTTCCCCTGCACTTACTACTGCATCAAGGCTTCACTTCCTGGATAACATGGTGATGTCACGACCCGACTCCCAGAGCTGTGCGGGCTGTGGCTGCTGGAGAGGATGATGGCAGAGGGATGCTCAGTGTCCCTCCAGTGCCCTGTGTCCCTCAGTGTCTCTCTGCCATCATCCTCTCCAGCAACCACAGCCCGCACAGCTCTGGGAGTCGGGTCGTGACATCACCATGTTATCCAGGAAGTGAAGCCTTGATGCAGTAGTAAGTGCAGGGAAAAAACATTTATAAGCATTTCCCGTAATTAGTGTATATTGGTGATTTATATAACTTTTGGGGGGCAATACAATATTTTAATAAAAATTTCCACTGGACTTCACAGAGGGGTGTAAAAGTGGCAGCTCCGGTCTCCTGGAAAGAGGCAGAAGGACAGTGGGGAAAGCGGACAGGTAAGTATACATGTTTAATATTTACTATATGCTTTCATCGGCAGCTGACCACACATCTCCTATGACATGGAACATGTGCAGTCAGTAACCAATGATTTTAGAACATGCTGAAAGACAACAATCAGCTAATGAAAGGCTTCTCAGCTGATTGGGGTAATGTCTGCCTGATTCGGCAGATATTCTTTTATAGGGAGTAAATAAAAGTTATGCTAACCAGGGGCGTTGCTAGGGTCCAAAAACATCCGGGGCTCGGGCCCTTGAGTGCCGTCGTAAGCAGTTAGCGAAGGAGCCTAGTGCAGAGGCCAGTAGCCCCAATGACCGCTCTATAAGCCCAGCTCTATTGCTGCCACTCATAATAACTGCAGCTAAGCAGACACAGGCAGCCACCCGCCCTGGGCTCCTGTCAGGGTCACTGTCATCGGTAGTGATGCACAGCACTGCCCAGGCTGCTCCTTCACAGCTCCCCCTGTACACACAGCCTCTGGGAGATCTGCTCTAACTCCTATCCTCTAGGCCAGTGTTTCCCAAGCGTTTCTGCCTTGGGTAACTCCTACCAGATAACATTCTACAAAATGCTAAATCCTCATTCAGTGACTCACAGGTGACGTCTTCTTTGATCTGAGTTGTTCTCTTTCCCTTTTCCTCTCCATCTGGCCCAGGCCACCATGATGATTTCTTCCAGCTGCAATTCATCTCTTCATGACCTGCCAGATAAACATATTAGGCTCTGCAATTTTCCTTCAACTTCCTCCCCTTTCCCCTCCTATAGGCTCCCATACAGAAGTAATTCCACTGCTTGGTGTCAGTGAGGTAGGTAGGTAAGTGTGTTGCCCCCTGTATGTAGAATCCCCTGCTGTGCCCCCATATAGTAATAATGTCAAGTGTTGTGCCCCATAGTAATTATGCCTCCTGTTACCCAACATTGTAAAATGACTCCCTGCTGTGCACTCTTATATAGTAATAATGCCCCCTGCTGTGCCCCATATAGTAATAATGCCCCTGCTGTGGCCTCTATATAGTAATAATGATGCTCCCTATGCTGTGCCCTCTAAATATTAATAATGCCCCTAATGTGCCCTCCATATGGTAATAATGCCCCCTGCTGTGTCCCTATATAATAATAATGCCCCCTCTGCTGTGCCCTCCATATAGTAATAATGCCTCCTGCTGTGCCCTCCATATAGTAATAATGCCCCCTGCTGTTCCCTTCATATAGTAATAATCCCCTCTGCTGTGCCCCATATAGTAATAATGCCCCCTGCTACTGCTGCACCCCCATATAGTAATAATGCCTCCTGCAGTGTCCCATATAGTAATAATGCCTCCTGCTGTGCCCTCCATATAGTAATAATGCCCCCTGCTGTGCCCCTATATAGTAATAATGCCTCCTGCCTGTGCCCCCATATAGTAATAATGCCTCCTCCTGTGGCCCTATATATTAATAATGCCTCCTGCTATGCCCCCATATAGTAATAATGTCCCCTGCTGTGCCCCTATATAGTAATAATGTCTCCTGCTGTGCCCCCATATATATATAATGCCCCCAATGCTGTGCCCCTATATAGTAATAATGCCCCTGCTGTATGCACCATAGTAATTAAGTTCCCCTCCTGCCTGCAATTAACCTAACCGCCATCCCCACACACACTACCTCACCTGACCCCCCCACACACACTACCCCACCTGACCCCCCCCCACGCACACACACTACCCCATCTGACCTTCCCCACACACACACTACCCCATATGACCCCCCCTACACACACACACTACCCCACCTGACCCTCATCCCCCCACAAACACACAACCTCACCAGACACCCTCCATACGAGCATACTACCCCACCTGAACCCCCCCCCCCCACACACACACACACCCTACCCCACCTGGGCCCCATCTTAAACCTCCCCCCCAACACACACACACAGTACCTCACCTGACCCCCTCCACACACATACTACACCACCTGACCCCCTCCCTCCACACACAGACACATGTATTACCCCACCTGGGCCCCATCCTCCCTCCCCCCCCAACACACACACACTACCTCTCCTGAGTCCCTCCATACACACATACTAAATGACCTGAGCGCCAACCCCCCCCCCCCCCCCTACACACACACGTACATATCACCCCACCTGGGCCACATCTTAGCTCCCCCCAACACACACACACATGTTACCTCACTTGAGCAGTGATTGCCCTGAGGTGAAGAAGCGTGACGGGGCAGGAGCTTGCCGGGTGACTTTCTGGAGCACCTGGAGAGAGGCTGGGCTGGGCACAAGAGAGGCTGGACACGAGCATGGCGCCACGGAGGACAGCCATGGCACACGCTTCCAATGCACGAGTGACAGATGATGTCACTGAGGCAGCGCCCTCAGGTACTGCTCACTGAGGGCGGCCAATACGAGGTGTGGATGAGGCCAGGGGTCAGAGACCGCCGCTGCTGCTAACCCGGCGCTGGCGGGTGGTGACAGCAAATAACTTTCGGGGCTAGGCACAATTCATTCGGGGCTTAGGCCCCAAATGATTATGCCTAGCGACGCCACTGATGCTAACCTTAGTCTTGTGACCTACTCGATGATTGATTTACACAGAAAAAATCCTCAAGATGTAATTACAAAATTGAACACAAAATGGCAGCCTGGACTGTGAGAAGTCAGATGACCTGATGAGAGTGTGAGGGGATCCAGAAGAGGATCCTAACACCGCATTTCGTTCAGAATTTTGGTCAGTACTTTTTCAACAAGAACGAGAAGTGGGTTGAAAACACAGAAGCTGTGCAAATCTTTTCATTCAGATTTTCTCCATTGGTTCCATTCCTGATTTTGGGTGCAAATATTAACCAAAACACTGACATAAATACTGATCAAAATATTATGTGTAAACATAGCCTTAAAGGGGTAGTCCACCAAAAAAAATTTTTCTTTCAAATCAACTGGTGCCATAAAGTGACAGAGATTTGTAATTCACTTCTATTAAAAAATCTTAAGTCTTCCAGTACTTATCAGCTGCTGTGTGTCCAGCAGGCAGTGGTGTTCTCTTTCCAGTCTGACACAGTGCTCTATGCTGCCACCTCTGTCCATGTCAGGAACTGTCCAGAGCAGTAGCAAATCCCCATAGCAAACCTCTCCTGCTCTCTAGACTGGAAATAATACAACTTCCTGTTGGGCATACAGCAGCTGATAAGTACTGGAAGGCTTGAGATTTTTTAATAGAAGTAAATTACAAATCTCTGGCACTTCATGGCAGCAGTTGATTTGAAAGAAAAATTTTTTGGGTGGACTACCCCTTTAAAGTGAATGTTAGATGCCATTGACATTCCTGCTAACATTGTTAGGACAAGGAGTGTATACACTGTGGCCGCTGTTCCATAGAACATAATGTTATTTCACATTTCAATAAATAGCGGCCGGTGTTGCAATCTGCAACAACGGCCATTACTTATTGAAAAAATACAGTGTTTGAACATAGCCTTACATTGATACCCCCTTCCTTTCCTGTAATGTGTGGTCATTGTTCGAAAACTCAGGGGAATGTCAGATGGGCATGAACTTAATTTTATTAATCGAAGTAAAAGTCAGGGAGAGTGAATAGTTTACATTTAGGGGTGTGTATACCTAATACAGGCCCAATGACCATATCATTCTACCTAGTCACTCCCATTTCTAAAATGACAGGGGTGTTCCACACACAAACACCTTTTCATATGTTGCTGTCCATGGTGACACTAACAATTCCTTCCATACTTGTTATCATCTATTCAGACTCCTTCCCCAAGTTCTCAGCTGCTGCTTTCTGCTGAAAACACACAAATCAGTGTGTGAGCCTTTCTCTCTGTCTTCCCCCTCCCTTTTGAGACAGATGATGTAAACAAGTCCCTGACTGGCTTTATCTTTGATAGCTTTGATAAATCTCCTCCTGTGAGTGTGACCTCAGATTATCACTAGCACTAGCAAGGAGAGGATTTTGCTGAATGCCGTCTTTTTCAGGCTTGTTCTCATAGTCTATACGGGTCGGAACACTTAGACCCGGACCAATCAAAACTTTGGACATGTCTCTATGACCCGACAAAAGTTATTTCAAACACCACTGACACTTTAAATAACATTAAAATATGCAATGATAAAAGAAGAGTAAGGGCCCTATTACACAATGCGATAATCAGCCAAATCAGGCCAATTATCATTCTGTGTAATAGAGACGACACTCAGCTGGCTGATCGTGTCTTTAGGTCCGGACTTAAAATCATTGGCTGACAGCTACCATTTAATTAATCTGTTATACATTACTTCTGTAATAGGCTCAGAAAATAAGCACTAATCTAGCAGATCAACGATCTTTTACATTATTGATTTATTGATCGGCCCGCCATCAGCCTGTCTAATAAGACTCTAAGTCAATGTTCACATCTAATAAATGCACTACATTGCTGGTACTTTTCTTGCAAGACTCAAAATTGTGGACCATTGTGCCATGGTATACATCCGAACGCCTTTACATTGACATAGTGCAGTAGATGTAAAGATAGGCTGTATGTAATCAAGAACATGCACATGCTCTGTATAGATACATTATGGACCCAAAGTGCCTCTCAGCAAATACTAATGATGGTCACTGGACACTAATTCAATATAATAAAATTTTTTATCAAATGTGGGGGTGGCCTGATGGTCAGGGCAAGTGGAATGGGGGAGGGGGGCCCGTTGGTCGGGGCATTGGGAGAAGGGTGTGGCCCGATGGGTGGGGAAGGCGGTGGAGGGGGTTGCCCGATGGTTGGGGCAGGCAGGTGAGGAAGTGGCCCAATGTTCGGGGCAGGCAGATGGAGTATGGCCCGATGTTCGGGGCAGGCAGTTGGAGTATGGCCCGATGTTCGGGGCAAGCAGTTGGAGTATGGCCCGATGTTCGGGGCAGGTGGTGGAGGGGATGGCCCGATGTTCAGGGCAGGGGGTGGAGTGGATGGCCTGATGGTTGGAGCAGCACAGGCAGGGGGTGGCCCAATGTTTGGCGCAGTAAAAGGAGGGGGTGACCCGATTGTTAAAGCAGTCGAAGGAGGGGTGGCCCGATGTTCGGGGCAGCAGGAAAAGGGGATTGCCCGATGGTCGGGGCAGCAGATATCTTCAAGGTCTTCCAGTTTTTTTTGAAGAAAGCGGCAACCTGTATAGAGTGAAGTGACAGACAATAATATTAACTGAGCAACCTACATCTGTATATGTATACTATGATTAATATCTAACCACCCTTGCCAAGCATACACAGAAAGTAAATTAGTGAGCTCTATCCTAATATACTACAAATCTGACTAGATAAGCTGGGAATGTTCTTTGTATGTTCTAATCACAGTTAAATGCACAATATATGAAGAGAAGGGAAAACATTTTATTTTACGTATGTAACAGCTGCCAAGACTAGCGCTTTATGATATTAACATAGTGCACGGCTCTCATTGATCTGCCCCTAACTGCCGACAGTGCTATTTACTTAAAGGCGCTTAAAGCAAACAGGTTGCTGCTTCCAGGAGCCCCCGCCATCATATCTATAAGAGGAGAAATACTCCTAAAATGCATGGAATGGAAATCACGCATTTATGCACTATTGCTTTGCATAGTTTTTTTTTTTTTACAGAAATACCAGTAACCTTAAACTGTATAAAAACTCATATAGTCAGGCTGTTGGGATATCATTCTTGGCCAGCAGTTAGGGGCAGCATTGTACAGAACGACTTAGGGTCCTATTCCACAGTAACGATAATCGGCCAGATCGGCCCCATTTGGCCCGATTCGGCCGATTATCATTCAGTGAAATAGAGAGAACGATCAGCCGATGATCGTGTCATCGGCTGATCGTTCATTTAGGGCCAGACCTAAAATCATTGTTCCCCCACCGCGCATCGCTACGGTTGAATAGTGGTGCACGGCGGGCGACCGACGATTTGAGAAGCAGCAGCATCATACATTACCTGGCTGCAGGGCTTCTTCTCCGCGCTGTCTTCATCCCCGGGTCCCGCGTGCTATATCTTCAGAATGGCCGGTCAGCTGACGGAGCGCTCAGCCAATCACAGGCTGGGACCGCCGCGGCCTGTGATTGGCTGAGTGTGGCCTGTCAGCTGACCGGCCATTCAGAAGATAGAGCGCGGGGGACCCGGGGAGGAGACAGAGCGGAGGACAAGCCCTGCAGCCAGGTAATGTATAGCTGCAAGGGCTGCAAGGACATCGGTAACGATGTCCTTGCAGCCCTCGCTCAACGATTATCAGGCCGTGGAATAGGCCCAGTAAACGAGCGGCGATCTAGCAGATCGCCGCTCGTTTACATCGTTGATCGGGCCCTCCTCGGCCTGTGGAATAGGACCCTTAGGGGAGTCCTTAGAAAGATGTCATACACTCACCGCTTCATCAATGATGTCTATGGCCCTGATGACAAATTTCAGCCTATAAAAAAAGAAATAATATAACATGAAAACATATCCTCCCAGTGATACCATAGGGAAAAGCATACTTATCTACTCTCCATACAGCATCTCCTAAAATAATCCCTGATAAACCAATAAAAGAAGCCATATAAATGTATGTGTGCTCAGGCTTTATATCCATCCCTACCTGAATACAATGAGTCTCATCAAGGACAATGAGACATCTGTACTGCTGTATAATCTATAATGTCCATGTATATTGATATACTGAATCTTTCCACTTACATATTACAGCAAGGGCGTCTGGTCTTGGGCTTTGCAGCTCTCTTTGTCTCTTTGGTCTTTTCTCTATTGTACATAGAATATATCATTTATTATACAGATTTATGAATAACAAGAGTCATAAAGAATTTGTCATAATAATAATTGTATTCCTATAGCATTGACATCACAGAGATACACATGTAGCCGTCATGTCAAACATGAGGAGAGAGTGTTCTGCTCACAAGAGCTTACACTCTATGAGGAAAAGATCCAAGAGCATTGCTGCACATGACAAAGAATGACAGAACATTCCACTCTTACTTCATGGACCTAATTGATTAATTTTTCTATAGAATAGACTTCTATGGTGGCATCATTGACAGAATTCTGGAGGAAGATAGGACAGGTTCTATTATTTTCTGACCAATTTTCCAGAACGGACACACTTCAGGAAAATCCTTAAGGTTCCCTGTGCCAAATACAACCCAATGGGTCAGGAAATCGGACGCTTGAAGAGTGTTGTACTAGGAAATTTCTAAGGAGTAGTAGAACATGGTGTATGGACAGATCAGGGCTTGTGTAATCTATAAGGTTTGTGTATATTAGTACAATAAATCTCTCTACTTACTTTGTCATCTCCTGCCTGGTCTTCATGGCGTTGCATTTTTCTTCCAGCTCTCTTATCAGCTGTTCGGCTGTCTCATCCCTGTTGCACATAGAACATACAGTATGAGGCTAGGTTCACACTATGTAACTGTGCGGCTGTATTTTTTATGCGGCTGTAAATGTGCGGATGAAACTACGGCCGTGGGAAAAAATAGACATGCGGCTGAAAACATACGGTCATTTACTTGGAAATCTGGTTCAAATAAAATCTTAAGAAAGTGATGCAAACACCTCTGGATGCATCTGGGAAAGCAGGGAAACAGTTTACATGAATCGCTATTGCCGGGGTTTGCGATCCTCTGCAGTATGCCGATGCCTCTCATGTTTAATATATTGAATTAATAAAACACATTTTCGTTGTAATAAAGTCCCTTTCATTGTTCAATAATTTAATTTAAACGATTCCATCATTTTGCAATTAAATATACTGTTAAAATAAATATATATATATATATATATATATATATATATATAAATAAATGGATTAATTTATATATATATTTATTTTTTGACAGTATATTTAATTGCACAATGATGGATTCATTAGAATTAAATTATTGAACAACGAAACTGATTTTATTTTAACAAAAATGTGTTTTATTAATTAAGTATTAATTAGTACAGGAAGCTCCATAAGCCGTTAATTCATATTGCCGGCAATAGAGCATTCTGTACTAATCATCACTTAACTTTAATTAAAACATCAAATGTTTCTTCTAATTATGTTATCACAATAGCATTATTAGAAGAAACATTTAGAATTATATGTGCGCTCAGCTGATTGGCTGATCGGCTGAGCGCATATATAATTAGCGGGTCCGCAGCACAGTGACTTCATTGTGCTGCGGACCAGCGAAGAGGACACATCGGGGTGAGTATAGAGCTCTCCCCACCCCCTCCCCAGCACTGCACCCCTCCCAGCAAGGAAGGGGGGTCACTTAACCCCTTCCTTGCTGGGATGGGTGCAGTCTGACATCAGTCTTGCCCCCAAGGGGTTAAGGGGGTTACAATACATCCTCCCTTAACCCCTTGGGGGCCAGACTGTAAGCAGCGATCTGTAAAGATGCTGCATACTGTAAGGTGCACAACACCGCTCACAATGATGGGTGTTGTGCTCCTGTTTGTGTGTTTTTTTGTGTGTTTCTCCCTTTTTGTTTTTCAGATATCGGTATCCTGTGGATTACGTCGGATTCCGTGGACTACGTCGATGACCAGCGGTTGTTTGTTGTTGTTTTTTTTAAATAAAATGGTCAATGAGGGGTGTGGGGGTGTTTTTATTTGAATAAAAACATTTTTTAACTTGTGTCTTGGGGGGGACCCTATGCGTTTTTTTTTGCATAGGGTCCCCCCTATTTTTATAACCAGCCGGGTTAAAAACCAAATGACAGCAGCCTGGTAACACCAGGGTGGGAAGAGCCATTGGTTTAGGCCCTCCCCAGCCTAAATCTTACCAGCCTGCTGCCGCCCGGTCCAGGAGCGCCAATTTTGACGCTCCGGGACCACTGGCACCCGGCTCTTCCCAGTACCCCTGGTGGCATTGGGTACTGGGGTAATAATAGGGGGTTAGTGTTAGCCATTTTATACCGGCTAACACTAGGCCCCAACTTAGTAATGGATTCTGTCTATTAGACGGCTTCCACTACTAAGTCTATAAAGTAAAGAAATAAAGACAAGACACAAGTTAAAAAAATTTTTTATTCAAATAAAAACACCCCCACACCCCTTATTGACCATTTTATTAAAAAAATGTGTGCGTTGAAATACCAGGGCCGATTTTCAGTCCCAGACCGGCCCTGGATAAATGTAATTATTTCCTTTATTATCTAGACACAACCTGTTTATGAAGAATTGCCCTGATGAGAAACACCACAGGAAGGGCTCTTAGTGTTTCTATAGACACTTGAAGGGTCTGCAGAATATTGGAGAAATAGTGTGATTCTCTGAGGGAGATTTATCAACAGGGGATTTTTCTATGTGTGGTCTATTTCTGCTTTGTCAAGAATAGACTGGACTATTTAAAGTGCAATTTACTATCAGGGATAAGCCTGGTCTATTTTCTGTGGTGCTGATTTTCTTGGCTCAGAATTGTCTCTGAATGGTCTCAGAATTGTCTCTAAATAGTCTCATTGGCCCTGATTTGCCTCCTAGGTAATGCGCATTTTCTTCTCCCTTTCTTTTTCAGATCCTGGTGTGCAGAGAATTGCGTCGGATTCGTTTAGACAACGTCGATGACCAGTGGACTTTACTGTTCAATAAAATGGTCAATGTGGGGTGTGGGGGTGTTTTTATTTGAATAAAAAAAAAATTCTAGGTGCCTAGTGTTTTTTTTCATTTCTCTACTGACTTAGTAGTGGAAGCTGTCTGATAGACGGAATCCATTACTAAGTCAGGGCTTAGTGTTAGCCGGTATAAAATGGCTAACACTAACTCCCCTTTATTACCCCAGTACCCAATGCCACCAGGGGTAATGGAAAGAGCCGGGTGCCAGTGGTCCCGGAGCGTCAAAATTGGCGCTCCTGGACTGGGCGGCAGCAGGCCGGTAATATTAAGGTTGGGGAAGGCCTAAACCAATGGCTCTTCCCACCCTGGTGTTACTAGGCTGCTGTTGTTTGGTTTTTAACCCGGCTGGTTATGGAAAGGGGGGGATCCTATGCGTTGTTTTTTTTTATTATACCCAGCTCTTCCCGGCTCTTCCCAGTACCCCTGGTGGCATTGGGTACTCGGGTAATAGTGGGGGGGTTAGTGTTAGCCATTTTATACCGGCTAACACTAAGCCCCGACTTAGTAATGGATTCTGTCTATTTAGACAACTTCCACTACTAAGCATGTAAAGTAATGAAAGAAAACACAAAACACCTCTCGTTGACCATTTTATTGCACATTAAAGTCCGCCGGTCATGACGTAGTAGATATTCGTTTTAATTAAGCTATTGAACAACGAAAATAACTTTATTAGAACGAAGATGTGCTTTATTAATTAAATATTAACTACTGCAGGAAGCTGTATTATTGCTGATAATACAGCTCAATGTAATAATTAGTACTTTAATTAAAACAGCAAATGTTTTTTCTAATGATGCTATTTTTTTATCACAATAGCAACATTAGAAGAAACATTTTGATTTATATGTCCGCCCAGCTGATTGGCTGAGCGGACATATAAAGAGCCGGTCCCTGTCATACTGAGCTCAGTGTCCCGGGGACCAGCAGAGATAGAAGACATTGGAGGGTGAGTAAAAAGCTCATCCCCCCTCCCCTGCACCCATCCCAGCAAGGAAGGGGGTCACTTAACCCCCTTTTTGCTGGTATGGGTGCAGTCTGACATCAGTCTGGCCCCCAAAGGGTTACGTGGGGACCCTTACTTAACCCCTGGGAGCCAGATTGTTCAGTATGGCACCCAAAGGGTTAAGGGGGATGCAATGCATCCTCCTTTAACCCCTTGGGTGCCACACTGTAAGCAGCGATCTGTAAAGATGCTGCATACTGTAAGGTGCACAACACCGCTCACAATGATGGGTGTTGTGCTCCTGTTTGTGTGTTTTTTGTGTGTTTCTCCCTTTTTGTTTTTCAGATATCGGTATCCTGTGGATTACGGCGGCTTCGGTGGACTACGTCGATGACCAGCGGTTGTTTTGGATTTATTTTTATTTTTTTATAAAAGGGGTGTGGGGGTGTTTTTATTTGAATAAAAAATATTTTTCACTTGTGTCTTGTCTTTATTTCTTTACTTATATAGACTTAGGGTCCTATTCCACGGGCCGAGGAGGGCCCGATCAATGATGTAAACAAGCAGCGATCTGCTAGTTCGCCGCTCGTTTACTGGGCCTATTCCACGGCTGATCGTTGCAGCCCTTGCAGCATCATACATTACTTGCAGGGCTTCTTCTCCGCGCTGTCTTCATCCCCGGGTCCCGCTCGCTCTATCTTCAGAATGGCCGGTCAGCTGACAGGCCACACTCAGCCAATCACAGGCCACGGCGGTCCCGGCCTGTGATTGGCTGAGTGCTCCGTGAGCTGACCGGCCATTCTGAAGATAGAGTGCACGGGACTCGGCGATGAAGACAGCGCAGAGAAGAAGCCCTGCAGGTAATGTATTACTGCTGTTGTTGCTGCTGCTGCTTGTCAAATCAAATAGGCTGCTAATATTAAGGCTGGGAAAGGCCAAAACAAATAGCCCTTCCCACCCTGGTGTTACTAGGCTGCTCTTGCTTGGTTTTTAACCCGGCTGGTTATGAAAATAGGCGGAACCCTAAGCGTTTTTTTTAAATTATTTAAAATAAAAAACGCATAGGGTTCCCCCTATTTTCATAACCAGACGGGTTAAAAACCAAGCAACAGCAGCCTAGTAACATTGCACCTAGTAACACTGCACCTTGCTGCGATGGGTGCAGGGGAGGGGAGATAGCTTTCTACTCACCCTCCGATGTCTTCTATCTTCTCTCTTCGGCGGTCCCCGACACAATGAGCTCAGTGTGACAGGGATTGGCTCTTTATATGTCGCTCAGCCAATCAGCTGAGCGGACATATAAATTAAAATGTTTCTTCTAATGTTGCTATTGTGATAAAAAAATAGCATAATTAGAAGAAACATTTGCTGTTTTAATTAAAGTAAAGTATTAATTATTAAATAGTTAATATTTAATTAATAAAACACATTTTCGTTCTAATAAAGTTATTTTCGTTGTTCAATAGCTTAATTAAAACGAATAAATACTTTTGCAATTAAATATACTGTTAATAAATACATATACAGTATATATACATTTATTTATATATACTTTTTTATTAACAGAATATTTAATTGCAAAAGCATTGATTCGTTTTAATTAAGCTATTGTACAATGAAAATAACTTTTTTAGAATGAAACTTTGTTTTATTAATTAAATATTTACTAGTTCAGGGATCAGCATTATTGCCGGCAATTGCTAATTGCCGGTAATACCGTGCCCTGTAATACTGATTCCCTGCTTTCCCAGGGAGCACAAATTTTATTAAAACAGCTAAAAACTTGTTTAGCTGTTTTAGTAAAGTTAATTTAGATTCGAATATTCGATCACATATTCGATCGAACTCGAATCTTTGGATTAGTGCAGTATTTAATCGCATTGCTATTAGATCGAATACTTTTCGCTCATCTCTAATGTTCAAGTGTGGCAACTGGAACGCTGGGCATTTGAGTACTGGTGGCTACAGAAAATACTGCCCTAGGACTGCTAGGAAAACCTGGATAAAAGCTATAGTCATGTGCATGTTTTCCTGGCAGCCCTAGGGTGACATCCAATATCATCAGCCGCTGGTAATCAAATCCCGAGTGTTCTAGTTGCCAATCTCAAACATTTTGACAGATCAGCTCAACACTACCAGTGGGGGAAGCCAGTGGACGTCATCTTTATATAGATGTTGCCATCTATTTCTTGTATTATATACTCTGGTGGGTCCCCATTGTTGGGTTTATCTCCATATACTGCTAAATACTTATCCATGTATGTACCATCTGTAATACTATGCCACAAGTTATTTTGGATACGTTCTGTACTTTTATTACTGTGTGGCAATGATAGCAGTCCATCTGTAGCAGCCCCCTCCCCCCACCTTTCTACACTTGCTGTTTTTATCTATTTCTTGCAGCTGTGATTCATTGTTTCATATATTCCATGCATTTTCCCTATGTTGGTGTTTTTATCAATAAAGTTTAGGAAAAAAAAGGAAAAAAACTATTTGCGAAGTGAAATTGAAAAAAACGAAACATTTTTTCTCTCCATTTGTGGGGTTTCGTGTTTACGCCATTCGCCATTTGATAAAACTGACATGTTATCTATGTTCCTCAAGTCAGTATGATTACAATGAAATGCAACTTGTATAAGTTTTATTTTACCTCACTGTTCTTAAAAATTATAACATTTAAAAAAAAGCTTAATATGTTTAAATTGCTTTTTCTATCAATAACTAACTTGCATATATGCAACTTTTTGATCACTTTTTTTTATTACAATTTTTCTTGACCTTTTGTGACCAAAAATCAGCAATTTTGCACTTTTGGTAAGTATCGGCCGGGATGATCTTTTCTGAGACCGCCCGTTCAGTCACCCAGCCGGGTCATGGAACGGCCGGTGTCTTACAGCGTATGAACATAGCCATATACTGTACTTTTTTTTTTACAAACGTGTTTCGTTTATGATTTGCCCTATTGTTGCATGGCATTTTTCTTGTTAAAAACCAGAGCGCCCAGAGGTTAGCTTGGCATTGATAGGGAAATACGAAATGTCATTGTTTTTTCACACTTTAGCTTCACTTTTAGGCTCAGTGACAGTTCATCAAACTCCCATGTGCAGGGTATGGCTTTTCCCCCCCTTTTTTCCTTTTCCAAGAAATAGTTTTTTCTCCCATAAACTTCTATATAGTAGGTGGAAAAACACCACTAATAAATGTCATGTTTCTATGCATGTTCATATTTTTTAAGATGTTTTTTTCCCCTTATTTCTTTAAAAGTCAATGGGGGAGATTTATCAAACTGTTGTAAATTAGAATTGTCTTAGTTGCACCTAGCAACCAATCAGATTCCACTTTTCATTCCTCACAGATTCTTTGGAAAATGAAAGGTGGAATCTGATTGGTTGCTAGGCGCAACTAAGACAATTCTACTTTTACACCAGTTGATAAATCTCCCCCATTGAGTTACATGAAGAGAGAATCACACAACATGTAATACACACTGCGGCCAGGTTATGGGCCTTTCTTGTGATGTTTCATCAGGCCAAAAGAGGAGAAAAGCCAAAGACTCTACCATGCTCTGTCCCAGTGCTCCTTAAAACTTTTTCTACTGGAGTCTCACCCAACAAAGCTAATTGATGCCCAGTTGGTTTGTGATTCTAGCCTCATAATCACTTATTTAAAAATTGCCTCACCAACAACTAGGGGGTGCCTCACGGTTTAAAATACTGCTCTAAGCTAATATAGTTACCCTGACACATATACAGAATTTACAGCATTAGTGATATGCAAGAAGAAGAGACAAAGATGGTAAGTCTTTTATACGATTTTATTTTTAGAAAAATGTTCTAACACATTACAAACAGATAGCGCTTTATAAATTATAAGTTTTAAAGGGAAACTTAGACAAATCCAACCTGCTTATAGCCCCTAACATCATCTGGGACACTGAGAAGGAAGGTATGCGTGTTCCCTTCCTCCTCTGTACCGGTACCTCGTTGTTAGAGTAATCTTTGCTCCGGAGCATTGCTGCGTCATCAGCCCTATCCTTCTAATGATAATCAATGGTGGGGGTGGGCCGATAATGCAGCAGTGCTCCTAACAGTGCACCGGAGCAAAGACTACTTTAACAGCGTGGGACTGGCACCAAGGAGGAAGGTAGGACACATACGTTCCTCCTCAGCGTCCCGGGCGCTATAAGGGGCTATCAGCAGGTCACATTTGTCTAACTTGCTGATACTTCCCCTTTAAACAAAAAAATTTTGAAGTAATTTTTAGGAATCTATTTTGCTGTCAAATCCTTTTAGCAGCTTTTTATAAGTCAGTCATGGTTGTCATGTAAAGCAATTAGCAGATTCCAGATGTACATCAATATATCAAAGCAAAATGGTTCAAATTAGCATTAGGTATGAAATAGATATATAAAGAGAGCGAGACCATCTTATACAGATACAGAGTCGCTTCCTCAGGTTTGTATGTTACTGTGTTTTGTTTATATCTAAAATAAATGTCACTAGCATAGGGTGCTGCTTAGAAAATCTTGAGTATTATTTCCTTACACTATTTGAATACTAATACACACATACAGTATAGTAAAGTGCACATGTATCATGTCTATGGTGTAATACTGGAAGCTGAGTTTTTAAAACAATGCAATAAAAAATCTGAAGCTTCTTAAACACATAAATATTACGTATCCTGACCATATTTAAATGGGCACTATCACTAAAAATAGCTTTTGACATGTCATCAGACGTCATATGTCTTTGAACACAGGGGTCTCACTGCTAAGACCGCTCTGATCAGTGCAATGTGGCCAGTCATTCCATCAATATTTTCTCATAGACTTGCTTTGAAAATATTGACAGAATCAACAGCTGGGTAGGGAGTGGATTGGGCTGCAATGATTTCTCCACGCCTATATTTCCTGAATCCAGTGGGTTTTAGCAGTTAGACCTGATGGGATAAGTAACTTTTGCCATGTCTGATGACATGTCATAAGTTATTTGTAGTCACAGGTACCCTTTAAGTAAAAAGCTGAGTGTTTTCTACGAAGGCTCCTTGGAGAGACAGTCAGGCAGGGGTCACAGATACACAAAAACACAGAAAAATGCAACAGCTCACCGCAACAGCAAGATACAGACCCACCAGAGATATGAAAATAGTTAAAAGCAGCCCCCCCAACTGCCAAAAAAAATTCCCACAAAAATAATGAGTCTCTTGGTTACTATTTGCAAACAGCGTAAACTGCCTCACCACGATAAGGTGGACTCATATCGAGGCAGACCCTACACTGTACTATGGCCTCTCCATGGCGTGTAATACGCCTATGCTCTGGGCATGAAAGATCTGTCTAATACCTGCAAAAGTAATTACACCACCTGGGTGAGACAGGTGGAGTGCACGACCAAATAGAGGCAGCCACTCCCCCATCTGGAACACAAAAAAAAAGAAAAAAATTGGTAAGCTCTCCTAGAACACCGTTCACAATAGGCAGGAGCATGTTGTGTGTTCCAGTTGGGGGAGTGGCTGCCTCTATTTGGTCGTGCACTCCACCTGTCTCACCCAGATGGTGCAATTATTTTTGCAGGTATTAGACATGCATGCCCAGAGCATAGGCGTATTACACGCCATGGAGAGGCCATAGTACAGTGTAGGGTCTGCCACAATATGAGTCCACCTTATCGTGGTGAGGCAGTTTACGCTGTTTGCAAATAGTAACCAAGAGACTTATTATTTGTGTGGGAATTTTTTTTGGCAGTTGGGGGGGCTTTTAACTATTTTCATGTCTGTGGTGGGTCTGTATCTTGCTGTTGCGGTGAGCTGTTGCATTTTTCTGTGTTTTTGTGTGTTTGCAATTTCAACCATAGCAACGTGCTCCTGCTTAGTGTGCAAGGAGCAACAATTAGAGTTTTCTCATTGTTGATTCCACTCCAAAATTTGGCAACCATGAGCTCAAAAATACTGCACATGGATGCAAAATCCTAAACATAGCTTCATGGACCATTCATTAGGCATCTTCTGTAATAACAACAAGAATCCTGTGGGCAGTGACTTCTTATAAGAGCCTCTGACTGCTGGGATCGCAGAGCAGACAAAGTGCAACCCAGGCTGGAATGAGGGGCCGTGTCCTGTGTGTACATAGCAGACTGACCTGCCAATCACATAATAAGCTCTTTCCATGGTAACTGTCACATATAATGTAATGAATGTACAGCCATTATACTTCTATAGGTGATTTATTTCATATTTGGTCCCCTGCAAGATCCCCACCATTGCCATTCTGCCGGTGCCCAGGTACCTACTGCTCACCACTTCCTAGTGATATCTCAACACAAGAGAAATTGCCATTCAGTAAATCAGGGCCTTTACACCCATGTATAAAGAAATGAATATATATACACCTGGTCAAGGGGGTAACTACCAAGATAGTAGGTATGGCAGCTTTTCCAAAGCCACCTCTATAATACACAATCCTTAGAGATGTGATAGTGAGGGAACAGGAATATGCCGGGTTACACCATCCTAACCCTAAGGCTATACCCATGCCTGGTCTTAGGTCAGTATTTGTTGCCAAAACCAGGGGTGAAGCCAAAAACTGTAATGAAAAGATTTCTGACCAAAATACTAGGTGTGAACATAACCATAACACTCACTTTCCTGAACACTCCTGTGGCTGGTGAGATTCATGTTGCCATGTGGTCTGTTCCAATTTTGCTATTGGGTCCCACAATTGTTTATTATTCCCTGCTTAAGGTGCCACATTTTAGTCCAATTGGGAAGGTGGGGGGTTGGGGAGGATAACCTGCTTCCAGATGCGTTCTGCACTATTAGAGCTCTGCACCCCACCCTGCAGTCCCTCCATGTGTTATATACTTGTGTAGTCCTGGAAAAGGGGAAGTTCATTAATACAGTATATTTGCTTATCCTACTTTAACTGGGAAGTTCATGGGCTGTATCTTATCCTCCTCCCCTTGGGTCCCCTGTAATGTTTCCAAAAATGGATTTGTGGGGCCAATCCAAGTGGAAGAAGCTGGCAGAGGCCCAGGGCCACAGGAATTGCTCACTTTAGACTTGATGGTGGCATACTATCTGGAGGCACACAGGCTCCTAGCCAACAAGGAAATCTGCCCTGGTAAAGAGGAAACCTTGGTATGAATGGCAGAGCAGTGCAGATTAGGTGCCCCCAGGATTACGTGACCCCCTGAAGAGTCTACAGCATCTGTGGCCGAGAGTAAAGGCCATATTACACTAAACGATTATTGGCCGTATTTGGGCGATATCGGCCGTCACAGCCCATAATAGTCCGGTATAATAGGAGACAACGATTGGTCGACATGAACAAACGACCGGGATAATAACGATCTGCTGCCGCCGCTCTGTGGTATAGGAGCAGCGGCAGCGGACCGATAGTATCTCCTATGGGTTGCCTGGACGATCACCCAAGCAACTCCCACCCCCCCCCCCCACACCTCTCCGCCCCCCCCCCCCCCCCCGGCTCTCAACCAGTTGCTGCCAACACGTGTAATAGCACCAGCAGCGAGCAGGGGACGAGGAGCAAACGAGCGCTCACAGCACTCGTTTGCTCCTTAACATCTCCCCGTGTAATAGGGGCTTAATGCTATGTTCACACTAAGCTAACCTTACATTGGCCATGTATGCCTGGGTAAACACATCTAACCTGTGATGCAACCACAGCAATTACTTAGGCTGGGTTGACCCAGATCGCCAGCCACAAGCAGCTCAGACTGCAGAAACAGCCAGGTACTGTGCTATTTTACCACGCCAGGATTCACATGGATACACAGTACACACACCCCTTGACAAAGGTGTAGATGACTCCGAAATGTCAGGCAAATTATAATGTTTATGGACTGTGAAGCTCAATGAATCTTTGTAAAATGAACAAGCACTTTATGCACCTGCAGCACAAAAGAATCATTTTCAATTCTTTTAGCATTTGATGTGGATATTAACTTGAACATAGCACTGATTTATCCACTTTGCTACACGAAACCAGTGTGCAAACTGCTACGTTATATATAGTTCTTGGTCCTTTTCATAGAATCGCCTGTCAGTCTAGTGATCTGTATCACCCTGCCAGTGATCTGCTGGAGCCATCCTGGCATTAGTTCTTTCTCTCACCTGTCTGGTGAGAGACACCTCAGCTGTCTGGTCAGAGTTGCTGCCAAGAAGCAAGATAACCTGACAAACTGTTTGCTTGATAGCCCATGCATTTATTATTTAGTTTCTTGCTTTGTTGCTTACCTATGTTACTGAGGCAAGACACGCCAAAGTTATCAAAGCCTACTGGGAAAGACTACTGGGTCTTACTAATGTGGGGATTGCTTATAAGGGAAGAGAGTATTACTTACAGGGATTGCCTACAGTGGGATCGCGCTGGGGGGGGGGGTTAGGGTCTTAATTACAGGCGTGGGGTGTTACCTGCATGGGAGATATTTACTGGTGGTGGGCTGATGACCAGAAAGACTACCTACAGGGGGGATAGCTATATGTGGGCCTAACTATTAGATGGATGCACAGGGGGGACCTAACTGCTCTATGGGAGCACCTTTTCCTCTGTACACTTCATGCCTGCACATGCTACTCTGCAATAGATACTACACACATGATCACACACACTTTTATAATACACTACACACGTGTACATATCTCTGCACCGTATCATAGATTTGTGTACATACAGCTCTGTACAGCATTCTAAACACCTGCAAAGAGACAGCTCAGTACTGTCTACTAGACTCGTGCGCACACACAAGGCTCAGAATGGTACCTTGCACACATACATACACAGAGCTCTGTCTGCAATGTATACTTCGCTTTGTGCTGTACACTATACTCCTCACTTCTCTCCAGAATTGAATTGAGCACCCCCCCCCCATCCTGTTGCATGGCTGCCCACATGGGAATAGAAATGTATGTATTGGGAGAAAGAAATAATAGCAAACACCTGTTCCATTTAACTTAATATTGAAAAACTCAATAACTTCCACATATACATATATGTCAAAAGTGTCTAAATATATACTGTACTGTATTTTATCTCCCCCCAGCTATTTATCTTGCAAACAGATGTCTTCTAACCTATGGCTTATGTCTCCTGTACATCCAGAAGCCAACCATATCCTGTTAAGTTGAATGGGGTTATTGGTGTTTCCTGTCATTAAATGGGTACTATAGAGGCATTTATATATATATAAATCAGAGAACTTTTATTCCTGATTTGTGGAGGTTACAAAAAGCAATAAAGAAATGATGGCCACGTAGAGAATGGATTTTAGAAAATCTTGATCCTTGAGGTGATATCAGCGTCTGTCACTTCTTAGTTCATTCACCTTCCTGGATGTGGGAATTGTATTGGAATCTAAGTGAATGAAGACAATCTGCTTCCAGCCCCATTGACTGTGCAGTGCGGGCACCAAACACCTGATTAGTGACTGGTGAGGTATACTGTGGATAGATTATCAAGCTATTTTGGCTGTAAACCCCTTTGAGGGTATGTTTACACATACTTAATCCATTGCAGATTTCACACTGGAGATTTGATGCAATTTCATTAAAATAAATAAATACCTAATATCTACAGCATTAAATCCAGAGCGGATTTAGTACATGTAAACATACCCTAACAACTGTGGGCCAGTGCTATGTGCTTGCCCATCAGGCAAAATCCGCTAACCAGCAGTTTGAATAGCATTAGTCTTGTGGGATTGGTCTGGACAGTGGCAACTTGTTGAGTCTTTGAAGAGATCCACATGGGTGGATGTCCCATGCGGTGTGTGATGGCTCCTCAGATCTAAATTTCCTTTCTGACATGTTTCAAAAGAACTCAGCTTTCTTCCTCATGACCTTTCTCTTCTTTTCCTTAATCATTATTCGACAACAGCTCTGTAGGAGTAAAGATTCAAGAAACAAAGTTGATGAAAGAAGGAGTAAAACATCTAGAAGTTATGTTCATTGTCTAGTGTTAATTCCTCATTGGTTTGCCCTCCTCCCTTCACATTGTGTGTTTTTAATAGTTTTTATTTGGTAGTTTTGGCAAATAAAGTTATGTCATCTTTTGGTAACTTAGAATTATGGGTCATATACTTCCTTACCTTTTTTCTGGCAAATTTCCTTGTAGATGTAATTTGACTACTTAGTCCAGATTAACCAGAGGTTGTCATGAATAAATTCTATCCTAAAACTTTCCTATGAGTTGGTTCCCATAGATAGATAGATAGATAGATAGATAGATAGAAAATAGAAAGTGAGCAGCACAGCAGTGTAGATGTAGGTGCCAGGGGTCAGGGTCCTGACTTCAGACCGTCTTCATATATCAGCAGAGAATCCGCAGCACACAAGGTCAACCTTGTGTGCTGTATATATATATATATATATATATATTAGAAAGCAAGTTCAGCATCACAAAGTCATTTTATTTGATCCATGTTAAAAACAGCATATGAACAAAACTACATTTTTGTAAGCCTATTATTACTATTTGTATTAGCTTATTTGTGCTAAAGGGTTATAGTTGTATAAGTGCATTTGTTCACTACTTTACCTGCCATACCTACAGGTGGCTTTTGTAGCCTATCTGTACCACTATTTGGTTATATAAACAGCACGCTGTTACCTTTTTGGCATATATATTTTGCCTACTTCAGCGCTCAGTACCCCCACCTTGTTTCATTGGGGACTCTATTTTTATTGTTTTTAATGACAATTAATAAAGATATTTATTTTACTCCTCATTGTGCTATGTTTTTAAGGTGGATGTATAATGTGCAAAATGAAAGAACCGGTGAATAAAATTAGAGACTATCTTGTAACCACAGCAACATCTTGTGGTTATTTGTGGGAATTACACCAGATGAAGAGGACACCTAGTCAATGCATTTTAATTCCAATCTAGTTGATGGCAAGGAGTACAAAAGAATCAGCTGTCCTAAATGCACCTACTTCACGATAGGTCATTACATTTAAACCTTACAGCTCTCCTTAAGTTTTTAACTGTGGTAAACTCTATGGGGAGATTTATCAAACTGATGTAAAGTAGAATTGTTTTAGTTGCCCCTAGCAACCAATCTGATTGCACCTTTTGTTTTCCAAAGAATCTGTGAGGAATGAAAGGTGGAATCTGATTGGTTGCTAGGGGCAACTAAGACGATTCTACTTTACACCAGTTTAATAAATCTCCCCCTATATGCCTAATGTTAGGCTGATACCACGCATGTAGATCCACAATATCTTATCATACTTTTTCTTTTTTTTTTTTTACCCATTTTCTTTACTTTTTTATATTCCAAATGTGCACTACAGGAAGCTAGACACTGGGCACTGATACATGGCGAAGAAGAGTGCAGGCATAGAAGTCCAGGGATGGCTCAGGAGAAAATAGAAGGGGAAGGAGACACCCAAATGACTGACATTCGAGAAAAGCCTAGCGTGCATGTAACCAATAGACAGTGATACTAGTCACCTGGAAGGTAACATCGGAGAAGAGTTTGTAAGACATCCAGAATGCAAGGGCACCTGACAGTGAGTGACTCGTGAGCATTGCTGTGTTAAAAGTGTGATGTTCTCAGAGACTGAGGCACTCTACTGACATTCTGAATTTTTCAACACTTGTTAAAATGCCTTATATTATAACTAGAGATTAGCTGATCAGATTCGTCCCCAGATGAAATGAATATAGGAGGCAATGGGTGGGATAAACAGTGCTCTGGAGGGCCGAGGAACACCACCAGTTCTCCTAACATACTAGTTTACATATTTCTGTGGGATTAAAGCTTGCGAAAACAGCAGGACTTACAAGCATCAAAGGGACAGTGACAGGAAAAGGAGGTAAGGGCCAAATGAGAGTTATCAATAGGTTTGTCTGCATAGACTTGCTGAAAGTTTTCCTTTATAGCATTCCCGCTCCCACTTTGAGAGAGTATGGCAGCTGTGTCTATCCTATTTAGATAATCTGTCCTAATCTTACAGGCATATTAATGCAGTGGATTGTTCACAAGTTAATATTCTTTCCCCATCTCTGTGGTCTTGTCATGTCTTCACTCTTCTTTGTTCTTATATATGACTCCCTGGTCAGTTTCAGCTGATTTACTATAATATTACAGTAAAATATGGGTATGGTAATTCTGATTATTGCAGGTCTGATGAAATTACTGAACTGTATGATTAAATTTTATTATCTTTTTTTATCTGCAAAAGTATAAGCAAGATTACTTTTGCTGTAGCTCAATTCATTGTGATTACTTTGTAACCATGGTAGAATTTGATAGTAAATAATTAAGCAACATAACGTGAAAATAAAATGTACACTGAACTGGCTTGTGAGTCACAAGCTAGTTTGGTATATATTTTTTAACGTTATCACGTTATTTTAACGTTTCCCGCCGGCCTCTGCATCATACTAGCAATATATGGGAGGGCTTGTGCGCCTCCTCTCTCTGTGCTGAAGAATTGACATGTCAATTTTTCCTAGCTGAGAAGCATGGATAGAGGAGGCGCGCAAGACCTCCCATAGATTGTCAGTATGACACAGAGGCTGGTGGGATTTACTCCGTGTGAACTGGCCCGAATAGGTCCCATTCCCCCGATCATCCCTGCGCACTCGCGCTTCACTCTCCGCCTGTGCCATAGACTCCATTCTATGGTCAGGCAGATTCCGCCCTACGCCCAAAGAATTAACGGGTTCATTCTTCAGGCAAACGGCAGAATCTGCCTGACCACTGAATGGAGTCTATGGCAAAGGCAGAGAGGTGGATATCCAAGAGCGGGGGTGAGTTGCGGAATTCGCGGTGGGTGATCCACCCGGGTTCTGTAGTGTATACATTCTCTTACATGGGCTGCTACAATATGCTTATTGTTGAGACTGGTGCAGGGCTCACTGTTGAAAACTACTATAAAGACTGCTGCTGAGAACTGTTCAAGAACAAGTTTAACCCCTTAAGGACAGAGGCCAAAATGGCTTTAATGCGTTTTAGTTTTTTCCTCCTTGCCTTCTAAGAGCCATAACTCTTTTATTTTTCCATCTACAGGGCCATATAAGGGCTTGTTTTTTTCAGAAACAGGTGTACTTTGTAATGGCACCCTTCAATCCGCCATAAAATGATCCGCCATTATTCTGTAGGTTGGTCTGAAAACAGTGATATGCAGTGTTTGTAGCTTTTCTAATGTTTTCCTATTGTTATTAACAGTAAAACTTTTTTTTGCAAATAGGTATATTTAAAATGGCCCTATTGTTACTCCTGTAGCACATTTATTTTTTCACCTACGAGGCTGTATGGGATTTCATTTTAGTACCATATATGTGTAGATCGGACGTATCGATCACAATTTTTTTTAAAATAAGAAAATCAGCAATCCTGGCATTTTTCACCACTTTTTGTTCACGCCGATTACCGTGTGGGAATAATATTGTTTTATTTTAATAGATCTGACTATTACGCACGTTACGACATGTAATATGTTTATTTATTTTATTATTTTTATTTGTTTTATTTATAAAATGGGAAATGGGTTAATTTAGACTTTTATTGGGGGAGGGTCTTTGGGGCATTTTTTTAAAACATCTATTTATTTTATTACACTTTTTTAGTTCCCCCAGGACTAGGGGCCATAGCATAGCAGAGATCAGTGTTATCTGTGATCTGCTGATAGCAGCCGCTCGTCACTCGTTATGAAGTCAGCTCAGTTCCTGAGCTCGCTTCATAGTGCAGCCCCCCATCTATTGGCCTGGTCTGTACAAATTCTAGGGTACGATCTGTTTAAGGTCTAGTCTCCAGTGTGTAATCAGGTAAAATGCATAACAGTTCTTCAACAACTGTGCTCGGTTGTGCAACCACCTCCAGCATTGCATTTATGTCCTTTTCTTTGCTAAGTCTTATTTTATACATTATTTTATAAATAACTTTCTGGATCTTTCATGCACTGTAATGCATCCCTTAGCCCCTTAGCCCCTGTAATGCATCCCTAATGCATCCCATAGCCCTTGCTGTGTTCTCATTTCTAAGGGTACAAACACACACACACCGTATACGCAGCAGATACGCAGCAAATACGCAGCAGATTTGATGCTGTGTTCAGTTATTTAGATCTAATCTGCTGCGTATCGCAGCAGTAAATACGCTGCGTATACGGTGTGTGTGTTTGTACCCTTAAATAGATAAACGGGTCATTCTCCACTAATAAACTTGTGGTGTCCCTTTCCCATTTTTCTTGTCCCATTTCTAGTAATTGCTCTATGGTCTCTCTGCAGTAACAACTGGTGACAAGTCATCTCTGGATGGTACCATAACTGTCATTGGTCAGTTTAGCCACTGTGAGTGTAAGCTCTGAGCTGATGGCCATTCTCTTATCATTCCCTTGTGTTCAGGAGATGGCTGGGAGTCTGCACCAGGCTCAGCTGTTTTTTGTCTGTGTCCTGGTCCAATCTGTTGCAGATTGCAGCGTCAGGCTATGTTCCAACACAGTATTTGGTCAGTATTTTGCAACCAAAACCCAGAGTGGACTGAAAACACAGAAAGGCTCTGTTCACACACTGTTGAAATTGAGTGGATGGCCGCCACTTGATGGCAAATTACGGACGTTATTTCAAAACAATGGCCACTGGACCTGTATAAGTATAGCTTTTTTTTACAGACAAAATTCATGTTCCAAACTGCTGGCACTGTTATATAGATATTAAGTCAAGGAAACATAAACTACCTTTCATATATCCAGCTGTGCATCAAAAGCATAAAAGTGGAAAATTTTAGAGAGGCTTTCCCAAGCTCCTGATCTGTTGCAAGCTGGAATGTCTCTTCACTGCCCTCTCATACCTCAACCTACTTGATTAACTGTCAGCTGCAAACTGGGCTCCCACTGTGGACTCCGCTTGGAATTCTGCCTTCCTCAGTATCTCAATGTTAAATATAGGGCACCAACACTCTCCACAGCTCTCTGCTGAAAGAATTAACATGTCAATTCTTTCATGTCAATTCTCCCCTCCCTAAGAAATGGCAGGTGAGGAAGCATTATAGCTGTCAGAAGATCAGGAACTTGGGAAAGCCTCTCTGACACGTTGTATCAGAGAATAAAAACATTTTTCTACATTCTGGAAGCACAGATAGATATATGAATGGCACTAAGTGTTTTCTTTGCCTAACAGCTATCTATCAGTATCAACAGTTTGGGATGTGAATTTCAGGTGACACATTCCCTTCAAGACTATAGACACAGTAATTCAGTAATCAATAAAAAAAATATAGGTGCATAAATAAAGAATAAAGGTATTTTCTATGGCGGAAACAATTTTCAAGAGCTTTTAATATTTGCTATTTTAATGATCTGGACAGAGTTAGGACCTTAGTACCTATGGATAACTTTATGAAGCCTGCTAGTTTGCTTGTGATTTAAGCAGATGGGTTCTCCATTTCCTAGATTTTATAATCAGAATCAGAATGGAGACACAGCTTTGATCAGCTTTGACAACACTTCAACGTTAAATGCCTCAGTTTAAAATGAAATTAGTCATGACCTGATCAAACCCAAAGAGCTCTACAATCACAGCAAGAGTGATGAGCGCAATAACCTCATGCCAGATTTACTTAACAATTATGGAATGCTGAATAGCTGAGCTACTGATTTTCATATCTTACAAGTTTATGATAGCTTTTAGGAGATTTCAGATCTAAAATATTTAAAGAGGTTATTCAGGATTAGAAAAAACATATCTGCTTTCTACTAGAAACAGCCACTCTTGTTTGTGCATGGTATTGCAGCTCAGTTCCATTAAAGGGGTTATCCAGCGCTACAAAAACATGGTCACTTCCCCCCTACTGTTGTCTCCAGTTTGGGTGGGGTTTTGAAACTCCATTGAAGTAAATGGAGCTTAATTGCAAACTGCACCTGAACTGGAGGCAACAGTAGGGGGAAAAGTGGCCATGTTTTTGTAGCGCTGAATAACCCCTTTAAAGTGTAGGGAGCTGAGAGGTTATACCACACACAACCTGAGGACAGGTGTGGCACTGTTTTGAAAGAAATCATGTTTTTTCTAAACCTGGATAACCCCTTTAAAGGGTACCTATTCATTTTACAAACTTCAGGTGCTAAGACCCTCACTGACCACTAAACAAATGGTGCAGATGCTGAGCACAGTGAACTTTATGCTTGGCTCCTGTTGGAGAGCAGTACAATTTGTGTATGGATATATAGAAAGTCTACTCATTTGTTAATTGTTATAGTGCATATTTTTTTTACATCACAATCAGTATTGTATTATAAGGTCAAACAAGACATGGCACAATAAGAAATTCTTGATCAGGGCTAAATAACGTGAGACAGGATTTTGCTATCACACACTCTTTTTGGGGTGCCTGGACATGTGGGAAGATTCCTGCTCCTTATGGCATTGGATGGTCAGCAGATGTAGCTAGTTCTGTGCTGCACATCGTGGAGACCACAGAGGCTCTGTGACTTAAAGATCTTGGATATAGGGTGAGATCTGCCTGGTCTGCCTGCCTTGGTTTACAGAAGCCACCAGGGACCACTACAATGACTTGGCAGTGTAAAATGATGACAGGTTGCTTTTAAGATTCCAGTCACATCCCATATCTCTAAAGAGCTCTTGTTTAAGGCTGTAACCTCCGTAATAGATTCTAAGTCTCTGTAATGTTCTTCTGGAAAATATAGTACAACTAGAAAATGTACCCGGCGCTGCCCGGGTATAAAGTGTCAGTGTCCTGTATACCTGCAGGGTCGTATTTACCATTAGGCACCCATGGTCTGGTGTGTAGGGTAGCACCTTGCAGAGGGGCAGTACCCTCCTGTTCAGACTTGCCAGAAAATCTGGTGTCTTTTCGAGGGGGGTATGGCGGTATTGGTCTGGTATAGCGGTGTTTTCCAGTCACAGTATGGCGGTATTGGTCAGGTCTGGTATGGCAGTGTTATTCAGTCACAGTGTGTTGGTATTGGTCATGACTGGTATGGCGGTTTTATCCAGTCACAGTATGGCGGTATTGGTCAGGTCTGGTGTGGCTGTGTTATCCAGTCACAGTATGGCAGTATTGGTCAGGTCTGGTATGGCAGTGTTATTCAGTAAAGTGTGTTGGTATTGGTCATGTCTGGTATGGCGGTGTTATCCAGTCACAGTACGGCGGTATTGGTCAGGTCTGGTGTGGCGGTGTTCTCCAGTCACAGTATGGCGGTATTGGTCAGGTCTGGTATAGTGGTGTTATCCAGCACAGTATGGCGGTATTGGTCAGGTCTGGTGTGGCAGTGTTACCCAGTCACAGTATGGCGGTATTGGTCAGGTCTGGTATGGCAGTGTTATCCAGTCCCAGTATGGCGGTATTCGTCAGGTCTGGTGTGGCGGTGTTACCCAGTCACAGTTTGGTATACCTGTCCTGTAGTGCCCTGTATATACATGTACTGTATAGATGGAGTAGGGGGTCCTGTATACATGTACAGTATTGATGGAGTAGGAGGTCCTGTATATACATGTACTGTATAGATGGAGTAGGGGGTCCTGTATACATGTACAGTATAGATGGAGTAGGGGGTTCTGTATATATGTACTGTATAGATGGAGTAGGGGTTTCTGTATATACATGTACTGTATACATGGAGTAGGGGGTCCTGTATATATATATATATGTACTGTATAGATGGAGTAGGGGGCCCTGTATATACATGTACTGTATAGTTGCCGTAGGGGGTCCTGTATATACATGTACTGTATAGATGGAGTAGGGGGTCCAGTATATACATGTACTGTATAGATGGAGTAGGGGGTCCTGTATATACATGTACTGTATAGATGGAGTAGGGGGTCCTGTATATACATGTACTGTATAGATGGAGTAGGGGGTCCTGTATATACATGTACTGTATAGATGGAGTAGGGGGTCCTGTATATACATGTACTGTATAGATGGAGTAGGGGGTCCTGTATATACATGTACTGTATAGATGGAGTAGGGGGCCCTGTATATACATGTACTGTATAGATGGAGTAGGAGGCCCTGTATATACATGTACTGTATGGATCGAGTAGGGGGTCCTGTATATACATGTACTGTATAGATGGAGTAGGGGGTCCTGTATATACATGTACTGTATAGATGGAGTAGGGGGTCCTGTATATACATGTACTGTATAGATGGAGTAGGGGGTCCTGTATATACATGTACTGTATAGATGGAGTAGGGGGTCCTGTATATACATGTACTGTATAGATGGATTAGGGGGCCCTGTATATACATGTACTGTATGGATGGAGTAGGGGGTCCTGTATATACATGTACAGTATAGATGGAGTAGGGGGCCCTGTATATACATGTACTGTATGGATGGAGTAGGGGGCCCTGTATATACATGTACTGTATAGATGGAGTAGGGGGTCCTGTATATACATGTACTGTATAGATGGAGTAGGGGGTCCTGTACATACATGTACTGTATAGATGGAGTAGGGGGCCCTGTATATACATGTAATGTATAGTTGGAGTAGGGGGTCCTGTATATACATGTACTGTATAGTTGGAGTAGGGGGTCCTGTATATACATGTACTGTATAGATGGAGTAGAGGGCCCTGTATACATGTACTGTATAGATGGAGTAGGGGGTCCTGTATATACATGTACTGTATAGATGGAGTAGGGGGTCCTGTATATACATGTCCTGTATAGATGGAGTAGGGGGTCCTGTATATACCTGTACTGTATAGATGGAGTAGGGGGTCCTGTATATACATGTACTGTACAGATGGAGTAGGGGGTCCTGTATATACATGTACTGTATAGATGGAGTAGGGGGTCCTGTATATACATGTACTGTATAGATGGAGTAGGGGGCCCTGTATATACATGTACTGTATAGATACAGTAGGGGGTCCTGTATATACATGTACTGTAAAGATGGAGTAGGGGGTCCTGTATATACATGTACTGTATAGATGGAGTAGGGGGCCCTGTATATACATGTACTGTATAGATGGAGTAGGGGGTCTACCAGTTATTACTGTGGATGTTGTGAGGCAGCTTCCCTAGCAACCATTGCTCCCTGTGAAAATGAAAGCAGTAATCCTATTGGTTGCTAAGGCTCCAACTGCCGTGTCTGCTGCAGCTAATTATATCACCTGTGTTTGCAGTGAGGAGATTTTCCAATTCATCTCTATGGGGCGCCTCTCTTTCCCCTCCCCCTCCCCTCCTGTACATCTGGCGGGGACGGGACCTTCGCAATAACCTTCCCGGGCACCCAATGTATCTGTGTGCCAAATTTGGGGTCAAACGGTTCAGGCGTTTGGAAGTCTATAGAGGACAGACAGACAGACAGAAGGACAGACAGACAGACAGACTTTGATTTTTATGATATAGATACTGCACATAGGCAAGTAAAACTAACATGTACACATGTTACACATGCTCTCGCGCCCGGCCAATCAGTGTGTTGCCCTGCCGCAGCCACTGATTGGCTGGGAGGGAGAGCAGGACGCCGGGACCCCGTGGAGCGAGGAGGTATGTATACAGAGCGGAGCGGGAGGCGGCCGGCATCAGAAGGGGTTAAGCGGCCGGCAGATTTATCGTTCAGACCGCTGCGTGTATCTACTGACAGTGATCTGCCAGGACCTAGCCGACTCGCAGCGTTATTAACGCTGCGAGTCGGTAGGTGTGAAGGCACCCTTAGGTGTTATTTAAGGTCGCAGTTGTGTCCCTGATTATTGTAAAAAAAATTTGTGTGAATTGAATTTTAGAAATGGAAAATAAAAACTTTAAATAACAAAAAAAAAATCCTAAATAAATTCTTCTGACCTCAGAAAATGAGAACACCAGTCATTTGGAATACATAATGACAGAAAAGAGCAAATAAACGGAACACCCCTTAATCTTGCAGTTAAACATTTTGTTAAGAGAACATTTTGCTGTGGTTTAATGTCTGGAAAAGAAGATTATGACTTGTCTTCTTTTGTGTTAGGCATCAAATAGCTTCTTTTTTTTTAATATACTTTCTTTTCATATAATACATGAATAAATTGAATTTGTTGAGTATGAAAAGCGTGTTTTGTACAATTAGACCATGTAAAATATAAAATACCATAATTTAGTATGAAAGAGTTGCAGATGTTTGTAGAAATGGCGCAACCAAACTGAAAAGTAGAACACATTATGCAGCATGCTGTCCAGGTTTGGAATACTGGGGGGATATAGTTAAGGTGTACCTGTAATTATAAAGAAAAACAAAAAAACTTTTGGCCTGTCACAGAGACATCACAGAACAAAAAAGTCCAACAGCACTAAAAAGGTATATTCAAGTATAGCCACAGTATTTGTAGATGGATGCACGCTGGTTAGCCCACAATCCCGCTATGTGGGCATATCAACTTGAGGATGAAAAAAGCCAATCCAAGTTGATCCAAGGATCTTTATGATATACCAAACAGTGTGTGCGGTGACCCTCTCTCTCTCTCTCTCTCTCTCTCTCTCTCTTTCTCTCTCTCTCTCCCAATCCAATACAAACAAGGGAGAGGGGAGGTGCAGGAAGCAAGGCTCATGAGGGTAAATTGGTAAAACATGGATGCTAAATCCAGGAGGAGCCCCCAAATTACAGCTTGTGTTCAGAACAAATGAAATGCACTTGAGGGTAAATCAGTAAAACATGGATGCTAAATTACAGAGACATGTCAAAAGTTTTGATCGGTCAGAGTGTTCAGACTGTGATTGGTCAGGAGAACGAGCCAGGAGACAACCTCATTGTCGGCCTTTCTCTCCCTACTCTGTGTCTGTGTGAGCCGGATGGCTCCATAGACATTATGCAGCTGTCCTGGTCATGTTGGGAGAGAACACGCTGCACGTGTACTTCTTACTGCTAATTTTCCTGATCAGTTGCAGTCTTAACACTCAGGCCCCGACTGGTCAAAATGTCTCCATGACATGTGGAAGGTTTTTTATAATGCCAAGAACGCTTTTTAAGAACAAAACTGAACGCACATAATAATAATAATATTAATAAACATGACGTTCCATCCCACTCAACAGCTTTGAAATACTGTTAGGACATATTTATTTAAGAACAAAACTGAATGTATGGAATAACAATATTAATAAACATGACGCTGCGACGCTCCATCCCACTCAACAGCTTCATGTGCTATTCGGCCTCCTGAAGTAAATATGACAGCTGGGATCCCATGTGGGAAACCTCCGATCAGGAGCCGGCAACATGATCAGCTGTGAAAGCTCCTCTATAGGACTAGGAAAGAAAAGATTATAAAAAATATAATATATAAAACTTATTTTATAAAGGAATACCCCAACCACCAAAATAATACACATTTCCCATTACAAAATATATTTTTATACATATAAAAAACAAATTTAAATGGGTAACTCCAGCGATCCTGTTTTTAAAAAAAATGCACAAAATACTTATAGGTGCACTCACCAATCCCCTGCTGACACCTTTCCCACTTGCTTATGTTGCTCCTATCCCTAAATTCAAACTTCTACAAATGATCCCAGCATGCTCAAATCTGTCAGAACCCAGAAGTCTCTGTAATTGATTATCGGTGGCTGAAGAAGATTGATGCAGCCCTAGGACTACCTGGAAGACATGGATACAGCCTTAGGATACATGGAAACAGCATAGTATCCCTGTAATGTAGTATAGCTAGGTAACCTGACTCACTCAAGGAATGTCAGAGCATGTCCCCTAAATAAAATAAATAGGGTGACCGCTACCCTGTTCTAGCCCTTGGTCAGTAACCCTGGTCTTACAATGAAGGAGGGAAAATAAATACCGGCACATCTGTGTGTAATGGAGCCACTCTGAATGAGGATTCAACGCTATAATAAAGAAAGACAATGATTTCTTGGCACTCTCTCTTCCATTAAAATATCCAATGCTTTACTGACAAATCATTAATACAGAACACAACAGCATTCTAAATGATGGTAACTAGTATAGAAAATGGATCATTAAATAAACTCGATCCACTATATGAGTTAGGCGACTCATAGAGATAAGCACAACTTGAGCAACTTAGCCACTGGTATTCAATTCCTGGACGATTGGACTCAAGCATGCTCGAGTCGGGCTCATCTCTAGCGAGTCATCCATTATAGTGCCTGGACAACAGGGATCCATAGAGTGACTCGTAGAGATGAGCACAAATTGAGCATTTCGGCCAACCCCAAATTTACATTAAAGTTTGGTAAGCTGGAAAACAGTTCAGGTGTGGTTTGCAATTAAGGTCCATTCACTTCAATGGAATTGAGTTGCAAAACCCCACCCAAACTGGAGACAAAAGTCGTGCCGTCTCTGGAAGAGAATGGCCATGTTTTTCTAACACCGGATAACCCTTTAAGAGTGAACATAATGATGATCTCAGAAACTGCTTAACAGATGGTGTGCATTATATAACGTTACACCAACTGTACTTATGTTATAGTATTACATCAGATGTAGCCTGTTTAAAATGAATCAAATCCTTCCAGCTTGTTTCAACAAATGCTTCACTGAATTAGCATATTAACTATGTTCACAACTTAAAATCCAAACTTTAGGTAGGCTTTCTTGCTTGGCTATTTCATTGAGACACATAGGGCTGTTGATCCAACTAAGAGATTAGTGCTTTTGTTTTCACAGTCCACTGAAATACATACAGTATACTAAAAATAGTGAACAACTTACTTAAAACATCACTTTTGTTCAATTCAAATGAGTAAAACACTTATGCAAAACTCCAAACATATCAAATCCCAGGTAAACAGTTAATCACAGACAAAAAGAGCATAATTCGTTCCAGGACCGTGCTTGTAATCCAAATCCACTCTTAAAGCAAAGCAAATTTTTCCATAAGAAATCTTTGAAATGCTGACAAATGGTTCCACACCACAAAAATAATGATTTTTTTAATTCTGAATAGTATGTAAAACAAATAAAACAATCATTTAGAAACAGCTGGATATGTCCTAGTATAGGTTACTGTACAGTATAGCAATCTGTTTGCTGTATAGTATAGTAAGTGCATGAGAAAAAAACAGCAGTATTTTGTAGATACAGGATGGAACTGCAGATCCCCACAATGCAGTAGAGTAGTATAGCAGGCTAAAACAGAGAAGCAGGGCTGCTGTCAGTGGTCTGTGTGGTCACATGACAACAATGGGGAAGGGGGTATGTGTTCAGCATGGACCAATCGAGAAGTGAGAATCACAGTGCTGTGCAGAAGGACAGTGACAGAAACTTTCTATAGATCAGTATAAACGTTAAAGTGTGAGTGCAGGTACATTACAGCAGCAGTGTGTATAGCTGGGTATAAGTATAGGCACAATATAGCTGAGTGTAGAGGCCCTATTCCACCAACAGATCTGACGACAGATTATTTGCAAAAGATTTGAAGCCAAACCCAGGAACAGACTATAATCAGAGAACAGGTCATAAAGGATAGACTGGATTTCTCCACTTTTCAAATCCACTCCTGGGTTTGGCTTCAAATCTTTGGCAGATAATCTGTCGTCAGATCTGTTGGTGGAATAGGGCCCTAAGTGCAGGCAGATTATAGCAACAGTGTTTAACTGAGTGTGAGTGCAGGCAGATTATAGCAGCAGTGTATATAGCTAAGTCTGAGTGCAGGCACATTATACCAGGAATGAAGAGGATGGGACACAGACTGACAGAGACTGCAGGCAGCATAAAGGAATGAGCAGTGTATATGTGAGCATAGTATAGCAGCACTCTGCCCTGGGAGAGAGGGGTTACAGATAGGATGAGATTACCTCCACAGTCCTGTCCCCTGATGTAAGCCCCAGCCTGAAGTGGATCAGCGAGGATTTGGAAGGTGAGGGAGAATTCCTGGGTCAGAGTACAGTGCTGTAGACCCCACTATGCAGACCATGCCATGCTATATATATATATATATATATATATATATATATATATATATATATATTCATATGTTAAGGTTTTACTTCCCCTATTATTCTAGATGACACTACTGTGCAGTATTCTTACTGGGCCTAAGTGTTTCCAAGGCCAACTTATCTTCAGGGGTCCTTCTTAGGCAAACTATTTGACTTACTAATCACCGTTGTACATAAATATACATGTGCATACAGCCAGGCCCGGACTGGCCATAGGGCAGTTCTGGCAAATGCCAGAGGGGCCGGCCCCCTCTGGGCTGGTCCCGACCCCCTACATGCTCGCCAGACTACTTCCTCCCCCAACTCTGTACAGCCGCTGCTGCACAGGGCCGTTTCTAGAACAGCTAGGGGGCGCCCGGCCCCCCTGCACTGACGCAACTGAAACACCCGGCAAGAGGATGGGAGAGTTTGGTAACTGCACAGGTAGAGCACTGTCGGCTCCTCTCACATGCAGTGTGTAATGTTAAAAATGGCCCTGCAAGATAAGGCTGAAGCCGCCCCCACATACACCGAGCTGAACAGTGAGCTGTGCAGAAAGTAACATCAATCAGTCGGCTGTATGTGGGGCAGCAGCAATCCTTATCTGTTAGACAGGCCGGGCTTCCTGTCAGTGTGCTAACCTGTGACCTCTGCCGTCCTGTGTGCGTCCTCCCTCCTCTTCCCCGTGCAGCTCCAGGATCCTCTGCCTCTCCTCCATGCCGTCCTGTGCCCCTGCTGGTTCCTTAGTAAGTAAGCCTGTCTACTGTATGTCCTCTCTCTCCTCTGTCTGTCTAGCAGTCTATCTATCTATCTATCTATCTATCTATATCCTATCTATCTATCTATCTATCTCCTATCTATCTATCTCCTATCTATCTATCTATCTCCTATCTATCTATCTATCTATCTATCTATCTATCTATCTATCTGTCTATATCCTATCTATCTATCTATCTATCTATCTATCAATCTATCTATCTGTCTATATCCTATCTATCTATCTATCTGTCTATATCCTATCTATCTATCTATCTATCTAAAAAAAAAAAAAAAAAAAAAAAAAATATTGCTGTAGCACTCCAATAAAGTGAAAAAATATAAGGAGGTTTATTCAATCCATGAACAGGGTATGCGACGTTTCTGTCTTACAATCAAGACCTTTCTCAACATGTGAATACATCAATACACACGTGGTTTTATAGTCTGAATCAAATTAATCAATTAATGTGAAATTAGTGATATACAAAACATGATTTAAGATAAAAGTATAGTGATCACATCTAAAAAATAAGTGTCCAATATAAAATTAATCAGGGATGTAATACAATCATATTTCACATCCATAGTGATAATGCAAAAAATATCTCGTAAACATAGTAGCGGTGAAACATAGATAATTTCCTTAATAATGTAAAAATAATCTAACAGAGCACCTGGGTATTCATCACCACACGTCATCAGTCGTGAATTGAAGCAACTGTTAAACAGCCATATCCGCGAGATGCCAAGATGGAGCGCTCATGGAACGCACGCCATCCAACAGCGCACGCCTTCCTGGAACGCAGACAACTTCCGTACTTGCGCATCTGAGACTCCAGTGGAACGCAAATGACGCTCCCCGTGAGATCTCTGGTATAGTACGTCAGCGTCATGTGAACCAATCGGGAGGCCATGTGCAGCCGTGAGTGTACTAATTAATAATGCATATTATACACGGTCCAAATAGTGAGCCTATATGGATATTCAATGATTAACGGTATTTCATGATTAGCGGTGATCTACATACAAAATGACATTCATGCTAGGACATGTATCACTAAAGCACACCAATTAACACGGGATGCGGGGGTCTTGCCCGTTACCCGGATAAGTCCACCCGTCTTCGGCATCCTGTAACTCACGAGGTATACCACACAAGTCCAGATACCGATTCCCGTGGGGGCTATAGGGTAATCTGTCCAAATTCATTCATTCTTCACCGTGTTAAGGACCGATATTATTCATTAGAAAACGCTTTGAAAACGCAGAAGGCATCTCACAAGTAAGGGTGTACAAAATGAATATCTGATGAACAATCGTGGTGATTATCCCAATCTGGCTCCGATGAAATAGCTTGATTTGTTACTGGAAAAGATGAAATAAAAAACCCATATTAGAAAAGATGGATAATTATAAGGTAAGTATGATGTACTCAATAACTCTGAAGGTTGTAAATAGCATAAAGGAAACTCGTTAAGGAGAACAACATAATTCATACCCTACAGTATCTAGGTAATATTTTAAATTCTACATTGAGTCCAACTGGTTGTAGAGTTTTAAGTTTGTGTATCCACATCAATTCTCTTTTTTTCAGCATGGCATGTCTGTCACCACCTTTGGACAACACGGGGACCTGATCCATG
The DNA here is from genome assembly GCF_027789765.1 of Dendropsophus ebraccatus. Lineage (NCBI taxonomy): Eukaryota > Metazoa > Chordata > Amphibia > Anura > Hylidae > Dendropsophus > Dendropsophus ebraccatus. The sequence goes on from NC_091461.1 coordinate 53,894,913, forward strand.
ATGTACACTTTTAAATCATGTTCACTATGGTGTTTTTTATTTCATCTTTTCCAGTAACAAATCAAGCTATTTCATCGGAGCCAGATTGGGATAATCACCACGATTGTTCATCAGATATTCATTTTGTACACCCTTACTTGTGAGATGCCTTCTGCGTTTTCAAAGCGTTTTCTAATGAATAATATCGGTCCTTAACACGGTGAAGAATGAATGAATTTGGACAGATTACCCTATAGCCCCCACGGGAATCGGTATCTGGACTTGTGTGGTATACCTCGTGAGTTACAGGATGCCGAAGACGGGTGGACTTATCCGGGTAACGGGCAAGACCCCCGCATCCCGTGTTAATTGGTGTGCTTTAGTGATACATGTCCTAGCATGAATGTCATTTTGTATGTAGATCACCGCTAATCATGAAATACCGTTAATCATTGAATATCCATATAGGCTCACTATTTGGACCGTGTATAATATGCATTATTAATTAGTACACTCACGGCTGCACATGGCCTCCCGATTGGTTCACATGACGCTGACGTACTATACCAGAGATCTCACGGGGAGCGTCATTTGCGTTCCACTGGAGTCTCAGATGCGCAAGTACGGAAGTTGTCTGCGTTCCAGGAAGGCGTGCGCTGTTGGATGGCGTGCGTTCCATGAGCGCTCCATCTTGGCATCTCGCGGATATGGCTGTTTAACAGTTGCTTCAATTCACGACTGATGACGTGTGGTGATGAATACCCAGGTGCTCTGTTAGATTATTTTTACATTATTAAGGAAATTATCTATGTTTCACCGCTACTATGTTTACGAGATATTTTTTGCATTATCACTATGGATGTGAAATATGATTGTATTACATCCCTGATTAATTTTATATTGGACACTTATTTTTTAGATGTGATCACTATACTTTTATCTTAAATCATGTTTTGTATATCACTAATTTCACATTAATTGATTAATTTGATTCAGACTATAAAACCACGTGTGTATTGATGTATTCACATGCTTGAGAAAGGTCTTGATTGTAAGACAGAAACGTCGCATACCCTGTTCATGGATTGAATAAACCTCCTTATATTTTTTCACCTTATTGGAGTGCTACAGCAATATTTTGTTTTTTATATATTGTATCCGGGTGATCTCCGGAGTGCAGTTGGCACCCACTGACTTATACGAGTGCCGCGTGATCGTTGTAAACTTATCTATCTATCTATCTCCTATCTATCTATTTCCTATCTATCTATCTATCTATCTCCATCTCCTCTTTCTTCTACCTATCTAGTAAGAGTATGCAGCAGGACAACTACACAGGTGTGCAGGTTTACAGTAGAAATTATCTCAGTTGTGGTCCAGTAGCTGCAGTTTCCCACAGTACTTCCAGTTCCAGTGAGAGGTGTGTGCTTTTGTTCCACAGCAAAATAACAGGTGCAGCACAGCAATACAAAAAATCAAATGCAACATTTCATCGTTCTCTGTCGCTGTTTTTGAGCATGCTTGTAAAAGGTGGTGGAGATTGCTAAAATGTTGCATCTATGAAATGTTGCATCTAATTTTATTTTTAGGATCTGTTCACACAGAGCAAAACTGGCGTAATTCTGCAGAATTCCACCAGCTTTCGTGTCATAATGGGAGTCTATTGGAGGCTTGCGCGCCTCCTGTCTTCGCGCTGAAGAATGAACATGTTCATTCTTCAGCGTGGAGAGAGGAGGCGCGCAAGCCTCCCATACAGTGTCATTATGACACGGAGGCTGGTGGGATTCCACAGGGGAGAATCACGCCAGTTTTGCTCTGTGTGAACAGAGCCTCAGGCCATTTCGCCCAGCCCTAGAAACAGCACTGGGAAAAGTTGGCTACTATATAGTCATTATGATTGACAGATGACAGGAGAGCAGACATCCTGTATAATTGTTCTGTATTCTGCGTCTGATCACTGCTGTATACTCTTCTATATCCTGCAGGACAATAATACTCTTCAACATCTGTATAGATTGGTATCTGATTGTATGAGAAACTTTTTCTGTGCCGCACAGTTAACACAATGGATTTGGGGAAAATTGTATGTGGGCTGGTGGGGTGTGTGTGCCAGGGCTGCTTTTCAGTCCCAGTCCGGCTCTGCATACAGCTCTGATGGTGGCCTATAGCTGTATTCCAGGACTCTCTAGGGCTGCATTCAACTTCTCCAGCCCATTTGTTTATCACTACTATCAACCAACTTTTTGTTCACCATGTGTAAAGTGAAAGGAGGATGTGCCCTGCCTCTAAGAAAGTGGTGTGACAAAGACCAGATTACCACCTCGCCCTTTCCAGGTACAATTAAAGCAAGCCTATGTGCACTTACAGCATAAATAAAACAGCACATTGGAATAACCACCCCAGGGGCACTCCTTCACTCTTAAAGAGAACCAATCACAGACAAAATTCATACATTTTTAATTCTCTAATTCAATGTAATTTCTTATTTTATTAACATTTGTAAATACTTTTATTTTCTTTTTTCGGCCGCGTTTTTATTTTATTCCCTTTTTAATTCACTTTCTCGAGACAGGAAGCTCCCGTCATGCACAGCGTCAGCAAGGCTGGGCGCCACCATCTTGATTACGTCATTTGCGTTTCAGCGGTGGAACGCAAGTAACCTAAATCAAGATGGCGGCGCCCGGCCCGAACAAGAGGATTGGGTAAAGTATAGGATACAGTCTGTATCTTCATTTTGTCTTTTTATGAAGATACAGACTGCCTTTGCAGTCTGTATCTTATACTTTACCTTGATTACGTCACTTGCGTTCCAGCTGTGGAACGCAAGTGACGTCATCAAGATGGCAGCGCCCGGCCTTGCTGCCCCGAAAAAGAGGATTGAGTAAAGTATAAGATACAGACTGCAAAGGCAGTCTGTATCTTCATAGATAGACTTAGGGAGGAATGAACTTTGAAAATAGGGACAGTGAGTTTTAGGTGATAGGTTCTCTTTAACATTACATTAAGGTAATAATACAATATATGTGTATATTGTAGAAATATCAGGGTCAGTTGGTTCATGTATTGTGGATTAGACCTTCTATCTGGTGCGATGACAAAAGAGATTTCAACGTTAAGCGTCATTTTTATTTTTATTTTTTGCAAAACCAGCTATATAATTACTGACTTATATTTACCTCTGTTGTGCAGCCTTGTTTCTTTACATGGAAATGAGATTAACTCCCAACACCGCTCGGCTTGAGGATGATTAAGCTCCCAAAAAGAAATTAATCTTGGGGAAATTATTATTCCGAAAATGAATTTAATCAGCAAGCCGTACAGGAGTGTACAGATGGAGGCAGGATAGTGAACCAAAGACTGATTGATCCTCTAAATTTTGTCTTATATAAATACATTTTTGTACTCCAAAGACATAGTACCAAAACCCAAAGACTATGTTAGCTACTTATTTCCTTTCTAATGTTACATAAAGTAATATCAATTTTACATGGAATACATATATTTACACGTAAAGAAAATAAAGGATTTTTTTGATTCCTGAAACACTTGGAGTAGAAATTCCCCTCTGATATGAGTTATGAGTGGGGCTCTATGCAGACCTTTAGGTACTCAGCTGTGAAGTACTTAAGCCCACGGGTTATGAACATCTGCCTATTGTGTCAGTGGGCACAGAGTGACATGCACTCCAGTGACATAAACCCCACCTAGTGGGTAGAGCTAGCCATCTGGGAGACCCCTAAATAACCCTACCAGTCAGCAGTAGAGTTTTCCCCTTTAGTTGAGTTTCTAAAATTTTCTCCTCTCTAGTTTTCAGTATTGAAGAAGGAAAGCTGGCAAGCATAAGTAGGGTTTCCCGTTTCCCATCCTATCGTAGCCTCACCACGTAACAACTCTAGCTGTAAATGGCTGAGGTGAAGGTGCTTGAAAAAAAAGAAAAGACAAGCCATATAGTCCCTGCAATGGGTCCTGGCCTTCAGGCCAGGCCCTGAAATACCCTGCAGCAGGAACGCTCTTTTTGGTACACTCTGCCCAAACTAGCTTTTACGCCAGATCTTATGCCCCAAGGTGCTACATTATTGGGTAGATATCTTCTAGAAGATGCTGAAAGGAGGGATGTAAGGTACCCAGCTCAGGGATTAGTTCTCAGTTTAACAACATGGCATAGACATTGGAATAATCACGTTCACAGTTAACCCATTCAATACTTTTCCCTTCAGCTGTGCCAAGTTAGTGCACACTAGACAGTGACATCTAGATGTGGAGGTAGAAAGTGCAGTCCCAGAGCATAGAAATACCTTAGTATTGACCTACACATGGGCTACATAGCAGTAGCAGACATGCTCTAGGACACTGCACTTGATGTAATGTGTCTCTAAATGCTGTAATAAAAAGTTCAGGCAAGATGGCAGCCCCAATAATGGAAAATAATAATCGACTACAAATAAAATTAAGAAAAAGAAATCCGAAAGTACAAACAGACTAGAAATAAAAAGAACATGTTTTAGCGTCTGTCTAAAGTCAGTAAAAAATAGATCTCAGTGAGTTTCGCTGCGGACCTGGCCGCATGAAATCCGCTGCAATGTGGTATGTAGGAAACTGGCCTTAACCATTCTTATACTGGGCAGTCAGTATCGACTGCCCTGCCATAGTTTTTTTCTAGGGTCACTTTAGTGTTGACTTATTGTAGGTGTGGTATCGGTGAGGTGTGGCCTATTGTGGGTGTGGTTTGTGGGGTGTGGCTTGTCACCAATGTTTTTTTTTTTGTTTTGTTTTTTTCTAAATTTTCCAGTTAGAATTTTACAGTCATAACAACACAAAAGGAGCATTACACACCCCAGTATCCGGTCCCCAGTATATTACAAACCCGAGTATCAGATCCCCATTATATTACACGCCCCAGTATCAGGTCTCCAGTATATTACACACCCCAATGTCAGGTCCCCAGTATATTACACACCCCAGTGTCAGTTCTCCAGTACATTACACACCCCACTCAGAGCGGGCTGTGGCCCAGAGATAGCACTCTACTGACTGACTGTATATACTGGTAGTTTGTGCCCATATGATGCAGCTGCACCCCATATTATCATACTACCCCTTTATCCTCCTGCTTCTCCATCATACTACTACCCCCTTCATTCTCCTGCCCCTCCATCATCGTACTACTACCCCCTTTATTCTCTTGCTCCTCCATCATACTACTACCCCCTTCATCCTCCTGCACCTCCACCATGATAGTACCATCATCATACTACTACCTCTTTATCCTCCTGCCCCTCCATCATCATACTACTACCCCTTCATCCTCCTACCTCTTTTATAATCATACTACAACCGCTTCATCCTCCTGCCCTTTCATCATCATACTGCCACCTTCATCATCATACTACTACCCCTTCATACTCCTGCTCATCCATCATCATACTACTACCCTCTTAATCCTCCTGCCCCTCCATCATCACACTACTACCCCTTTCATACTCCTGTTCCTCCATCATCATACTGCTACCGCCGTCATCATCCTCCTGCCCTTTTATCATACTACTACTCCCTTCAGCATCCTCCTGTCCCTTCATCATCATACCACTACCACTTTCAGCATCCGCCTGTCCCTTCATCATCATACCACTACTCCCTTCATCTGTATTTAAAACAAAAAAGCTATACTCAACTGCATAGTTCCTCTAGTCCCCCAGCACTCCTCTCCCTGCTCTGCATGAGTGATGTCGCTCACGCCAACAGGGGTTGGGGCTTCCTGCGATGGGGGCGGGGCTTCCTAGGACATATCCGGGACATGGTTTTGCCTAGGCCGTCTCCTCAGAAACCGGGACTGTTGGCAACAATGCCCTGTTTGTGAAGAATATGATAGGGAGGGAGCTCCCCCTGTAAGCATCAGCCTTCACTACCCTAGATAGCTACCTCAGTAGAATCAGGCACTGCTATGGCTGCTGAAGGTTGCTGAAGTGGCTGTTAGGGATCTCTATGGCTTCCCCTCTCTCCACCTCCATTAGGCTCTGTTAACCACACACCCTCACGTGACGGCATCAGGGTCAGGGAAATCCTAAAGCCAGACAGAGGTGGGAAGACGGGAAGCCATAGAGATTCCTAACAAGTACTTTAGCAACCTGCAGCAATCACAGCAGTGCCTGATGCTGCAGAGATTGCCATGTAGGAAGCGCCTCCTGTCAACATCAGCACACAGCAATAGAAGTTGCTGTGTGCTGATGGTTACCATGGCAACTGGGAGAATAACAAGTGCTCCCAGGACTCCCAGCTAGTGTAGCGCCCATGCAGTGAGTTTGACAGGTTAGGAATCAGACCCACTGTTTGCCCCAATCCCCATTCAAGGCACATGTGTAGGATATTGACATGGCTCCCTGCTGGCTTGTGAGCTTTATGTGTTATAGAGGGAGAACAAAGAGGAATTTTAGCCTCAGGGCGCAGCGGACCTCTGGCTTCTTTGACACTCTGGGTCCCCATAAAAGTAGACTTTTTGTTAGTAAAATAAAGGCACCAACAGCTTATATAAAAGTATGAAATGTATCTGTAAACTAACACATATTTGACTGTTCTGACAGTTTCATATGCATAAACTATGTGACATGTTGCACATGATTAGAAAAATCTGACTGTTTGCCTCTAGAAATCTAGAAACAGTGCCACTCTTGACCGCAGGTTATATCTAGTGTTGCTGCTTAGCATTAGAATTAATCAGGCTGCATTATTAAATTTAACCGGAATTTTGACTTAGAAATTTTAACCCTTTCCCTCAAATCCTCTATCTTGTACCCAAGCTGTAAAGGACTAGGTTTAAAATAAAAAATCCCTTTAAATAAAACAAGAGTTCTTAAAAAATTGACAGTAAAACACTACTAAACAAAAAATTGTCCCTCGCGCCTTTTCTTTTTTTTTAGTATTGTGTACATAAAAAAATTATTTTACTTCCCTTTTATTACATAGAAAGATTTCTATTTCCATTATACAGCCCCTTTAAGTGTGAATTCCATGTTCTTTTCTTATGATATATTTCTAGTTATACACATTAAAAAAAAAAACAAGTCAAAAGAGAAAAATACTTGAGAGATGAAAACTTCTTTTACATAAGTAGCCACCTGCTATGATTTACCACTCCAGCTTTTTAGTGACTTTGAATAGAAATACACGAGTCCTGCAAAATATGTTTCTCAAGAGAGAGCTAATGGATACATAACCAAGCAAGGACATGAGAGCAGCAGAGGGCCCCTTCTTATGACGTCACAAATCACAAAAGTTCAGCCACTTAACAAGGCGGTAATACTTACCTACAACTCTAATTATTCAACTTAAAGTCCCCATGTGTTCAAAGGTAAAGTAAAGCCACCAATGGTATCCATAGAAACATTACACACATGCCACTTTATGCCATTGCTTTCTTGCACAAGACTTCATATGAGGCATATTAACACTTCACAGACAAAAGAAGTTTTACTTTATTCAATCAATCAATTAATCAATCAATTCATAGTACATTACTTCATTTTGTCTACACCTGGAAAATTCCAGCCATCTTTCTTTTGCTATTAAAACATTAGTTTAAGCTGCTAAACAAATAAGTACAAAGGTTAAAATATAACTGAGTCATTATCTGGGTTATGATTTACGTTCTGGAAATAGAGCACTTGTGCCAATGAGAAACCGTTTCAACAACCGTATTTCCAGCATGTGGATATTACATCTATCTCATGTTAAATATGGACTGAACTTCTGGTCATTATGTGTGATTGTAGTACTCTTAAAAGACTAAAGTGATGGGGCCTCACATTATATTTTTGTGATTGCAAATAGATTGGCTATATTACTCATCTTTATCTTTTCAGTCGTTCGGATTTATAGAAGTTGCCCATTTATATTGGTATGCTATCTATACACTAAGTAAAAACTCCAAGGTTCAATCTGTTGCAGCATTTGATAGCTTATTTCCTAACTACAACAACCAAGCAAACAATGACATCTACATATGGTTTAAACATATTCATATCTCAAGATTGCTTCTATTTCTGTTGCCTAATGGATTACTGCCAAAGCAGAATCAGTCTCTAAAAGCTAATCAATGCCGGAGGGGCACTTAGTTAAAATGGCAATTTCCTAGTTGAATGCAAGATCAGCTGGCTATTACATTGTGCAACAATCTTCGGACCTCTCTTTCTAGGGTTCATCTTTTTTTTGACGCTATTGATTTCTGAAGTTATAAAATGTGATAGGATTGCCATAAATGTTGCTTCTTAGCTCCTAATGCACCAAATTGCATCCCATCAGTGTCTAATTGTATTTTGACATCTGCGTAGTGTGTTAGGAATAAGGCTGCTTAGACAAAGTTTACATGCAAAGGACTTAAAGGGGTTATCCAGGATTAGAAAATTCACAGGCACTTTATGAAGAAGCAGCCCCACACCTGCCCTCAGGTCCTGTGTGGTATTACAATTCGAAGCAGAAAGTTCATCCATCTCACCTGGTGAGTGCTCGACCAAGAGGTATCTCAATCCTCAGAACACATTATGGAACCATATAAGAAGAGGCTCAGCACTTTCAAAATAAAACTTTGTTTTTAATTGAAAAATCTTAAAAATTCCATAGCAAAAATACAACCTCCTAGGGCACGCGCGCAGAATGTCAAAGATTTAAAGAGACAGTGCGTCCCTAATTGGTTAGTTGCACCAATCACCTCCACTATAAATTAGACACCTGTGCTGACCTTCCTTGTTTATGCCTCTGCATGCTTCCCTTAGTGTGTGGTCCCAGCTGTCCACATTCCTGCCCGTTGTTCCTGATCTCCAGCTGCACCTCGCCTGTCGCTGTTAGCAAGCCTAGCCAGGGGTAGCGACCTGGTGGTTGCCTACTGCAGCAAGTCCGTCTCGCCATCGACAATGGTGAAGACCAGCGGCCCTTTAGACTCCACTCCCTGGTATGGATCCACGACTCCAGACGTTACAGGAAGAACAATGAGTAATTGTCAGGAATCGGACAGCAGGACAAGACAAGACAGTGAGCCCTAAGCTCAGCCCCGCCCACTGTCCTCTACCTATTTGCCACAATCCGCCCTAAGATGGCGGCGAGCAACTGGGCGTCAGTCCCTGCACTGGCTAGGTGGGACACAAAGACAAGACAGACAGACAAAACACAATAAAGAATGGTCGACAGTCCGGGTCACAACAATCGGGCAGCAAAAGTACAAAATCACAATCCAAAGGCGAGGTCAATAAACAGGCAATATGGTCAGGGGCAGGCAGCAAGCAGGAAAGGTCAGAAATACAAAGCAGAGTCAGAATAAACAGCAAGAATAGCAAACACAGAACCAGGCAGAGACAAGCTCAATATCCGGCAGTGAGAGGCAGGCTGGCAGACACTATATAGGAGACCAGAGGTCCAGTGCCGGAGCTGATTGGACCAGACCCCTAATCTCCTCAGAACACCTGGGGCAAGAGCAACCTGACTGGCAGGGAGAACAGTCTGTCAGACTAGCTAACCAGCATCAGAGTTAACTCCGGAGTGGCCAGGAGTATCTCAGGCAAAGCGGGTGTGGCTGAACACACAGAAGAAAATAGAGCAGTGTTCAGACAAGGTTCAGGTTACTGCTCAAGACATACAAAACACTGAATATCAGCACCATCTCAGCCGAGCACGGAGTTCATCCCAGGCACATTCATGACAGTACCCCCCCTTTTATGAGGGGCCACCGGACCCTCACTCAATAAACCAGAAGTAGGCGGAAAATGACCTCTTACCACACAGGTTTGAATATCACTAGCAATATCGCTATCAGTCTCCCACTCGTCAGCGGAGGACTCTGAGTTATAGACAGATGAGGTACAGACAGAGTTATCATCACCACAATTTTCATTTACATCAGGCACAGGTATGGCAGGATTATCAGAGGAACAATTTATGCCAATTTCACCAATTGTTACCTGTGCGCCCAGATGACCTTCCTGGTAGTCATCTGGACGCTGATGATGTTCTGATCGCTGGGGACGGATGGGGCAATGGCTGGTGTAGTGACCACCGTTCCCACAGTAAAAGCGCAGGCCATGATGTCTCCGGAATTCTTGTCTGGTCCTGACATTCAATGCTCCCAGCTGCATAGGTTCCTCCTCTGAGACAACAGGGAGGAAAGGTTTTTCAGCAGGAAAAGAAGAAGATTTGAAGAGGTCAGAGTTTGCTTTCGCCCTCTTTCTGTCACGGAGTCTGCGGTCGATGCTAATGGCCAAGGCCATGGTCTCTTTAAGGGTTGGAGGATCTGGGTGACCTACCCAGGCATCCTTAATGGCCTCTGCCAATCCTTGCTTAAAGTAAGCCTTCAAAGCTGGTTCACACCAAGCAGTCACCACACTAAATTTTCTAAACTCGGAACAGTATTCCTCTGCTGGTCGTTTACCCTGACGGAGAGAGAATAGGTTATTCTCTGCCAATGCCCTGTCATCAGGTTGAGCATATATAGTACCCAGGGACAAAAAGAATTTCTCCAAGCTATTCCATTCCTCTGCCTCAGGGGGAATTTTGAGAGCCCAAGCCTGAGGATCTCCCTGAAGCAGTGAGACCACAATACCAACCTTCTCCTGCTCAGAAGGGAAGTGATTGATCCGGAAAAACAACATGCAAGCACCCCTAAAGGACTCAAACTTTTCCATATCACCAGAAAATCTATCAGGGAGCAACATGACCGGTTCTCTAGTCCTTTCCACCACTGGGGGCGCTACCACAGCATTATTCTGTTTGACGGACAAAACTTGAACCTGTTTGGCTAGGTCTTCAACCAGGCAAGACAAAGCCTCCATCTTAGCAACTAGGTTAGAATCCATTAACTGGGTGATCTGGTTTGCCAGTTTGACCACCAGGCCTGACACCCCCTCCACCCGGGTAGCAAGATCTTCCACAGTAGCCATGGCACCAGAGGGGGCAGTATATATATTGGGCCGGATATTCTGTCAGGAATCGGACAGCAGGACAAGACAAGACAGTGAGCCCTAAGCTCAGCCCCGCCCACTGTCCTCTACCTATTTGCCACAATCCGCCCTAAGATGGCGGCGAGCAACTGGGCGTCAGTCCCTGCACTGGCTAGGTGGGACACAAAGACAAGACAGACAGACAAAACACAATAAAGAATGGTCGACAGTCCGGGTCACAACAATCGGGCAGCAAAAGTACAAAATCACAATCCAAAGGCGAGGTCAATAAACAGGCAATATGGTCAGGGGCAGGCAGCAAGCAGGAATGGTCAGAAATACAAAGCAGAGTCAGAATAAACAGCAAGAACAGCAAACACAGAACCAGGCAGAGACAAGCTCAATATCCGGCAGTGAGAGGCAGGCTGGCATACACTATATAGGAGACCAGAGGTCCAGTGCCGGAGCTGATTGGACCAGACCCCTGATCTCCTCAGAACACCTGGGGCAAGAGCAACCTGACTGGCAGGGAGAACAGTCTGTCAGACTAGCTAACCAGCATCAGAGTTAACTCCGGAGTGGCCAGGAGTATCTCAGGCAAAGCGGGTGTGGCTGAACACACAGAAGAAAATAGAGCAGTGTTCAGACAAGGTTCAGGTTACTGCTCAAGACATACAAAACACTGAATATCAGCGCCATCTCAGCCGCGCAGCATGAGCTGAGGGGCGCACGGAGTTCATCCCAGGCACATTCATGACAGTAATGTTTTGTAAAAAAAATAAAAAATTGTAATCATAATCAGGTACAATATCAGCACTTTTATTAGTGCCCTAATACTGCCCTATACAAAAAAGGAGCAGTTATACGGCCATGTCCATTAGCCCTAAGGTGGAGGTTAGATAGGACACAGTCAATATGAAACTATACAGTACAACAGGGCTGATTATGTAATAACAAGGCATGTTTCAAAAAGACCAAATGACATATTTTTTTCAGAATTTTGTTTATTTCATTCTATAAAAAATTCTTGTATGATCTTGCAGGTTTTCATGTGAAAAATAGAAGCAGCTATGAACACATCTGAAAAGGCCACAAATAACAGAAAATTGGTTTGGTGTGAATAAAAAAAATGTGTTATTTTCAAAGTAGTGGTTAAGTATTTGGGAAAAAGAACCCTGATTTTATATCCTAATTACCCAGAGGCTGAAATCACTGTGAAATAGTTGAAATGACAGCTTTGTGCTCATTCTTTGTCATACAGGGACATACAGAGAACACCTAATTGCTCCATTAAACAAAAGGGGGAAAAAAAACTCTTGTGGACTGGCCGTAGCTGAGATATGACCTTGTTTTACTTTGAGAAAAAATTCTTCTTATCTAGAACAAAGAAAATACATCATAGTACAAGATGACATATGTCATAAATCAATTGTAGCGTATAAATAAGTGGTCCTTAAGTGCACAACTAAGATATTGTAACAGTGACATTTAACCCGATTAGTGTAATTCCAGATCAATTTCTATCAGTGAGCTAAGTATTTATTCTGATTTATTAGGGTAAAGCTTTCTACAAGTTCGATAGAATGTAAATAATGAAAAGTATTTAGCCCCTGTCTCTACTGCGTCCTCATTGACCATTTTATTAAAAAAAAAAAAAAAAAACGCTGGTCATCGACGTAGTCCACGGAATCCGACGTAATCCCCAGGATAACTTGAGTAGGTTTACCGCTCAACCACAATATTGCCGGTATTCAGTAATGGTTAATACCTGTGTCTCGGTGTATTTGGATCTAGGGAGGGTGCCGTAAGAAGCCCAGGAGCTCACTGGGTGTACACGTAGAAATCCAGGATAAAAAAGTTCATGGCACTCCGATTCCCAAAATGATGATCCTTTATTTATAGCAAGCATGAATAAATCCACATAAAAAAGAAAGCGTGCACACTTTCTTTTTTATGTGGATTTATTCATGCTTGCTATAAATAAAGGATCATCATTTTGGGAATCGGAGTGCCTTGAACTTTTTTATCCTGGATTTCTACGTAATCCCCAGGATACCGATATCTGAAAAACAAAAAGGGAGAAACACACAAAAAACACACAAACAGGAGCACAACACCCATCATTGTGAGCGGTGTTGTGCACCTTACAGTATGCAGCATCTTTACAGATCGCTGCTTACAGTCTGGCCCCCAAGGGGTTAAGGGAGGATGTATTTCATCCCCCTTAACCCCTTGGGGGCCAGACTGATGTCAGACTGCACCCATCCCAGCAAGGAAGGGGTTAACTGCCCCCCCTTCCTTGCTGGGAGGGGTGCAGTGCTGGGGAGGGGGTGGGGAGAGCTCTATACTCACCCCGATGTGTCCTCTTCGCTGGTCCGCAGCACAATGAAGTCACTGTACTGCGGACCGGCTCTTTATATGTGCACTCAGCCGATCAGCCAATCAGCTGAGCGCACATATAATTCTAAATGTTTCTTCTAATAATGCTATTGTGATAACATAATTAGAAGAAACATTTGATGTTTTCATTAAAGTAAAGTGATGATTAGTACAGAAAGCTCTTTTGCCGGCAATATGAATTAACGGCTTATGGAGCTTCCTGTACTAATTAATATTTAATTAATAAAACACATTTTCGATTAAATAAATTCAGTTTCGTTGTTCAATAATTTAATTCTAACGAATCGATCATTGTGCAATTAAATATACTGTCAAAAAATAAATATATATATAAATATACTTTTATTTATATATATATTTATTTTAACAGTATATTTAATTGCAAAATGATGGATTAGTTAGAATTAAATTATTGAACAACGAAAGGGACTTTATTACAAAGAAAATGTGTTTTAGTAATTTAATATATTAACTATTAGAGGCATCGGCATTCGGCATCATTGACGGCTATTTTTGAAGTACTCCGTACGGACCGCCTGTCAATCCACGGCCGCGTTTCCAGCCGCAAACAATGGTCTTGTTCATTTTTTACGGGTCCGTTTACGATCGGGCCGTAGATTCATACATAGTGTGCACTGTGCAGCCGTATATCCTATACTTTCCAGCGTACTCATGAACCACCAAAAATACCGCCGCACAATTACAGCCGCAAATACAGCCGCACACTTACATAGTCTGAACCTGGCCTGAAACTCATTTGCCAAGTGGCCGCCCAAACACTCAATGGGGGAGATTTATGAAATATGTGTAAATATACAACCGATGTAAACTGCCCACAAAAACCAATCACAGCTCTCTTATATTTTACCTGAGCTGTGATTGGTTGCTGTGGGCAGTTTACACCAGGTGTATATTTACACCCTTTCATAATTTTCCCCTAATGTGTCTAAGTCAGCTTGTAACATCTGCACATCTTCCACAGACTGTACTGTACAACAAAGCTTGGTGTCATCTGCAAAGATAGAAACTTTGCTGTTAATTTCATCCTCAATATCATTAATAAACAAGTTAAAAAAGGGGACCCAGTACTGACCCTTGGGGTACACCATTTATTACCAGGGACCATTCAGAGTAGGAATCATTGACCACCACCCTCATTGTTTATCTCCCTCTGTAGCTCTACCCACAATGATTCCACATCATCACAGTCATCACCCGCTATTGCATCTTTTACACTCACTTTAATATCATTTCTGACATACAGACATACTCCTCCTCCCCTTCTGCTCACCGTGTCCCCTCTAAACAATGTAAATCCCTGAATATTGACAGCCCAGTCATGTGAGGAGTCCAGCCATGTCACACCAACCACATCAATGGACGTCCCCAGAACCAAGGCCTCTAGCTCCCCTATCTTGCTGGCTAGACTTCTGGCATTAGTAACCATACACTTTATATTACCATCGAGTTTAACACCTTCATTATAAGAAATGGGATTTATTGAAGTGCTGTGGCTACAATCCCCACTGCTTATCTGCAACATATGGATCTCCCTATCCACTGCTCTTATCCTCCCCCCACAGGACCCTTCTCCTCCCACCTCAATGTTCTGTCCCCTCTCTAACCTATCCGCCACTATATTACACACTACATTGTCCTCCCTCCACATCCCTAGTTTAAAAACCTCTCCACCCCTTCTAGGATTCTCTCCCCCAGCACAGCGGACCCCCTTCCATTAAAGTGCAGATTATCTGCGGAAAACAGATTGTACCCCAATGAAAAATCACTACAACTTGAGCCATGCATTTAACTCCCTAAGCTCCCGCTGTCTTTCCTGCGATGCGCATGGCACAGGCAGTATTCCAGAGAATACAACCTTGGTGGTCCTTCCCTTCAACTTAGCATCTAGTTCTCTAACATTGTTTTTAATAGCCCTCCACCTACTGTGTATCCTGTCATTGGTTCCCACATGGCCCACGACAGCTGGGTCATCCCCGGCCCCCCAAGTAATTTGTCCACCCTTTTCACCACATGCCGAACCCTGGCACCAGGGAGACAGCAAACCATTCGGTTGAGGCGGTCTTGGCGACAAATTATTCTATACGTCTTCCTGACTATAGAATCCCCTACAACTACTAGCTATCTAGGCCTACCTACAATACCACCCCTTCTAGATGGGCAACATGGTCACATCTGCCACAGTGTTATTCTGGAACTCCTGCTCCAGTTGTGCATACATGTGGCAGAATGTGCACTGAATAAACCTCCCATCTCACTAGCGATTATCCTCAGTGCAAAAAAACTGTGAAAAAGAATTCTGCACTTACCAGAATTTGTATCTCCTTCTTTTAACTCCTCTTTAACTCCACTTAGGGTGTGTTTACACAGAGAGATTTCTCTGACAGATCTTTGAAGCTAAAGCCAGGAGCAGACTATAAACAGAGAACAGGTCATGAAGGAAAGACTGAGATTTCTCCTCCTTTTAAAGGGAACCTGGCACCCGGCATTCCGAAGCTGAGCCCACCCGACCCCCAGGTGCGACCCTGGATGCTTACCCTTTGCTGCAAGTCCCTCTCCTGGACCTGGTCCCCGGACGGAGATATCGGCGCTGGAAGGTGAGCGCGCGCTGTATGCAGATTACATGAGATGAGTCTGATGCCCATAGAGAATGACTGGAGCCATCATTCCCTATGGGCGTCTCACTCATCTCTGAAGCGCGCGCGCAGGGCTGCCGACGGCGATATCTCCGTCCCGGAACCGGCTCCAGGAGTGGGAATTGCAGCAAAGGGTAAGTATCCTGGGCTGCATCGGAGGGGCCGGGCAGGCTCAGCGTCGGAATGCCGGGTAACAGGTTCCCTTTAAGTCTGGCTTTAAAAAATGGCTTTGGCTTAAAAAATCTGTCAGATAAATCTCTCTGTGTAAACGCACCATTACAAAAACCACTTGTCAGCAAATTTTTCGCTCTTCACTTGATTGCTATGTTTACACGAAACGATTATTGCTCAAATGCGATCGTTATGGCGATATTTTGTCTTTCTTCACGGGCACATCCCGCTTGGCCAATCAGTCCGCTGCCCTGCCGCAGCACACTAATTGGCTGAGCAGGACCTAAAGACACCGGGAGCCCCAAAGCAAGCCGGAGCGGGGACCAGGTGAAGTACAAGCTCTGGCGGCGGGGGGGTTTACAGGATGGGCTGCTGACAAACTCGTGTCTGTCCATAGGGTGTACAGGGCAGGGATCCGCAGAGGGTTTCACTGCGAATTCACAATGAGAAATCCGCTGTGGATCCTTTACGTGTGAAGGTAAGTTAGAAGGTAAATTAACCCCTTCAAGACCAAGCCTATTTGCACCTAAAAGACCAAGCTCATTTTTCAAAATCTGACCTATCTCACTTTATGCGCTTATAGCTCAGTGATGCTTTAACGTATGCTAGCGATTCTGAGATTGTTTTTTCGTCACATATGGCACTTTATATTAGTGGCAAAATTTGGTCACTACTTTGTGTGTTTTTTGTGAAAAACATCAAAATATCACGAAAAATTGAAAAAATTTGCATTTTATGAACTTTGAAATTCTCTACTTCTAAAAAAAGAAAGTTGTATTACATAAATTAGTTACTAAGTCACATTACCAATATGTCCTCTTTATTCTGGCTTAATTTCATAAACATATTTTACTTTTTTAGGGTGTTACGGGGCTTAGAAATTTATCAGCAAATTACCACATTTTCGTGAAAGTTTCCAAAACTGATTTTTTTAGGGACCAGTTCTTATCTTAAGTTGATTTAGGAGATTTGTATACTGGAAACCCCCATAAGTGACCCCATTTTGGAAACTAGACACCTTAAAGAATTAATCTAGGGGTATAATGAGCATTTTAACCCTACAGGGGCTGGAGGAAAGTATTCACCATTAGGCCGTAAAAAAATGAAAAATTAAAATTTTCCAATAATATATACATTTAGATTAAAGTTTCTCATTTTCAAAAGGAACATGAGAGAAAAAGCACCCCAAAATTTGTAACACGGGTTCTCTTGAGTACTACGGTACCCCATATAAGGGCGTAAACCACTGCATGGGCACACAGCGGGGCTCAGAAGGGAAGGAGCGCCAATTAGCTTTTCCATTGCAGATTTTGCTGAAGAAGTTTCCGAGCGCCAGGTGCATTTGCAGAGCCCCTGTAGTGTCAGCAGAGAGAAAAAAAACCATAAGTCACCCCATTTTGGAAAGTACACCCCTCAAAGAATTCATCTTTGGGTAGGATGAGCAATTTGACCCCACAGGTGTTAGAGGAAAGTATTCAAAATTAGACAGTAAAAATGAAAAACTCAAATTTTTTCCAATAATATGTTCGTTTAGTTTGAAATTTTTCAATTTCACGAGGAAAAAGAGAAAAAAAGTACCCCAAAATTTGTAACGCAGGTTCTCCTGAGTAAAAAGGTACCTCATATGTCGGTATAAACCACTGTATGGGCACACAGCAGGGCTCAGAAGGAAAGGAGCGCCAATTAGCTTTTTCAATGCAGATTTTGCTGAAGAAGTTTCTGAGCGCCAGGTGTGTTTGCAGAGCCCCTGTTAGTGCCAGCGGAGTAAAATCTCACCATAAGTCACCCCATTTCGGAAAGTGCACCCCTCAAAGAATTCATTTTGGGGTGTGGTGAGCATTTTGACCCCACAGGTATTAGAGGAAAGTATTCAAAAGTAGACAGTAAAAATGAAAAACTCGAATTTTTCCAATAATATGTTCCTTTAGTTTGAAATTTCTCAATTTCACGAGGAACAAGAGAAAAAAAGTACCCCAAAATTTGTAACGCAGATTCTCCTGAGTAAAAAGGTACCTCATATGTCGGTATAAACCACTGTATGAGCACACATCAGGGCTCAGAAGGGAAGGAGCGCCAATTAGCTTTTTCAATGCAGATTTTGCTGAAGAAGTTTCTGAGCGCCAGGTGTGTTTGCAGAGCCCCTGTTAGTGCCAGCGGAGTAAAATCTCGCCATAAGTCACCCCATTTTGGAAAGTGCACCCCTCAAAGAATTCATCTTGGTGTGTGGTGAGCATTTTGACCCCACAGGTATTAGAGGAAAGTATTCAAAAGTAGACAGTAAAAATGAAAAACTCGAATTTTTCCAATAATATGTTCGCTTAGTTTGAAATTTCTCAATTTCACGAGGAACAGGAGAGAAAATTCACCCCAAAATCTGTAACGCAGGTTCTCCTGAGTAGAACGGTACCCCATATGTGGGCATAAACCACTGTATGGGCACACAGCAGGGCTCAGAAGGGAAGGAGCGCCAATTAGCATTTTCTCTGCAGATTTTTCTGAAGAAGTTTCTGAGCACCAGGTGCATTTGCAGAGCCCCTGTAATGTCTACAGAATAGAATCCCCCCAAAAGTCACCCCATTTTGGAAACTACACCCCTCAAAGAATTCATCTTGGGGTAGGATGAGCATTTTGGCCCCACAGGTATTAGAGGAAAGTATTCAAAATTGGCCAGTAAAAATGAAAAACTTGAATTTTTCCAAAAATATGTTGGTTTAGTTTGAAATTTCTAAATTTCACAAGGAACAGGAGAAAAAATGTACCCCAAAATCTGTAACGCAGGTTCTCCTGAGTAAAACGGTACCCCATATGTGGGCATAAACCACTGTATGGGCACACAGCAGGGCTCAGAAGGGAAGGAGCGCCAATTTGCTGGAGCAAAACCGCAGCTAGTAACAGTTATTAGAATAGCGCAGTTACTAAAATACAATAAAAAAAATTAGATTACAGGTAATGTGGGGGGGTTACGGACAGTCTGGGGTGGTTCCGGGTAATCTAGAGGTGGTTACGGGCAGTCTGAGGTGGTTACGGGCAGTCTGAGGTGGTTACGGGCAGTCTGGGGTGGTTACGGGTAATCTGGGGTGGTTACGGGCAGTCTGAGGTGGTTACGGGTAATCTGGGGTGGTTACGGATAATCTGGGGTGGATACGGTCAACATGGGGTGGTCACAGGCAACCTGCTGTGGTTACGACAACCTGGGGTGGTTACAGGCAACCTGGTGTGGTTAGAGGCAACCTGGGGTGGTTACAGGCAACCTGGGGTGGTTACGGGCAACGTGGGGTGAATACGGACAACCTGCTGTGGTTACAGACAATCTGGTATGGTTACAGGCAACCTGCTGTGGTTACGGACAATCTGGGGTGGTTGCGGACAATCTGGGGTGGTTAGAGGCAACCTGGGGTGGTTACGGGCAACGTGGGGTGAATACGGACAACCTGCTGTGGTTACAGACAATCTGGTATGGTTACAGGCAACCTGCTGTGGTTACGGACAATCTGGGGTGGTTGCGGACAATCTGGGGTGGTTGCGGACAATCTGGGGTGGTTACAGACAATCTGGGGTGGTTGCGGACAATCTGGGGTGGTTACGGACAATCTGGGGTGGTTACGGACAATCTGGGGTGGTTACGGGCAACCTGCTGTGGTTACAGACAATCTAGGGTGGTTACAGGCAACCTGCTGTGGTTACAGGCAACGTGGGGTGGTTACGAACAATCTGGGGTGGTTACGGACAATCTGGGGTGGTTACGGACAATCTGGGGTGGTTACAGACAATCTGGGGTGGTTACAGGCAACCTGCTGTGGTTACGGATAAACTGAAGTGCTAATAGGTAATCAGAGGTGGGTACCTGTAATCTGGCATGGTTACGGGCAATATGGAGGGGGTCACTGGCAATTTGGGGTGGTTAGAGGCAAGGTGCAGTGTTCAGAGGCAAGGTGCGGTGGTCAGATGCAAGATGCGGTGGTCATAGGCGACGTGCGGTGGTCATAGGCGACGTGCGGTGGTCATAGGCGACGTGCGGTGGTCAAAGGCGACGTGCGGTGGTCATAGGCGACGTGCGGTGGTCATAGGCGACGTGCGGTGGTCAGAGGCGACGTGCGGTGGTCAGAGGCGACGTGCGGTGGTCAGAGGCGACGTGCGGTGGTCAGAGGCAAGGTGCGGTGGTCAGAGGCAACCTGCGGTGGTTGCGTGCAATCTGGGGGGTTACATGTAATCTGGCATGATTACGGGCAACCTGGGGTGGTTACGGGCAACCTGGGGGGGTTACAGACAATCTAGAATTGTTACGGATAGAGTGAAGTGCTTATAGCTAATCTGCGGTGGTTACATGTAATTTGGGGTGGTTACAGGCAATCTGGGGTGGGACAATCTGGAGGAGGTCACTGGCAACGTGCGGTGGTTACTGGCAACGTGCGGTGGTTACGGGCAACGTGCGGTGGTTATGGGCAACGTGCGGTGGTTACGGGTAATCTGGGGGGTTACGTGCAATCTGACGTGATTACGGACAACCTGGGGTGGTTATGGGCAACGTGGGGTGGTTACGGGCAACCTGCGGTGGTTACGGGTAATCTGGGGGGGTTTAGGGGTTATTTGGGAGTAAACTGCAATTATTACTATAATAAAAAGTGTGTGTTTTATTTTTTTGTATGTTTGTCACTTTTTGTACTTTATATATTCATGTTCACTGTATTACTATGATTACTGTGATATTTTCTATCACAGTAATCATAGTTCAGTGACAGAGACCAAATTGGTCTCTGTCACTTTAAATTTTCAGAGCTTGGCTGGTTGTGGAGCGCATGGACCGTTTCGGCGGTCACTAAGGGGTTAATGGGGGTCAGCTGCGGAATCGCAGCTGATCCTCATTATCTCCGGTGCTGTACACAGATGAGAGCGGGATCGCTGTCCCTGCAGTGATCCCGTTCTCATCACAAAGCCCCTGTCAGTCAGGAACGTATATGTACATTCCTACTGCACTGGGCATGTGCAATAGGAACGTATATATACAGATGGCTGACGTGAAGGGGTTAATATAGCTTAAAACCCACGCCTCCAATACTGCAATGTGCCTTGCATTGATCTATGTTATGAGCACTCTGCTGCTCCAGTCTGCCAGCAGAGCAGACATGGCAGGAACTGCAGAGACCTCTGGCTGATGTGACAGCCAGGGCCGTTTTAATACATTGGTGGGCCCAGTGCACAGCCCTCAAGAGTGGGCCCCCCCTTACCTTTCTGCACATTGTATAATGTACTGAATTTGCCCCCACACTGTATCAAGAGCCCCAGTACATACAGTAGTTACCGTATAACACTATTTCCACCATTCAGTGATTACATATTACATAAAAACTGCACTAAACAAAACAGAAAGATATCACCATTGATACCATTACATAATACCGCCACACCATGACCCCTATCAGTACAAGCCTATAACAGAGTGAAGTTACATCCAGTGACTCACCGGAGGCGTCTTCTCCGATCAGAGTCTGTCACCTTTTCTTTTTCTCTCCATCCAGCCAGTGCCACCTTGAAGTCTTCTCCTGGCTGTGAATCTTCTCTCCAGAATCTGCCAGACAAATATTTTAGGCTCCAACACATACAGTAGTTAGGTCCCTTGTACCCCTATACAGTAGTAACACCCCTCTGTACCCCTACATAGTTACACCCCTCTGTGCCTCCATAGTTTTAAAGGTGTCCCTGTAGTATATAGACCCTCATGTGCTCCTCCAGTTATATACAGCCCTCCTGTGCGCTCCCCCATTAGTATATAGCCCCCCTGTGCACTCTCCCCAGTAGTATATAGCCCCCTGTGCTCACCCACAATAGTATATAGCCCCCCTGTGCTCTCCCCCAATAGTATATAGCCCCCCTATGCTCTCCCACAATAGTATATAGCCCCCCTGTGCTCTCCCACAATAGTATATAGCCCCCCTGTGCTCTCCCACAATAGTATATAGCCCCCTGTGCTCTCCCCCAATAGTATATAGCCCCCCTGTGCTCTCCCACAATAGTATATAGCCCCCCTGTGCTCTCCCCCAATAGTATATAGCCCCCCTGTGCTCCCCCTCAATAGTATATAGCCCCCCTGTGCTCTCCATAATATATAGCCCCCTGTGCTCTCCCCCATAGTATATAGACCCCTGTGCTCCCCAATAGTATATAGCTCCCCTGTGCTCCCCAATAGTATATAGCCCCTGTGCTCCCCAATAGTATATAGCTAACCTGTGCTCCCCAATAGTATATAACCCCCTGTGCTCCCCCATAGTATATAGCCCCCTGTGCTCCCCCATAGTATATAGCCCCCTGTGCTCCCCAGTAGTATATAGCCCCCTGTGCTCCCCAGTAGTATATAGCCCCCTGTGCTCCCCATAGTATATAGCTCCCCTGTGCTCCCCCATAGTATATAGCTCCCCTGTGCTCCCCCATAGTATATAGCTCCCCTGTGCTCCCCAATAGTATATAGCCCCCTGTGCTTCCCAATAGTATATAGCTCCCCTGTGCTCCCCAATAGTATATAGCTCCCCTGTGCTCCCCCATAGTGTATAGCCCCCTGTGCTCCCCCATAGTATATAGCTCCCCTGTGCTCCCCCATAGTATATAGCCCCCTGTGCTCCCCCATAGTATATAGCTCCCCTGTGCTCCCCCATAGTATAAAGCCCCCTGTGCTCCCCCATAGTATATAGCCCCCTGTGCTCCCCCATAGTATATAGCCCCCTGTGCTCCCCCAAAGTATATAGCTCCCCTGTGCTCCCCCATAGTATATAGCTCCCCTGTGCTCCCCAATAGTATATAGCCCCCTGTGCTTCCCAATAGTATATAGCTCCCCTGTGCTCCCCAATAGTATATAGCTCCCCTGTGCTCCCCCATAGTGTATAGCCCCCTGTGCTCCCCCATAGTATATAGCTCCCCTGTGCTCCCCCATAGTATATAGCCCCCTGTGCTCCCCCATAGTATATAGCCCCCTGTGCTCCCCCATAGTATATAGCCCCCTGTGCTCCCCCATAGTATATAGCCCCCTGTGCTCCCCAATAGTATATAGCCCCCGTTCTCCCCCATAGTATATAGCCCCCTGTGCTCCCCAATAGTATATAGCCCCCGTTCTCCCCCATAGTATATAGCCCCCCTGTGCTCCCTGATAGTATATAGCTACCCCATAGTATATAGCTCCCCTGTGCTCCCCCATAGTATATAGCCCCCTGTGCTCCCCCATAGTATATAGCCCCTGTGCTCCCCCATAGTATATAGCCCCCTGTGCTCCCCCACAGTATATAGCTCCCCTCTGCTCCCCCATAGTATATAGCCCCCCTGTGCTCCCCAATAGTATATAGCCCCCGTTCTCCCCCATAGTATATAGCCCCCTGTTCTCCCCCATAGTATATAGCCCCCTGTGCCCCCCCATAGTATATAGCCCCCTGTGCCCCCCCCCCCCCCCCCCCCCCCGTAGTATATAGCTCCCCCTGCTATATAACATTGAAAAAAACAAACACTGTTACTCACCTGGGTCCACGCGTTCCTCTTCTCTTCCCTCTTCTGGCCGCACTTCCTGCAGTCACAAGAGGCTGCACTCCCCTTACCCTCGCGCCGACGCTCCAGTGACGTCGGGCGCTAGAGGGAGAGCGCGGCCTCTTGTGACCGCAGGAAGTGCGGCCACAAGAGTGAGTGACTGACAGGGAGGGAGCCAATGGCTCTCTCTCTGTCAGTGTCGCTGCTGCTGCAGCGCTGAAGCGCCGCAGCAGCAGCGGACGGGGGCAGCGGCGGACGGGGGGGGGGGCCCTGCAGGGGGCGCCATGGAGGGGTAAGTAGATTACCCATCCATGGCGCTCCCCCATGACAGGCTGGTGGCCGGAGCCCTGTGCGACCGCATTGGTCGCACATAGCAACGGCCGGCCTGCTCGGGGGGGGCCCCTTTAACCAGTGGGCCCGATGCACGTGCACCATGTGCCCTCTGGTTAAAGCGGCCCTGGTGACAGCCAATTGGCACCCTGCGATTACATCAAAGAAGCACCAGTCTAGCCACAGCACCACCAATTATAACTGTTAGAACTGTTTACATGCCATGATAGTTATTGATTGCAGCCTTGAAACAGTTAAAATACCAACTGTTGATAATTACAAGGTATGGCACGGACTCTCTTACTTAACCTATGGTGTAGCTGTACGTCATAAAAGCCAAAAAGTGGTTAAATGGGTTATCAGGGATTTTAAAAATTAACAACCAGAAATTACAGATCAGCATGGACTTGACTCCTGGTACCTTGATCAGTTGTTGGTAACTGGTACCTTGATCAGAGCACTGGCAGTGCTTAGTGGTGTCCCACTAGGGGTGTTACAGTATATATACCCTTCGCAAAAATCTGCACTTATTGTATTATTATTGTGGTAAAGTAGAACTAAAAGTTAGCCACTAGATGTTGCTATATTATGTATGTGTATATAGAAGCTGCCCAGCTAAAGGATCGCAAAGGGTTATGGTTTTTGTGTGTCACCAGAATCTGTAGACCAGTAGGATTTCTGCTTTCTGCACCTTACACGCTAGAGAGGAAGTTAGTCACATGGGTGGAGGAAGAGCAAGGTCTTTCGTTCTGGACGCTGTGGAGGAAAGACCAGAGCCAGATAGCTCTCCACTGTGACCAGACCTGGGCCCTAGCCCTCTGCCAGGTCCCTGTAGCCCAAGTTCAGTTCAGTCTTAGTCAATACCCCGCTTAGGAAGGACGCAAGACAGCACGCCTCTCACAACTTCTTCACTAGTACCTACACAAAGCACTATGCAGTGTTAAACTCCTCTTAAGAGAGGACTAGCCAGTGACAACCTCAACCCACACCGTGGTCAAGGGAAAGTCACAGTGAAGGACAGTATCCAAAACAGAGCCACAGAGCCAGAAACTGATCCAGATGCACAACGACTAGGAATCTTGCAGCATGGGTGTCAGCAAGGGATCCCTCAACACTGCGCTCATCCCAGGTAACAAGGTCTGGGGCCTGTGTCACCGTTTAGAAATGTTCAGCCGAGTCTAGTGGGCATAAGGTGGTGTGAAGACTGAAGTGAAAGGTCAATACATGGGCACAGGTGTTTTTCTTCTTCTTCTTCTTACAAGTATTCTACCACATCCTCCAACATCCCGGCAGAGCACAATACTACATGGGTTGAGACTCTCATGGCATCCTTCTCTCTGCTACTTCACCTCTTGTATCACTCAGCACAACTCAACTAACACGTCTATATACTACACTGCACTTCACTTACAGATCAGGTCATTTTGTTGTCAAGTATTTATTAGGAACTTTGTCAAGTGTGTTTCAACTATTTTAACTAAAGGAACTTTATGCTATTAAAGGGGTTATCCAGTGCTACAAAAACATGGCCAATTTCCCCCTACTGTTGCCTCCAGTTTGGGTGGGGTTTTAAAGCTCAGTTCCATTGAAGTAAATGGAGCTTAATTGCAAACCACACCTGAGCTGGAGACAACAGTAGGGGGGAAAGTGGCCATGTTTTTGTAACGCTGGATAACCCCTTTAAACCTGTATTACCTGCTGCACATTTACAAGTAGTAAATCAGATCAACTTTATTTCAAGATTCTGTGATTATTCGCCACCACCGACACAGCACACACTCCGCAAACCTTGGGACATTCTCCACTTTCTGTGGGTGGCGGGTTCTACTATCTGGAAGGGTCAACGCACCACTCTGGCCATCCATGACTACATTAACCCAGGGGACACAGCAGCAACCTGGCAGGACACCGACCACAGGGGAAAAGGGTAAAACCGGTCTTACAAATTAAAGTAGGCATGGCATCACACCTGTGTGCCCTCCAGACACTGGCATCACGTGACAACATCTTTAGGTCCGGCTGTATCTCGGCCATCCACCACCGCAGTGGTGTCACACTACAACACCTAGCAAGTGAGCGGCCGCTCCTCTGATATAACCACACTGGGGGTACACCACAGAAGTGGCGTCATGAACAGGATACAAGCCTTGTGTATTACTGCTATGTTAAGGTGTGTATTTCACTGTCAGAACTGTGTGTTTATTACTGTCATCGCAAGTCACCAAGGACTCACTATTGCACCACCTATTTCCCTAAAGATAAGTGCCCCAACACAAGTTATCTTAGCTATGTTCATAAAAGTGGGGGAGCCATCTTTATTGCATCAGAACTGTATCCTTTACTAACTACGTCACCACTTTCAAATAGCCCACTTTCAAATAGCCAGAAAGAAATGCTGGAAGACTGTCCTAAAGCGCAGGAAGATTCCCCAGAAAGTGCGCCAGAGACTCAACACCGCCCCCAGGCGGAACATAAAGTATATGCAGCATTTCCAGACAGAAGTGCCAGAGCAGCCATCTTGCCGGAGCCTGCTCCAGGAGACGACACTGTCCTGATGACTACAGCACCAGATATGACTGAGTCTTCCCTCTCCCGCCATGTGGCGGTGGTTGAGAATGCCAGGGACACCACCACTGCCATAACGTATGCCACTGATTTTCTGTCTGCGGACGCTGCTGCCACCACTCTTGCCTCCTCACTGTCCTGGGACCCGGAGCTGTCCCATGCCCGGAAGAATTTCTCTGATGAGGCGGATACTGCTCCAGTCCCCCCGGAGGGGGTGCGCAAGACTGCTATCCTGCAAGCCTGTGGTCGTCAGGTCCAAGCTCTCTAGGAGCATCACCGTATGGAGGTCATGGCCACCAGGAAGAAGGCATCTGCTGCGCCTCCAGCCTCTACATCGGAGTAAGTACTAGAGTGTCCCTGACACTCCAACGATGGACGCTCTGCTGAGCCTGTGAGAAGGCCCTGTTGGTCCACCAGTTTGTGTGACGAGTGCTGCAACTTGTTCAAGTGTTTGAGCCCGGCCTAGCCGTGATTCTTTTCTGCAACCCCTTCAAGCATCTGTGCCCAGCCATGACGAGATTTTTCTTGTTCATGTGAGGATGGGGTGTGCCCCCAAGGACTGTGTACTACCCAGAGCACAGGATGGACTGTGTACACGGATCGAGCCTTTGTTGTGCATAGTTACTGGGCTTTGCACCAACAAAGATGAACTCTCTTGTACCTACAGCCATGTCAGAGGACCTTAGAGTACTTACAGCAAGGGTGCTCTTGCCGGAGCTCCTCACCCAAAGTAGTTCCAGTTTGCTACAATAAGGACTATCTAATCATTGCCTATTGTCTAAGTTACTTATGATGTTTCATGTCCTATTGTTCTTATGTACCTAACCCATGCTGTGCCTTAACAAACATCCAGTATTCTTCTCAAGGTGTTACGCCGTGGACAGCTTTTCTCAAGTGGGGGAGTATGTGGTGTCCCACTAGGGGTGTTGCAGTTATATACACCCTTTGCAAAAGTCTGCACTTATTGTATTATTATTGTGGTAAAGTAGTACTAAAAGTTAGCCACTAGATGTTGCTGTATTATGTATGTGTATATAGAAGCTGCACAGCTAAAGGATCGCAAAGGGTTATGGTTTTTGTGTGTCACCAGAATCTGTAGACCAGTAGGATTTCTGCTTTCTGCACCTTACACGCTAGAGAGGAAGTTAGTCACATGGGTGGAGGAAGAGCAAGGTCTTTCGTTCTGGACGCTGTGGAGGAAAGACCAGAGCCAGATAGCTCTCCACAGTGACCAGACCTGGGCCCTAGCCCTCTGCCAGGTCCCTGTAGCCCAAGTTCAGTTCAGTCTTAGTCAATACCCCGCATAGGAAGGACGCAAGACAGCACGCCTCTCACAACTTCTTCACTAGTACCTACACAAAGCACTATGCAGTGTTAAACTCCTCTTAAGAGAGGACTAGCCAGTGACAACCTCAACCCACACCGTGGTCAAGGGAAAGTCACAGTGAAGGACAGTATCCAAAACAGAGCCACAGAGCCAGAAACTGATCCAGATGCACAACGACTAGGAATCTTGCAGCATGGGTGTCAGCAAGGGATCCCTCAACACTGCGCTCATCCCAGGTAACAAGGTCTGGGGCCTGTGTCACCGTTTAGAAATGTTCAGCCGAGTCTAGTGGGCATAAGGTGGTGTGAAGACTGAAGTGAAAGGTCAATACATGGGCACAGGTGTTTTTCTTCTTCTTCTTCTTACAAGTATTCTACCACATCCTCCAACATCCCGGCAGAGCACAATACTACATGGGTTGAGACTCTCATGGCATCCTTCTCTCTGCTACTTCACCTCTTGTATCACTCAGCACAACTCAACTAACACGTCTATATACTACACTGCACTTCACTTACAGATCAGGTCATTTTGTTGTCAAGTATTTATTAGGAACTTTGTCAAGTGTGTTTCAACTATTTTAACTAAAGGAACTTTATGCTATTAAAGGGGTTATCCAGTGCTACAAAAACATGGCCAATTTCCCCCTACTGTTGCCTCCAGTTTGGGTGGGGTTTTAAAGCTCAGTTCCATTGAAGTAAATGGAGCTTAATTGCAAACCACACCTGAGCTGGAGACAACAGTAGGGGGGAAAGTGGCCATGTTTTTGTAACGCTGGATAACCCCTTTAAACCTGTATTACCTGCTGCACATTTACAAGTAGTAAATCAGATCAACTTTATTTCAAGATTCTGTGATTATTCGCCACCACCGACACAGCACACACTCCGCAAACCTTGGGACATTCTCCACTTTCTGTGGGTGGCGGGTTCTACTATCTGGAAGGGTCAACGCACCACTCTGGCCATCCATGACTACATTAACCCAGGGGACACAGCAGCAACCTGGCAGGACACCGACCACAGGGGAAAAGGGTAAAACCGGTCTTACAAATTAAAGTAGGCATGGCATCACACCTGTGTGCCCTCCAGACACTGGCATCACGTGACAACATCTTTAGGTCCGGCTGTATCTCGGCCATCCACCACCGCAGTGGTGTCACACTACAACACCTAGCAAGTGAGCGGCCGCTCCTCTGATATAACCACACTGGGGGTACACCACAGAAGTGGCGTCATGAACAGGATACAAGCCTTGTGTATTACTGCTATGTTAAGGTGTGTATTTCACTGTCAGAACTGTGTGTTTATTACTGTCATCGCAAGTCACCAAGGACTCACTATTGCACCACCTATTTCCCTAAAGATAAGTGCCCCAACACAAGTTATCTTAGCTATGTTCATAAAAGTGGGGGAGCCATCTTTATTGCATCAGAACTGTATCCTTTACTAACTACGTCACCACTTTCAAATAGCCCACTTTCAAATAGCCAGAAAGAAATGCTGGAAGACTGTCCTAAAGCGCAGGAAGATTCCCCAGAAAGTGCGCCAGAGACTCAACACCGCCCCCAGGCGGAACATAAAGTATATGCAGCATTTCCAGACAGAAGTGCCAGAGCAGCCATCTTGCCGGAGCCTGCTCCAGGAGACGACACTGTCCTGATGACTACAGCACCAGATATGACTGAGTCTTCCCTCTCCCGCCATGTGGCGGTGGTTGAGAATGCCAGGGACACCACCACTGCCATAACGTATGCCACTGATTTTCTGTCTGCGGACGCTGCTGCCACCACTCTTGCCTCCTCACTGTCCTGGGACCCGGAGCTGTCCCATGCCCGGAAGAATTTCTCTGATGAGGCGGATACTGCTCCAGTCCCCCCGGAGGGGGTGCGCAAGACTGCTATCCTGCAAGCCTGTGGTCGTCAGGTCCAAGCTCTCTAGGAGCATCACCGTATGGAGGTCATGGCCACCAGGAAGAAGGCATCTGCTGCGCCTCCAGCCTCTACATCGGAGTAAGTACTAGAGTGTCCCTGACACTCCAACGATGGACGCTCTGCTGAGCCTGTGAGAAGGCCCTGTTGGTCCACCAGTTTGTGTGACGAGTGCTGCAACTTGTTCAAGTGTTTGAGCCCGGCCTAGCCGTGATTCTTTTCTGCAACCCCTTCAAGCATCTGTGCCCAGCCATGACGAGATTTTTCTTGTTCATGTGAGGATGGGGTGTGCCCCCAAGGACTGTGTACTACCCAGAGCACAGGATGGACTGTGTACACGGATCGAGCCTTTGTTGTGCATAGTTACTGGGCTTTGCACCAACAAAGATGAACTCTCTTGTACCTACAGCCATGTCAGAGGACCTTAGAGTACTTACAGCAAGGGTGCTCTTGCCGGAGCTCCTCACCCAAAGTAGTTCCAGTTTGCTACAATAAGGACTATCTAATCATTGCCTATTGTCTAAGTTACTTATGATGTTTCATGTCCTATTGTTCTTATGTACCTAACCCATGCTGTGCCTTAACAAACATCCAGTATTCTTCTCAAGGTGTTACGCCGTGGACAGCTTTTCTCAAGTGGGGGAGTATGTGGTGTCCCACTAGGGGTGTTGCAGTTATATACACCCTTTGCAAAAGTCTGCACTTATTGTATTATTATTGTGGTAAAGTAGTACTAAAAGTTAGCCACTAGATGTTGCTGTATTATGTATGTGTATATAGAAGCTGCACAGCTTAAGGATCGCAAAGGGTTATTGTTTTTGTGTGTTACCAGAATCTGTAGACCAGTAGAATTTCGGCTTTCTTCTCTCATATCATCTCCCTCCTTTCCTCTTCTGTAGCACTCTTTCACCCACTCATAGCGTACCTTACACGCTAGAGAGGAAGTTTTGTGTGTCACCAGAATCTGTAGACCAGTAGGATTTCTGCTTTCTTCTCTCCTATCATATCCCTCCTTTCCTCTTCTGTTGCACTCTTTCACCCACTTATAGCGCACCTTACACGCTAGAGAGGAAGTTAGTCACATGGGTGGAGGAGGAGCAAGGTCTTTCGTTCTGGATGCTGTAGAGGAAAGTCACAAGCCAAATAGCTCTCCACAGTGACCCTACCTGGCCCCTGGCCCTCTGCCAGGTCCCCGTACCCCAAATTTAGTTCAGTCTTCTTCACTAGTGAGAAGAAAAAGCATATGTAAGGTCAGCACTCAGACGAATATGTGATCATGTCTCCTGGCTTGATTGCCTGAAACTCTTGAGCACGGAGAGTTTTTCCCCTGGACTCCGGGGTATCATATACTGGCCATGCCTGGCGTTATTCATTTACTCCTTGGGAAATGTTAATACAGTAATCCACCTCATCTGTCTATTCTATGGACGTTATGCATTCAGCAGAATATATCTAAGAAAACCATGACTAAGGACCCAGTGGGGTCTGAAACGCGTCGGTGTTATATGTATGTCCAATAAAGCATTCAATACTATCTGAGCTGGAGAGGAATCTGTCTTCTTCTTCTTCACTAGTACCTACACAAAACACAATGCAGTGTTAAACTCCTCTAGGACTAGCCAGAGACAACCTCAACCCATGCCGTGGACAAGGGGAAGTCACAGTGCAGGGCAGTATCTATAACAGAGCCACAGAGCCAGGAACTGATCTGGATAGAGCAAAGTTGCACAACGTCTAGGAACTCTATCTTGCTGCACAGGTCAGCAAGGGAACCCTCAGCACTCCGCTCATCCCAGGTAACAAGGTCTGGGGCCTGTGTCACCCATTAGGAAGGTTCAGACTACTCTAGTGGGCATAAGGTGGTGTGAAGACTAAAGTCAAAGGTCAATACACGGGCACAGGTGTTCTTCTTCTTCTTCTTCCTACAAGTATTCTACCTCATCCTCCAACATCCCGGCAGAGCACAGTACTACATGGGTTGAGACTCTCACAGCATCCTCTTCTCTGCTACTTCACCTCTTGTTTCACTCAGCACAACTCAACCAACACGTCTATATCCTACACTGCACTTCAACTACGAATCAGGTTGTTTTGTTGTTAAGTATTTATTGGGAACTTTGTCAAGTGTGTTTCAACTATTTCAACTAAAGGAACTTTATGCTATTGAACCTGTATTACCTGCTGCACATTTACAAATAGTAAATCAGATCAACTTTTTTTTCAAGATTCTGTGATTATTCGCCACCACCGACACAGCACACACTCCGCAACCTTGGGACATTCTCCACTTTCTGTGGGTGGCGGGTTCTACTATCCGGGATGGTTAACGCACAGCTCTGGCCACCCGTGACTACATAAACCCAAGGGACCCAGTAGCAACCAGCCAGGACATTAACCACAGGGGAAGAGGGTAAAACCGGCCTTTCAAAATAAAACCATGCGTGTCATCACACCTGTGTGCCCTCCAGGCACTGGCTTCATGTGACAACATCTTAAGGTCCGGCTGTATCTCGGCCATCCACCACCGGAGTGGTGTCACACTACAACACCTAGCAAGTGACCGGCCGCTCCTACGATATAACATCACACCGGGGGTAGACCACACTAGGCAGTGTTTACCAGGGGTCATCCTTGACATACTTTTGTGGTGATGGTGCAAGGAAGCGCATTGTAGTCCAATTCACTTAAAAAAAAAGTGTCTTCAAATACTAGCCAAATTTTTATGAAAAGCAATCGATACCAAGAGATCATGAAAAAAATAATATTTCTATATTTTTTCATTTGATGTCTTTAAACACTTAGCCCAATGTACTTTTTTTTTTTATAGTAAACAGTGCATCAGTTGTTAAATGATTATTCTAGCTCTAGGTCTAAAATTATTATTGTGCCTGGCCTCTTACAAAATAAAAAAAAACATACTTACCTAGCCCTGCCCACCCCTCCTCCCCTGCACCTTCCTGCATAGACAGTTTGCAGATCAAACATCTAAGCTCATCATTTTCTAAATGATGCAGGGTGGCTTTCACCATTATAAAATTAAGGGAAGGAATAAAGATATGTATGTATAGTAGCATAAATCTGTTCTGTTGGAGGAGTGTGGCGTTTCAAAGCTTTGAACAGTTAATACAACTTATACGGGAAATTGAAATAAATTGTACCAGAGATCTACAGAAGTTTTAGCCATCACTGTTCCATCCAGCAAGCCCCAACAGAAACCACATGAACAGTATGAAAACCCTAGGAATTTTTTGAATTTTTGCCTGAAATGACCAAGGTAAGGAATTGTAAATTGCATTAAAACATATTTTGTACATTCCTTGTATCCTCATAAAAAAAAAATTGTTTTATCGAGTCAAGAATAAGCCTTGACCAACAAATTCTTTATAACTACAAAGTATAAAATACTGTAGAATTTAATGGGCAGACATGATTCATTCATCTTACCTTACCTTTTAAATTACCTTACCCTTTGTCAGGGACGAACAAACACAACCAGACAGTGGGCCCTGATCTGAACCCACCCACTGTCTCTGCCTAATTGCCTCAGTCGACCCTAGGTGGTCGCAGACAACCACGAAGATGTTCCCTGCACTGAGTACGTGGGACACAAAACATGACAGACAAACACAAAAGAGAGTAGTGAACAAAGCCAGGTCAAACCACACGGGCAACGCGGTACAAAATCAGCACACAAAGAATAGTCACAGGTCAGGCGGGAGGTCAGGAACACGAGTAAGCAGGCAGAAGGGAATTAGGACGGGAAACGCTGGAATAGACTGGGGAGAGCTGGGACCAGGGGTTACCTAATAGCCAGCGATATTACACTGGCTAAAACTTTACTATATACTGGACCAGGAGCCCGGACCAAAGGCTGATTGGTCCGGCCTCCTTAGTCCAGCCATACTGCAGCTGATGCACTGCAGACTGAGTGGCCGAGTGATCCGTCACTCAGTCTGAGTGCAGGACTCTCAGCTGTGTGCCGGCCAGACGGCCTGCAGTCACGTGAGACAACGGCGCCCCTGGTTGCTAGGGACGCCGTGGGGTCTCCGTGACGTCACTCAGCTCCGGCGGGCGGAGTGAAAGCGCGCTCCCAAGCCGGCCGCCGGAGCCGAGCTGGAGGCAGATGCCGCTGGATCGAGGTGAGGTAAGATCCTGACACCCTTTTAAATAAAGTTAAAGCATCAAACTAATTAAAGAACTGTTAAAACAAAAAAAATACAGCACTGTATTAGACAAAGTCTAACTAGTCAAAGTTAGAAAGTGACAGCGTGTTGTCTGGAGAATACATTTTACATTTGAAAAGGGTGAAGAAAATGTGAAAAAAAAAAATGTGTACTCATTTGCCTTAAATTTCCCACTGGGGACGTTATGAATGTGCTGGTCACTGCTGCCATGTGTTTCCTCCTCTCCTCTCGATGCCAGCTCAGACAATTACTAGTGAACTGTCCCCCTATGGGACTTGTACAGCAAGCATTTGAGTACAATATACAGAGAGGAGAACAGAACCTTGCATCTAACAGCAACATCCAGGAGTCGGCATCTGAATAATATGGTTGTTAGATGTAGTTAGGAGTTGGTGCTGACCATGCATGGAGAAGTTTCAGCACCGCAGGTTGCTCCTTACTCCCTGACCCAAAATTTGGTGAACATGAAATGTCACAAAGGATAAAGAAAGTGATGTCAACTGCTAGACCTGTGGTGTCTCGCTATGGTCAACTTGACTGGATAGAATCTGTGCTGAGAGCTTCAGAGGTAGAATAGTAGAGTTGAACTGGTTGCATGCTGAGGAGTAGAGTAAGTTCAGAATAGCAGAGTAGAGTAGGTTGTGAGAGTTCACAGTAGTGGAGAGGAGTCTCGAGAGTCCCAACCCAATTTAGTACTGTGCTCTGCCAGAACTTTAGAAGAAGTAGAATACTTGAGAGTACTTGAGAATAGAAGAATACTTGTGCTCGTGATACCGAATCTGTCATAATACCCCCTATTTCCGCATCCGCATCAGAACTCTGCGGCCCTAAAGATCATCAAGCCGGTACTGCGGGGTCATGGAACTGACGGTCTTATACCGTGTATGAACATAGCCTTGGTCTGTATTCACAAGCACCAGATTGAGGAAAATTTTGTGACCGTTTGTCAATGCAGGCTAGGACCCCTGATAGACCTTATTGCTTGCTGTGACTGATATGTTAATACAGACTATAAAAGGCTGTACTGGCAGAGCTCTGATCACATTAATGCAGATCAATTTACATGCATTTTATCTATGCAGTTTTCCATGTAGGCAATCATGTAGGCAAATGAACAATTGCTTATAAAAGGCCTATTGGGGGCTAAAAGAAGTTTTTTTAAAAAATCCTCCCCTAATAAAAAATTCATATCATTCACCCTTTTCTCATTTTCCAAATAAAAATATGTAAAAAAGAAAAAACTTTAAATCGCAGCACACAAAATTGTCCGAACTATTATCACATTCCTGATTTTTTAGGGTCAACTGCATAAAGGATAAAACATAGTAAAGGCCAAAGAAAAAAGTGGAAGAAAAAAAATCTAAATGGCTGATTTTTTTATAATGCACTGTGACCTCCCCTTAATTAGGTATAATGCACTATGCCCCCTTAATACAATGTGCACCCCAATGAGGTATAATAGAAGGAAGCTCCCCTTTCCCAATGAATGTGATGTTGAATACAGATGTGCAATTTATTGTAATATTAATCATAAAACATGTTACGTTTCAGTCACCCACGGACCTTCTTTAGACACTTATTGCTGCTGTGCAGAAGAAAGAAAGGAGATACCAGTTGTGCTGATCTAGCTCACTAGACGCTAAGCATCTATCTAAGGGTCTTAGGAGGTAAGTAGGGAACTGTAAGGATGGGTTAATATCCTTCTCAATATAGTGAACCAATATTTCAGCATCTTAAAGAGTGAAAACCAGATCATCCCTTTTCCATTACCAATGACCTTTTAGATTCAGGATTAAGAATCTAGAAATCAATGACTCTATGATCTAATAATGAAGTTACAGGTTATTGGGTGCACTGTTATTAGAATCGCTATAAATTAGGATGTGCAAGAGTGTAAAAAAACGAGAAGGTTAATTGAAAGACAAGTTAAAACTTCCGTTGACTGCTCTTGCTGTAAAGTAATTGGATTCATAATTCATGCATGTTTTCTCACTGAAAAGGAAATAACTTGGAAGTGCTTTAATTGCAGCGCAATGTACTGGAAACGGGAGATACATTCTCGGCTTTGTGTCTTATCATTACCTGCCTCCCTGTCTAAACAGCAGACCATTTATCATTCACTTCATTTATCATTAACATAATAGGGAAACAATCCAGTCATTTCCATTTACTCAAGGGATTTTTTTTTTTTTACAACAAATTGAGTTTGCTTTAAAGGGATTATCCTAAAACTACGCACTGGATAGGAAATACCTAGTTGATCTGTGAGGTTTAAACACTGGGACTCCCAATGATCAAGACAATGGAGACCCCTTTTCCCTTAAAGGGGTACTTTAGTGATTTTATTTTATTTTATTTTTAATTAACTGGTGTCAGAAAGTTATGTAAATTTGTAATTTACTTCTATTTTAAAATCTCATGTCTTACTTATCAGCTTCTGTATGCCCTGCAGGAAGTAATGTATTCTTTCCAGCATAACACTGTGCTCTCTGTTGCCACCTCTGTCCATGATAGTAACTGTCCAAAGTAAGGAAAGGTTTTCTATGGGGATTTGCTACTGCTTTGGACAGTTCCTGCCATGGACAGCACAGTGTCAGACTAGAAAGAAAACGCCACCTCCTGGAGGACATACAGCAGCTCATAAATACTGGAAGACTTAAGGTTTTTAAATAGAAATAAATAAAAAAAAAACTTTCTGACATGAGTTGATTTAAAAGAAAAAAAAACTTTGCCAAAGTAACCGTTTAAGTTAACGGAGTGGCAGTAATCATAATTTATTCTCCATCAGGTTTTCTGATAGAGATTATTGTTTAAAAATAAAAGTTCCACTCAAAAAATTCACAAAAGCCAGAGGTGGTATTTCCTGATAACATATAGAAGTGGAATGATGCATAAGAAATAGTCATTGTATAGCATGGAATGCTTTTACTAGAACACACAAAATATATACAGTATGGATATGAGATTTAAATTGCAAAGGGATATATGCTAATCCTACACTGTATGCAAACCAAAAAAAGAACAAAGGGCTGGACACATCATGTAAGTGCACACCACAAATGTAAAGTATCAAAATATGAGTTTTATTGAACAATTAATCAAACACCAGACACATGATTAAAAACATCTAAAAAGTTCCATTAAGGAACACAATACTGATCAAGGTAGACCCACATACATAAATAAAGAGTGGGTCTATACCCTACAGGGGGTTAAATGCACATAATAGTGCAACCATGACCGGAGCTGCCACAGATCACAACGAGTAACAACAAAAAAAAAAAAAAAAAAGAAAAAAACACATCCATGCATAAATAATGAGATCAAGAAAAATCAATATAGGAAAATATTGCAATAAATAATTACAGATGATCTCTCAAAATAGGGAATACAAATAATCAGAAAACAACAATTACCCTGTTGCCCGCAAGCAGGCTAGGGCCACAATGGCAACTCTAAAAATTCAAACGGTCATGGAATAATCACCCCTGGAAAGTCTCCACGCGTATCGTCACTCTCCGGTGACTTCGTCAGGAGTGAGAATCCAAGTCCGGTGTATTCATATATACTATCACAAATCAATATATTTAAATAAATAATTACTAGTAGCTGTAATCTAACGGCCCCATAGTTTACCTGACGGTGTGGGTATGGTGCAGCCCGTCATCAACATGGCCGCTGGTGGCGTGTGTGTGTCTCCTCTGCGCATGATCAGTCAAAATCAGTGTCGTCACGCGAACATCTAGGTCACGTGTCCGATACGTCATCATGCTGGCGCATGCGCGAGGACTTAGGATAATAGAGCCAACTTAAAGAAGTGGTGAATTTAAAGAAAGACATTAAGCTTATCACCACATCATCACATACTTATTTACACACACTCTTGATATATTTTCCATTTTATTTTATTCATTTTTTAGAATACACATTTTACTTTTTCACACACTCTTCAACATTCACATACACATTCGCACATATACATATTTGGTTGTTCACTAGGTGTAAGATGGTAGTTTTTTGGACATGGTTTTTGTTTGTAGTGTACACTAGCATATACATAATCTTCCCCATTAGATATCACACAATAGACACGGTTTGTTTATATATATAGTTTTTTTTTTTTTTTTTTTTTTTTTTTTTCCCCGTGTCCTGACCCTTTCGCTCCATTTCAGCTGTCCATGCCCTTTCTTTTTTGATATGAATTCAAGATGGCTCCGGAGGGAATAGAAGAGTCTTTGGCATCCCTGCTCTCCTCATCCTTTAGTCTGCTATGTTAAAATGGACCATCGATCACTTTTGGACATCACTTTGGGGATTGGATATTGTGCACCCTTAGTGTAATATATGTCTTTTCTTAGGTCATGTCTCAGTTGATGATAGAGAAACCACTATAATGAATATAAGACTTTGTGTTATGTATTGTTTTAAGCATTGTATATGTGGGGTCATTATGTTGGGGTCTCTCTGACGTGGCCATTTGGCCGCGTGGGGGGATTTCCCAGTGATATATCCTATGCGCATTGGATCTGACTATATAGTTTTTTCATGATATGAGGTGGATACTGTACTGATATTTGGTTAGTATTGGTTATTATTTCATTTTGTGTTTATTATTTTTGACACTTGTAATGTATATATATATATATTTTTATAGTAACAATATATATTTTTTTTACAAAAATATAAAATAAAATTACATGTTAAATAAAAATAAAAATCAAATAATAAATTAATTAATAAAGATAGATTAATAAATAAATAAATAAATAAATTATTAGTATATAAATTAAATGAATTAATAACAATTTAAAATTTAAATATTATACAATTAATTAAAGCTTATATTTATAGAATTGGATATAATATTCCATTAACTAGTATATTGATTTATGTAGCACGATTATGGTGAATGTCATGTATCATTTTATTCTATTTTATTATATACTTTTTATTCTTATGTGATATTGACATTCACCCCTTTTTTTCACGGATTGATTTGAGTGGGGTATTCTATTTTTAATTTTTAATTTTTTGTATTTTGTTCTATATTAATTTCATGTATTGCAGTATGGTATAGTCATTTCCCATATGGTATAGTCATTTCCCATATCTATTGGAATATCTTTGTATATCATTAGGGTAAACCCCCCCCCCCCCCCCCCTTTTTTATTAACAATACAACATATAGTTGGTATATAGATTTATACATCCTTTTGGTTTGGAGCGCATATGTTCTTGTCTTATGGTTTGGATCTTCTTCTGACCATCAATATTTAAATCTGTATGGGTTTATTCCTAGTTATTTCGCGTATAAACCAGCATCATGACGTGTCGGACACGTGACCTGATGGATCACGTGACGACACTGAAATCCTTGGGCTGTGCGCGGACAAGTTTCATTTTAGTTAGGCTTGTTTTCCATACATCATGGGGTCTGGAATTTACATATACATATATATTCGTTTATTAATCGCATTTTGCTTGTGTTATGATCCCAGTTTCCACTATACACTCTTTCTTTAAATTCACCACTTCTTTAAGTTGGCTCTATTATCCTAAGTCCTCGCGCATGCGCCAGCATGATGACGTATCGGACACGTGACCTAGATGTTCGCGTGACGACACTGATTTTGACTGATCATGCGCAGAGGAGACACACACACGCCACCAGCGGCCATGTTGATGACGGGCTGCACCATACCCACACCGTCAGGTAAACTATGGGGCCGTTAGATTACAGCTACTAGTAATTATTTATTTAAATATATTGATTTGTGATAGTATATATGAATACACCGGACTTGGATTCTCACTCCTGACGAAGTCACCGGAGAGTGACGATACGCGTGGAGACTTTCCAGGGGTGATTATTCCATGACCGTTTGAATTTTTAGAGTTGCCATTGTGGCCCTAGCCTGCTTGCGGGCAACAGGGTAATTGTTGTTTTCTGATTATTTGTATTCCCTATTTTGAGAGATCATCTGTAATTATTTATTGCAATATTTTCCTATATTGATTTTTCTTGATCTCATTATTTATGCATGGATGTGTTTTTTTCTTTGTTTTTTTTTTTTTTGTTACTCGTTGTGATCTGTGGCAGCTCCGGTCATGGTTGCACTATTATGTGCATTTAGCCCCCTGTAGGGTATAGACCCACTCTTTATTTATGTATGTGGGTCTACCTTGATCAGTATTGTGTTCCTTAATGGAACTTTTTAGATGTTTTTAATCATGTGTCTGGTGTTTGATTAATTGTTCAATAAAACTCATATTTTGATACTTTACATTTGTGGTGTGCACTTACATGATGTGTCCAGCCCTTTGTTCTTTTTTTGGTTTGCATTTGATTTACTCTGGACATTTAGTAGCACCCCTTTGCTAACATTTTGGGTAGAGCCTCCAAATTTGTTTGGTTAATCCTACACTGTATGACACTTAGTCCTA
The DNA here is from genome assembly GCF_027789765.1 of Dendropsophus ebraccatus. Lineage (NCBI taxonomy): Eukaryota > Metazoa > Chordata > Amphibia > Anura > Hylidae > Dendropsophus > Dendropsophus ebraccatus. The sequence goes on from NC_091461.1 coordinate 53,935,319, forward strand.
TAGCTTTATACACATATACATCCCATTAGTTACAACTACCACATAATACCTAGTACTCAAAAGGCACTACAAAGTGTCCTGCAAAAAGAGTCATTGGTATTTGAATGTTTGCTATATGTGCATGCTCCTCTGATTGTATGGTTACAGTATATATACAGATTATACTGTAGGAACAGATTTATAACTGTGGCATCTTGTAGAACATTTTGCAATGTCGTGGAATAATGCTATATCCACATGAGAAGTAAAATTTCATGTTTAAGAAGTTACCGTACAACTGGAAATAATATGTATATTAGAATTTGCAGAGTCTCTATCAGGAGAATAAATATTCTCCGTTCATTGACTTCAAGGATGCTGCCTGGATGGAGATTGCTGTGAGCCAGGGAGGTCACACAGGAGAGGTCTGCTGCATAGCCACATTAAAAACCACGGTTGCAGGTATGTTCTATAAATTAAAGTAAAAAAAATATATATTTATTTCAGATTTGCAGTTGTGGATATTCCTGTGAATCAGGAATTGATTGCAGATTTTTTTTACATCCCTATTAAATCAATGGGGAAAAGTGGCTACACAAAAAATAAAATTATATTCTGCAGATTTACAATTTACACTGCAGGTTAATACCCCATACAGGTGTTGTGTGGATTTTATCTGCAGCATGTGAAATATATTTTGGAAATAAACATTACTGTAATCTGCTGCAGATTTTCTGCATGTAAATTTTTGCTGCTCTTAATGTCTGATGAGTCAGCAGAGCGTCGGTGACTTTATGGACCATGGGGGAGATTTATTAAACTGGTGTGAAGTAGAATTCTTCCACCTTTCATTTTCCAATGAATCTGTGAGGAAATAAAAGTGGAATCTGATTGGTTGCTAGGGGCAACTGAGCCAATAATATTTACACCAGTTTAGTAAATCTCCCCCTATGCAGTTGGCGACCATACTCTGTAACTTTACATGGTCTGGGTCTTCATAGCTGTAATGCTGTAGTTTCTAAACACTTCCACTTTCCAATAATACTACTCACAGTTGATCATAGAAGACGACGAAGAAAGAAATTTCACAAGCTGATTTGGGTTCCCGGCGTCTGGACGTCCTGCTCAGCCAACCAGTGGCCAATCGTCCAGCCAAGAACCCCCAAAGCAAGCCTTAGCGTGAAGAAGGTACAGTATGCTCCGGCCGGCCAGGAGTTAAAGAGGTTATCCAGTGCTACAAAAACATGGCCACTTTCTTTCAGAGACAACACTACTCTTGTCTCCAGTTCGGGTGCGGTTTGCAATTAAGCTTCATTCACTTCTATGGAATTGAGCAGCAAAACCCCGCCTAAGCTGGAGACAGGAGTGGGGCTGTCTCTGGAAAAAAGTGGCCATGTTTTTGTAGCGCTGGACAGGCAAGGGATCTGCAGCAGATTTTGCTGCGAATTCGTATTGTGAAATCAGTTACGTGTGAATCTGGCCTAAAGGCAGACTGCGTCAGTAGGTGTGGGAGGACTTTATACTTCTGAAGTGTGTCCGTCCATTTAGCATATACTTTCTGTTGATTTTTAATAGTGATAAATAATTCTGAAACCACTTACATGAGCTTATTTTTACAGATTGTTCCTTTGGTCGCAGCACACTGAGCAGCCCTCCATAGTAATTATTAGCTATTGATGATTTCTGTGCCAATATAACATATAATTGCTAGTTTGGTCTTACGGCTCAAACAGCAATGCAATGTACTAATATAGCACATACAAAATAAATTACAGTGCTCTACCTAGTTCCAGCTCAGCCTTTCTAAAGGTATTGTCAATTGTCCCCTTCTCATGCAACTTGTACTACAAATTGCATCCTGACACATTCTGAGTGTTTTATAGAGAAATAATATGCAATTATCTGCCAGTGACATTTCACCAAATAAAAGGAGTTTTAGAAAAATCAGATCCAATTTCCCCATTGTTTTGTAACATTTAGGCCCTATTCCCACTTTGCTTTGATCTCCTGGCATTCATCTGACGGAAGGCTGTGATTTTCACAGCATAGCCATACAGTATGTGGGACCCCAAAAAAGAAAGAGAATAATCTAAAAATGTAATGTTTTATTAAAAGTTTTATATCTATATGGCTTTGTTCTCACATTTTTTCCTCACTGTTTTTTTCGCTGTTTGTCCTCCCGTAAGTGCAATAATGGCTGTTGGTACATTATTCTAGTTTAGGCGGAATAATTGGCCTTTTGGGTACTTCTTTAATTGAAAACCCATTGAATTTAATAGTAAGGACGGTGAAAAAAAAAAACTGTCCACTCTTTTCATTGAAGTCAATTATATTGCAGCAATAACGGACATCTTTTCTCTTTTTTTGACATTGTGTGACTTGTCTGACTGTATTGCAGGTGCTGGTGCAAGGGTTAGTGCTGGTAGGGCTTGTGTCTTTCCTGCTTGCAGGTTTTAGAGAGATCTACAAAATAGCAGATATGAACAGTGGCGGGCAGACCCTAAGGTGATTAGTTGTAGGTAGTAAGAGTGGAGGAGAGAGCAGGTGACAGCATCATACCAACGTGCAAGCAGTAACACTGCCTCTGGTGGCGGAAGGGGTGAAGAGCTCGAGAAAGAAATACGTAGGAAGGGAGGGAAAGCAGGGTAAAAAACAGAACCTTCACCAGCTTTACTTTGTTAACCGCAAGTGCTGTGTCAATTTTCTATTTACATTGGAGAGACAACATGCAATATGAGGACCAGGTTACATCAACACAGATATTACATCCATAATGTAGGATATACTTACCTGTCAAAACACTTTGTTGAGGTCAAGCACAGTGGATGTGAACAGAAATTTCTGATAAACTTGAGAAAACTTGTAAAGAATCTAGCAGAAGAATCCAGAAGTACGAAGAAATTGCTAAAATTTAGACTTTACTGTTTATTAAAAAGTAAAAACTCCACTGTCAATGCATTTCACGCAGATATGCTCAGTCATAACCATTATGGTGTCCTGAACGGGACATGGGTGATGCTACAATTTGATACTTATCTATATGATGCGTGTCACCATCCTGATGCAGGCGCTATGAGTTTGATAGCACTTTGTTTACTTAGCATCTGCCTTTGATTGGGCATTGACACTGTGCGTACAACCCCCTTCTTCCACCTACTGATCTGTGTCTTAAGTGCAGAAACTTGCTCTACACCAACTAAGCCATCAATGTTATCACCACCATGGAAGTGGTGAGCGGCGGTGAACCTCATCCAGTAATTATCTTAGTTTTAGGATTTTCACTATACTCACTATGGTTTAAAATGAATTGTCACAGTTCCCGTAAATGGATTATGTAAATGTACACATTAGGGGTACAAACCCACTTGACGTATTTGCTGCGTGAATCAGTCTTAAAAATAAGCAGGCAAAACGCAGGTTGGCTTTATACGATTGTTCTGCGTTAAAATACGCAATTGCGTGTTTTTGAAGCGTGAAGCTTGTTGTTAGCAAAGCATCAGTTGTTAACAACCTGTGCGAAAAACGCATGTAGCTTCATGCTTTAAAAATACGCAATTGCATATTTTAACGCAGAACAATTGTATAAAGCCAACCTGCGTTTTGCCTGCTTATTTTTAAGACTGATTCACGCAGCAAATAAGTCAAGTGGGTTTGTACTCTAGATGTCCTTTCTGGACTTATAAGCACCACTTTCATCTGTTTTTGTTACAACGTTAACTTATTGTATTTAGATGTAAATTGTTGTCACTAGTTGTACATATTCATTTGAATGCTCACTTAGGATATGCCTGAGAAAGGCTCCGCGATGGAATGGAAATGTTACATGTAATAAAGCTGAGTGGGAGTGCTACAATAATTCGTGATTTGCTGTTTAGTGAGGAGAGCCAGGATCAAGTCTCCTTGCTGCTTTTACCCCCAAACTTTATTACTGAAAGTGCAGCCATATTGTGGATTTTGTATAGCTTAAGGCCCAGATTTAGCGAGGGGTGTACACTGCCTACAGCAACCAATCAGAGCTCAGCTTTCAGCTCTGGTAACATGAAAGGGGATCTGTGATTGGTTGCTGTAAGCGGTTTACACCAGTGCATATTTTACACCTTTTGATACATCTGGGCCTTACTGTGTAAAAAATGAATGTATATAATGTCTGTTGAAAGCCATTTTTATCTTCAAAAAAACTCCAGACATTTTCCCGCAAATTATCTGATATGCATAAACATGTGTAAAGACCTGTAAAGCCTCTTAACCACAGGATGCAGTCACATTATTAGAGGTACAGAATCCGCCCCATAGGCTGCGGTCACATTATTAGAGGTACAGAGTCCGCCTCATAGGCTGCAGTCACATTATTAGAGGTACAGAGTCCGCCCCATAGGCTGCAGTCACATTATTAGAGGTACAGGGTCCATTCGATAGGCTGCAGTCATAGTATTAGAGGTGCAGGGTCTGTCCCATAGGCTGCAGTCACATTATTAGAGGTACAGGGTCTGTCCATAGGCTGCAGTCACATTATTAGAGGTACAGGGTCCATTCGATAGGCTGCAGTCATATTATTAGAGGTGCAGGAACTGTCCCATAGGCAGAAGTCACATTATTAGAAGGGCAGGGTCTGTCTCACAGGCTGCAGTCACATTATTAGAGGTACAGGGTCTGTCCCATAGGCTGCAGTCACATTATTAGAGGTACAGGGTCCATTCGATAGGCTGGAGTCATATTATTAGAGGTACAGGGTCTGTCCCATAGGCTGCAGTCACATTATTAGAGGTACAGGGTCCATTCGATAGGCTGGAGTCATATTATTAGAGGTACAGGGTCTGTCCCATAGACTGCAGTCACATTTTTAGAGGGGCAGGGTCTGTCTCAAAGGCTGAAGTCACATTATTAGAGGTGCAGGGTCTGTTTCACAGGCTGCAGTCACATTATTTGAAGTGCAGGGTCTGTCCCACAGGCTGCAGTCACATTATTAGAGATACGTTGTCCGTCCCATAGGCTGCAGTCACATTATTAGAGATACATTGTCCGTCGCATAGGCTGCAGTCACATTATTAGAGATACATTGTCCGTCGCATAGGCTGCAGTCACATTATTAGTAAAGGTGCAGGGTCTTTCCCACAGGCTGCAGTCACATTATTAGAGATACGTTGTCCGTCCCATAGGCTGCAGTCACATTATTAGAGATACGTTGTCCGTCCCATAGGCTGCAGTCACATTATTAGTAAAGGTGCAGGGTCTTTCCCACAGGATGCAGTCACATTATTAGAGGTACAGGGTCCATCCCATAGGATGCAGTCACATTATTTCTGTCCCTATGACTGTATCTATATTTTCCAGGACTTCCTAGCGCTGCATCCCACCTTTGCAGCCGCAGGGAGTCAAATGCCGAGCATTCAGGTTCAAAGAACGTCGCCGAACCCGAACAGTTCAGCCTTTCCGCTCAACACCTATTTCCACAGAAACCTGCAGGGAAATCACTATCACACTATCTCTTAGAATAAAATGTTTGCATATTGTAGTAAGAGACTTATTTTATTGGATATACTGTATTGACTTCAGGTAAGTCTGCTAGTCACTTATATAAATAGTGCTGCTTATATTGTGCTACTAATTACGGTGATCACCCAGTCAGCAAATTCTGCCCTGACAGCAAGTATTCTCTTGTAGTATTCCGCTGTGACAGGATGCCAGCACACAGATGTTTCACGTGTAGCACCTTGATGCTATTATCACACATCAGTAGCTACTGTAACAGAAAATTGATTCATGCATGCTCCACAAAGATGAAATAGGAAGAGGTTAGGGGCTATTCTTGAAGGTGATTGGGTCAGTGTTGCTAACCTAGAAATTTTGGATATCGTATAGGGTATTGTAGGCTATATTACCATGCCTGTGCCTAAAGGGGTACTCCAGTGAAAATCTTTTTCTTTTAAATCATCTGGTTTCAGAAAGTTATATAGATTTTTAATTTACTTCTATTTAAAACTCGCAAGTCTTCCAGTACTTATTAGCTGCTGTATGTCCTGCAGGAAGTGGGGCATTCTCCCCAGTCTTACACAGTGCTCTATGCTACCACCTCTGTCCTTGACAGGAACTGTCCTGAGTAGTTGCAAATCCCCATAGAAAACCTCTCCTGATAAGTACGGGAAGAATTGAGATTTTTAAATAGAAGTAAATTACAAATCTATATAACTTTCTAAAATTAGTTGACACGAAAGAAATAGATTTTCGCTGGAGTACCCCTTTAGGCTATGTTCACACTACTTATGAGACCGACCGTTCCGTGACTCCGGCCGGGTCACGGAACGGCCGGTCTCAGCCCGGATTATCACGGCCGGTACTTAAGTACCGGCCGGATGATCTTTTCTCCATGGAGCTCTGATGCGGGTGCAACGGCGCGCGCCCGCATCAGAGCTTCCCATAGCACAGAGTGAAGCAAGCGGCCGGAGCCGCTCGCTTCACTGTGTGAACTGACAGGTCCTTCTGCGGGCGGAATTCATTGAATTCCGTCCGCAAATAATGGACCTGTCAGTTCGGCTGGAGCGTATACGATGTGTGCACGTTCCGGCCGGGATTCCATAGCAAATAATGCTATGTTCCACCCCGCAAATCTACGGCTGTAGTTCTGCGGCGAGAACTACGGCCGTAGATTTACGTAGTGTGAACATAGCCTTAAAGCGTACCTGTCATGAGATATATATATATATATATATATATATATATATATATATATATATATATATATAAATTTAATCCTAAACGTGAACATGAGTTTATTATTTGAAATTAATAGACTTGGTCAAAAACTTTTAGAGAACTAGTTTACTTTTTTAAGTATTGCTTAATTCTTTCATGCTGTTGGTGTTTTTTTTTTTGTTTTTTTACAAAACTCTCCACTGTTTTATTTTTATACATGATTGGTTTTTATAATATCCCAAACAGATTTACATTGTATTCATGCCCTAGTCTTGTTAATAGAAGCACAGATGGTTCAATGAAAAAATAAATGTGATACCTTTAAGATTTGATGTTATGTGACATATTAGCGTTGGAGGCTGCATTCGAGTTACTGTATATTTTGCAGAAGGAATAGTGCAGCATGCATCGCTATTCTTCCTGTCTATGTGATTGACATTACAACGGAAATCCATGAACCCAGTTATTAGTCATTCTATTATTTTGGCATTATTAGGCTATGTACACACACAGTATTTTTGCTCAGTATTTTGGTCAATAGTTTTCAACCAAAACCAGGAGTGGATGAAAAACACAGAAAGGCTATGTTCACACACTGTTGGAATTGAGTGGATGGCCACTAGAGATGAGCGAACCTCGAGCATGCTCGAGTTCATCCGAACTTGAGCTTTCGGCATTTGATTAGCAGTGGCTGCTGAATTTGGATAAAGCTCTAAGGTTGTCTGGAAAACATGGATACAGCCAATGACTATATCCATGTTTTCCACATAGCCTTAGGGCTTTATCTAACTTCAGCAGCCACCGCTAATCAAATGCCGAAAGGACGGGTTCGGATGGCCTCGAGCATGCTCCAGGTTCCCTCATCTTTAATGGCCACCATTGCTGTTTTAAAATAACGGCTGTTATTTGCCATTAAATTGCGATCCTCCACTTAATTTCAGAAAATAGCCTTTCTGTGTTTTCAAAGTACTTCTGGTTTTAGTTGCAAAATACTAAGCAAAAATACTGTGTGGAAAGAACATGGAACATAGTAAGAGCTGATGATACCTCCACCCCGCATGATTTTCTCTTTTCCAAATTATATATAGCCCAAGCTGATTATCTCACAGAAAGCAGACGCTAGAGCAGCAGCAGTGGGCTATGTTCACACAGAGTATTTCTGCCAGTATTTTTTTTACCAAAACCAGGAGTGAAACTGACAGGGCAAAATTATAATGGAAAGATTTGCACAGTTTCTAACAATTTTTAACTCACTTCTGGTTCTGGTTAAAAAAAAAAAAAGACTGATAAAAATACTATATGTGAATATAGCCAAGAGCCGTTGTTTTTTTTGTTTCTTTGTTTTATCATTGGTGATCAGCAGGGGTCAGTGTCCTGTTAAGTGCTACCATTCAATGGCAGCTCCTCCATCTCCTTGGGCACTGTCAACGATTTAAGCCCCAATGATTTAAGCCCCAGAGCGATGCAGCGGAGCAAATGAGCGCTAGCTAGCTAGCTAGCCCACATTTGTGGCATACATCAGCAAATCAGAAGAACTGCATGCAGGGCCGGCCTTAGGGGTGTGCAGCCAGTGCCAGTTGCACAGGGCGCATCACTCCCGGGCAGCTAGGGGGCGCTCCGGCAGACAAACAGCACACAACTTAGAAATGGAAATTTGTAAGTTAGATGTTCTGTCTGTAGGAGTGAGCCCCCCCCTCCCCCAGCTGGCCTCCCTCCCACCTTCCATAGTGGTCGGTTCGGATTGTCCCTGGCTGCCCTCCTTCTTCCGCAGGGGTTTGTTCCTTTCCCCTTTCCTGCCTTCCTGACAGCACTCTTGGGCCACACAGGCACTTGCCAGGCCATCAGTACCTGGCAAGTGCAGCCCTCTCAGCCCCCAGATGCTGCCTCTGGCCCGAGCTGGTTCTCTACTCTCTCTCCAGTCCTCACACTCACATGTTGCCCAGAGCTGCTGGCCCCTCCCCCTCTCCTGCTGTGTGTGAGGAGGGAGGAGAGGTAGTGATGGCGGCAGCTGGAGGCCTCCTACCAGGGACTGGACTATGAAATGGAGCAGCAGCAACTCCGTCAGTGAGTGTCTTCATCAATGTGTTGTCTGTCAGGCTGCTGAGTGCTGGTAGTATTTCCCAAACACCCATCATACCCTGATAGCTGCAGTGTTACATGACTACAACCCCCATGATACCCTGATAGCTGCAGTGTTATATGACTACAACCCCCATCATCCCCTAAAAGCTGCAGTGTTATATGACTACAACCCCTATCATCCCCTGAAAGCTTCAGTGTTACATGACCACAACCCCTATCATACCCTGGTAGCTGAAGTGTTACATGACTACAACCCCCATCATCCCCTGATAGCTGCAGTGTTACATGTTTACAACTCCCATCATCCCCTGGTAGCTAAAGTGTTCATGACCACAACCCCCATCACGCCCCGATAACTGGTGTGTGTTACCCTAAGGCTGGCCCTGACTGCATGCCATTGTGTGCTGCAGCTTATCCATGCTAGATCCAGTGATTTCCATAGACTAAAATAAAGTCCAGTAGTGACTACATTTGGTCCATTTCTAAGTGTGTACAGTTTTTTGGCAGGACTTAAAAGTGCAAGCAGACATACTTTAGAGCTTCATAAAATAAACCTTGGAAATGGACCGAACAATGTCCCTATGACTATGTTTGGCCACTGAAACTAGTTAAAGGGGAGCAGGTAGAGGTTAAAAAAAATGAAACGTCTGCAGAAGCATATAACAATACTTACCTATCTATTCCAGTTTTAAAACTACCAAAAATCCATTTGTTTTGGGGTTTTCTGTTCTGTATTGTGTTTCTGTACTTCCTGGTTGAGCAGTTCCCAGAATGCAGTACTGGTTCCAGAGTGCAATGCTTTCACTCAGCTGTTCATCACAGACCCCCATCCTGCCCATTCCCCACCCCAAATCTGTTGCAGAACATCTAGGCTGTGTTCACACATTGCAGTTTCATTGTGTTACTGAATTATCTGCAGTACTATATCATTTAATTGTGGAATTGGCAGTGCCGGCTCTGATCCTCTCTGCCATTTAGCATCATTTACTTGTGATACTGCATCATTTTTGTGAATACGTTGCAGTACTGCAATAAAACTCCAACATGTGTGAACACAGCCCTAATTTCAATGCAGACTGCAGACTGCAGTGAAATCAGTGCAGCAGCTGCTTCTGGCCGGTCAGAGATGGTGAATCACTCAGGGGATTGGGGGATCTAGCCAACCCTTCTGTGACATCACGCCCTGCCCCCTGTCTGCATCATCAGCCTGTGCTCAGCAAACACACACAATGTGAGACAGAGGCATGGAAGATTTGTCTCCTAAGGTGGGAGAGCAGTGGGAGCAGACAATGTGAATTGGCACAGAGGCCATTTTTCACTTCCTGGATTTCTATCAGCTCCCAGTGTGGCAGAACTGTACAGATATGGTAATACATTGTGTACATACATCTATATAATTTTTAATGTACTTTTAATAGAATTTTTTTTTCCTTATATGGAGTTCCCTTTAATTTAGGACAGGTATGCTGCTGTATACACTGATATTCCACTTGCAGTCCTAAGTGTCTCCTATCCTTGGGCTTACTGATATCCTCCCCCTCCCCTCCTGCTTGTAATACTGACAGGCTGTTCGCTGTCCTGCTGCAGTACCTGTGCTGTCAGTGACTGAGCACATACAGATAGGAGCAGGACCTCTGGCTTTCAGAGCAGAGTCTTCCTCCTATCTATCACGTTAGCCAGGGAAAGATAAGCAATAAGAGAAATCTCATTTCTTTCTTCCTGACCCTGAATCCACACATACAATGATACATATTAAGCATTGCATATACATATGGATTTTTTTTTTTAGATTAACTGTATTATAATAAAGCTTATATACAGCACTGGATGGTGTCAGTAGGCCCAGAAAACCACTCATCATATTGCTGGCAGTGAAAAATAGTGCAGGACAGCAGGAAAAGAAGCTGGTATAGGAACAATCTTCTGACGCTTCTTTGAAGCTTCAATCCTTTTACCATCCACTAACACGAATAAGAGGAGGTAAAGAGGTGATAACTGAAGGGAGGTAAAAAAAAACCTAAATCTAAAGGGCCCTTTTACACAATCCATTCAGCAAAATAGGGGCCTATTTGTACAACGTTGACAAGGCTCAAATATTCCTGTGGCCAGGCTGCATGAGTGATGGCTGTATCATTCAAGTGCCATATTATCATCATCATAGTCAGCTGCACATGTCCATTTACATGGAAGATTTACAGGAAACATATGTGGCTAACAAACAATGATCTAAATATCCGTACAAAAGATGCGACCAGATGATGAACTAGAGATTACTTTTTTACAGGCTGAATATGGAGCGTTCTGTTACAGTGAACGTTCCTGCCTGGTGATAACTGACCGTGTAAAAAATCTTTTTAAACTACAAAGACACTCAGGTGTCTAAATTAAAGCGATTCTGTACCCACATTCTCCCCCCCTCCCCCCCCCCCAAACCACTTGTACCTTCGGATAGCTGCTTTTAATCCAAGATCTGTCCTGTTGTCCGTTCGGCAGGTGATGCAGTTATTGTCCTAAAAAACAACTTTTAAACTTGCAGCCCTGTGCTAAACTGCCGTGGCCTAGAGTATCTGTGCCCTAACATTGCACCACCCCTTCATCCCTCCTCCCCACCCTCTTCATCATTAGGAATGTCACTGAAACATTTTCTCCTGTCTGAACATTGCACAGGTGCCTTAACGATCATGCCCATGTTCAGTATTTACACAGCTGATGAATAGGAGACTATCTGCCTGGAGCATTCCTAATGATGAGGAGGGTGGGGAGGAGGGACAGAGATGGTGTGCGAGCCTAAGGCTCCGTTCCCACTGAGCAAAGGTAGCGGAATTCCGCGACGGAATTGTCCGCCGCGGAATGCCGTTAGCCTCCCGCTCATAATGGGACTCTATGGGAGGCGCGCGCTCCTGCCCTGTCCGCGCTGAAGAATGAACATGTTCATTCTTCAGCGCGTACAGATCAGCAGCGCGCGCCTCCCATAGACTCCCATTATGAGCGGGAGGCTAACGGCATTCCGCGGCGGACAATTCAGTCGCGGAATTCCGCTAGCTTTGCTCAGTGGGAACGGGGCCTTATATATACACAATCTAGGCCACGCCCGTTGGGCACGGGGTTGCCAGTTTAAAAGTTGTGTTTTAGGACAATAACTGCATCACCTGCCAAACGGACCCCAGGAGAGATCTTGGATTAAAAGCAGCTATCCAAAGGTACAAGCAGTTTGGGGGGGTCAGATTGTGGGTACAGAGTCGCTTTAAAGAGCTAATTTTACCAGTCTGACACAATGCTCTCTGTTGCCACCTCTTTCCATGTCAGGAACTGTCCAGAGCAGCAGAAAATCCCCGTAGACAACCTCTCCTGCTCTCCAGACTATAAAGAATACCACTTCCTTCAAGACATACAGCAAATGATAAGTACGGAAAGGCTTGAGATTTTTTAATAGAAGTAAATTACACATTTCTGGCACTTTCTGGCACCAGTTCATTTGAAAGGAAAAAAATGTGATACGTGTGTGACCATTGGGAACCCTGCCAATCTCAAGCCAAGAAAGAAGGGAGTGTACTACCTATGCATGGGCAGCACTCCAGTCATTCTCTTTGGGCTTAGGAACCTTGCTCAGACTCTCAGGGTCCTATTAGACAAATCGAATTTTAACGATTAAGGGACAACTCCGACCAAAAGTATTTTTTAATATGTTATTACTTATGGAAAGTTAGACAAATTCCTAATGTACATTAATTATGGGAAATTCACATATAGGGCTATTTTCCTTAATTTAGTAGATCATGGAGTGTTGAAATTCTCTCAAAATTTGTGACATCACAAATCAGTTGTAATTCCTAATGAGAACCATTGACTTCTATATATAGTGTGCCCCTGCTGGACACTCTATGGAATCAATGGCTGTCTATGTAAAACGTCTTTTGCACACATATACACTGTACTACTCTCCCATCATCTGCTCATAGTATGAGCAGATGATGGGGGAGTAGTACCAGGGCCATCCCCATTACCAATCTGGCCCCCCCGCTGCCTCCACATATGCTCTGTACTACTCCCAGGCCTACTTCCTCCCTGAGACTGGGGCCTCAATTACAGCAGCGGACCCGCCCAGCACGCCGGAGCTGTGGCCTGCAGAGGTGTGCATTGAGTGACAGCAGGGGCAGGCATCATCGGCGGCGCATTCAACACTCCATGATCTACTAAATTAAGGGAAATAGCCCTATATGTGCATTTCCCATAATTAATGTACATTAGGAATTTGTTTAACTTTCCATAAGTAATAACATAGTAAAAAATACTTTTGGCCGAACTTCTCCTTTAATGATAAACGTTCACAAACAAAATTGTGTATCGAAAAAATTTAATTGTTCACCATATTACACAGAACGGAGGAACAATTGGGGATTACACTGAACAGTTAGTGAACGAATGGAATAACAGCAAACGAACGTAGAATTACACGAACGAATGCAGTATTCAGGGCTGGGATAAACAGAGAACAGAGGAATGTGAGCCCTGAGCTTACCCCAACCTCTGTCCCTGCCTATTGCCCCACCTACGCTAGACCGTGGGTTGACAACCACGATGACTGTGATATACACTGACTAGGGTGCAGGGTCAGTGTATATCGCAGAGGCAGGACCTGCGGCACAGACGCCATGACCGCCAGTCCTGTCAGAATTACAGCAAACGATTAGTGAACGATTAACAATGATTTTAGGGTCAGATCTAAATCAATGATCACAATCGATTTTTCGATCGTTGCCTGCTATTACACAGGGCGATGTATCGTCTTGTGTAATAGGGCCCTTAGAGAATGAATGAAGTGCTAGTCATTCATGCACTGTACATTGATATTTACCCCAGAACACAATTTTACTGTGTTCTCAGAATCAAAGGGGGGTCCCAGCAGTCAGACCTCCACCACTCCGCTAGTGGTCCCTATCCTTTACATTGGGGATAACGTTATGTATTGTCTGAGGGAAAACCTTATTTAATCAAATCTGTTTGAAAAGTTTGTCCTTTTTTTATTTTGTAGTTCTTTTATTTTAAATGGTAAAATGGTAAAACATTGGTTGAAAAGTGTACTTGGCTTTTACATTGGATATTTAGATTTTTCTGGTATTTGCCTTTTAATATACAAGACTAAACAAAGTGGCTTTTTTCTAACATTTAATCTGCCTCTCTAATCACTTGAAGCCATTAGAAATGCCAGGATATAGATCTGTGATTGCCGTGTCACCTCCTGATTGTGTAAATCTGAAGCTTGTAATTGCAACTAATTTCATGACTCATTGCATCCATAAACATTAAAACATTTGCATACTGACAGGTTCCCTCATGATAATGACTCTCTACAGGTTACTCCCAGTGCATATAGACAGGACGGTCAGCACTTCATTTTGAGTGGAGCCTTACTGTTGGCAAACAAGAACTGATTGCAACCCAGTCACGTCATGTCAAACGGTAAAAATGCCTCTTAGTATAAGAAAAATATTCATGTCAGAGGTCAGCGAGGGTGAATCCATGGAATGTTGTCATCAGTGACCAGAAATGTTACCATGCTAAAGAGGCTTTTCAGTCCTATAAAATAATTAAAGGGGAACTCCAGGTAGAGGTTAAAAAAAATGAAACTTCTGCAGAAGCATATAGCATTACTTATCTATCTATTCCAGTTTTGAAACTACCAAATATCCATTTGTTTTTGGGAGGTTTGTTCTGTATTGTGTTTCTGGACCTCCTGGTTGAGCAGTTGTACACAGTACTATAGGTTCCAGAGTGCAATACCCAAATCTGTTGCAGAACATCTAGGCTGTGTTCACACATTGCAGTTTCATTGTGTTACTGAATTATTTCCAGTATTTATCATTTCATTGTAGTCCCACCCACACAGCACACAGTTACTACCTGTAACACCACACAGCATGCTGTATTCTCTACCTGTAACACCACACAGCACACTGTATTCTCTACCTGTAACACCACACAGCATGCTGTATTCTCTACCTGTAACACCACACAGCACGCTGTATTCTCTACCTGTAACACCACACAGCACGCTGTATTCTCTGCCTGTAACACCACACAGCACACTGTATTCTCTGCCTGTAACACCACACAGCATGCTGTATTCTCTACCTGTACCACCACACAGCACACTGTATTCTCTGCCTGTAACACCACACAGCACACTGTATTCTCTGCCTGTAACACCACACAGCATGCTGTATTCTCTACCTGTAACATCACACAGCACACTGTATTCTCTACCTGTAACACCACACAGCACGCTGTATTCTCTACCTGTAACACCACACAGCATGCTGTATTCTCTACCTGTAACACCACACAGCACGCTGTATTCTCTACCTGTAACACCGCACAGCACACTGTATTCTCTACCTGCAACACCACACAGCACACTGTATTCTCTACCTGTAACACCACACAGCACGCTGTATTCTCTACCTGTAACACCACACAGCACGCTGTATTCTCTACCTGTAACATCACACAGCACGCTGTATTCTCTACCTGTAACACCACACAGCACGCTGTATTCTCTACCTGTAACACCACACAGCACGCTGTATTCTCTACCTGTAACATCACACAGCACGCTGTATTCTCTACCTGTAACACCACACAGCACGCTGTATTCTCTACCTGTAACATCACAAAGCACGCTGTATTCTCTACCTGTAACACCACACAGCACGCTGTATTCTCTGCCTGTAACACCGCACAGCACACTGTATTCTCTACCTGTAACACCACACAGCACGCTGTATTCTCTACCTGTAACACCACACAGCACGCTGTATTCTCTACCTGTAATACCACACAGCACGCTGTATTCTCTACCTGTAATACCACACAGCACACTGTATTCTCTACCTGTAATACCACACAGCACGCTGTATTCTCTGCCTGTAACACCACACAGCACACTGTATTCTCTGCCTGTAACACCACACAGCATGCTGTATTCTCTACCTGTACCACCACACAGCACACTGTATTCTCTGCCTGTAACACCACACAGCACACTGTATTCTCTGCCTGTAACACCACACAGCATGCTGTATTCTCTACCTGTAACACCACACAGCATGCTGTATTCTCTACCTGTAACACCACACAGCACGCTGTATTCTCTACCTGTAACACCGCACAGCACACTGTATTCTCTACCTGCAACACCACACAGCACACTGTATTCTTTACCTGTAACACCACACAGCACGCTGTATTCTCTACCTGTAACACCACACAGCACGCTGTATTCTCTACCTGTAACATCACACAGCACGCTGTATTCTCTACCTGTAACACCACACAGCACGCTGTATTCTCTACCTGTAACACCACACAGCACGCTGTATTCTCTACCTGTAACATCACACAGCACGCTGTATTCTTTACCTGTAACACCACACAGCACGCTGTATTCTCTACCTGTAACATCACAAAGCACACTGTATTCTCTACCTGTAACACCACACAGCATGCTGTATTCTCTACCTGTAACACCACACAGCACACTGTATTCTCTACCTGTAACACCACACAGCACGCTGTATTCTCTACCTGTAACACCACACAGCACACTGTATTCTCTAACTGTAACACCACACAGCGCACTGTATTCTCTACCTGTAACACCACACAGCACGCTGTATTCTCTACCTGTAACACCACACAGCACGTTGTATTCTCTACCTGTAACACCACACAGCATGCTGTATTCTCTACCTGTAACACCACACAGCACGCTGTATTCTCTACCTGTAACACCACACAGCACACTGTATTCTCTACGTGTAATACCACACAGCACACTGTATTCTCTACCTTTAACACCGCACAGCACACTGTATTCTCTACCTGCAACACCACACAGCACGCTGTATTCTCTACCTGTAACACCACACAGCATGCTGTATTCTCTACCTGTAACACCACACAGCACGCTGTATTCTCTACCTGTAACACCACACAGCACACTGTATTCTCTACGTGTAATACCACACAGCACACTGTATTCTCTACCTTTAACACCGCACAGCACACTGTATTCTCTACCTGCAACACCACACAGCACGCTGTGTTCTCTACCTGTAACACCACACAGCATGCTGTATTCTCTACCTGTAACACCACACAGCACACTGTATTCTCTACCTGTAACACCACACAGCACGCTGTATTCTCTACCTGTAACACCACACAGCACGCTGTATTCTCTAACTGTAACACCACACAGCGCACTGTATTCTCTACCTGTAACACCACACAGCACGCTGTATTCTCTACCTGTAACACCACACAGCACGCTGTATTCTCCACCTGTAACACCACACAGCACGCTGTATTCTCCACCTGTAACACCACACAGAACGCTGTATTCTCCACCTGTAACACCACACAGCACGCTGTATTCTCTACCTGTAACACCAAACAGCACACTGTATTCTCTACCTGTAACACTACACAGCACACTGTATTCTTTACCTGTAACACCACACAGCACACTGTATTCTCCACCTGTAACACCACACAGCACGCTATATTCTCTACCTGTAACACTACACAGCGCACTGTATTCTGTACCTGTAACACCTCACAGCGCGCTGTATTCTCTACCTGTAACACCACACAGCATGCTGTATTCTCGTAACATAATGTAACGATATTGGAATAAAGTAAACAACTTTTTAAAATAAATTTTATTTCTTTTCATCTCCACGCACATATTATGATCGAGCATCTTTTATCTTTGAAGTTGAGTCCCACAATAAGGACTTTATTCAATATTATCTTACACTGGATATACAGATTATGCCTTGTTTTTTGTCCAGGTGGGATTGGCAGTGCGGGCTCTGATACTCTCACCATTTAGCATCATGTAATTATGTTACTGCATCATTTTTGTGAAAATGCTGCAGTATTGCAATGACACTCCAACATGTGTGAACACAGCCCTAATTTCACTACAGAGTTTTGTACAATTAGCAAAGTTGCAGCAGCTGCTTCTAGCCGGTCAGAGATGGTGAATCACTCAGGGGATTGGTGGATCCAGCCAAGCCTCCTGTGACATCACACCCTGCCCCCTGTCTGCATCATCAGCCTGTGCTCAGCAAACATACACAATATGAGACAGAGGCATGGAAGATTTGTCTCCTAAGGTGGGAGAGCAGTGGGAGCAGGAGACAATGTGGACTGGCAGAACCGAACAGATATAGTAATACATTATATAGACACATCTATATAACTTTAACATACTTATTCTGGAAAACAAGTTTTTCTTATGTGGAGTTTCCCTTTAAATAAATTATACAACACCTGTAATAATATAACAAAAACATTCCAAAAAGACAACCTGTTATTATATGTCTGTATTACTAGATCCTTTTATTCTCCATAAAGTAGTATTTCTGCAGCATGTTTTCCTAAACCTCAGTATTTTGAAGTTGTTATTCCACGTGGAAATGTATAAAATATTTGACAACTAGGTGTTACCATTCTCTCTGTCGTTGTGGTATATACCTACACAGCATGACACAGATCACATTGTTTAGACATACCCAATTGACCAAAGGAAATGTATGATCTAGTAGATACTATTTTTTAGTAAATAATTCTTACTCCACATTAATTCCACTGTTCACAGCAAAAAAAAAAAAAAAAGGTGCCAGTGCTCCAGGGAACATAAAAGATGTGTATACTTAGCCATCACAGCTGCAGAGGAGCAGAACAGGTAAGTATATACCTCTGGAATCCTAGACCCTCCTGGGTCTAGGTATCTCAACCCTTGACCCATAAACTGGGTGTATGGGACCTCACTGGAGCAGGAAAAGCTGATAACATCACATGTCAAATGACACACCTCTGAAGTGGAAAATGAGTACCGTTTTAGGGGCAGTAGATAATTTACTAATTTTCTATGGCTAGCAAGGAGGGAATAATTTGGTAAAACTATGAAGTTAAACCTGATTCTAATTATGCAGTTTATTCCAAATAGTGTCTCACATGAATAGTAACAGTGATGGTAGGAGATATCAGTGCACTGGAGTAGCTGGGCCGCCTCCAGTGCCCCAGACCTGCTAATTAACATATACAGAAAAGTGGACATATCTTGGAAAGGGCGGTCGTCTAAATGAACTGTCCCATTGGGAATCATCACAGCAGTGCTGATCAGAAAGAGTAAGAAAATTATTTCAGCATGTGTGATTTATTTACTTTAAGCTCTGTGTTGCAAGTTATGTATTGTAACTGTATGCAATATCACATTTTTCTAATACTATGTAAAAATGCAGCTGCAGGATATCGGAACCATTAATTTTAAGTATAGATTAACTGAAGCCTCATTTTACATTGCACTCTGTGTATAGCATCAAACATGTCCCATCCAATCCTCACATGAATGAAAATAACTTTTGAAAAAGCATCAGGTAAATGACAAGCTATAGAGAAACTCTTTTAGGGTAAATTCACAAGGGCGGATCCGCCGGGAGTCTCACGCACGAAATCCACAGCTAATTTGCAGTTAATCCGCAATACACGTATTAATAATAATAAGAATAATATATGTATTGCGGATTTCGTGCGTGAGACTCCCGGCGGATCCGCCTGTGTGAATTTACCCTTAGGCTATGTTCACACTATGTATCTGTGCGGCTGTATTGCGGGCGGTAAGTCATCGGCCGTATTTTTCCAGTTCATGCGTACGCTGGAAAGTATAGGATATACGGCTGCACAGTGCACACTATGTATGAGCCTATGGCCCGATCGTAAACGGACCCATAAAAAATGAACAAAACCATTGTTTGCGGCTGGAACTGTGTAAATTCACGGCCGTGTATTGGCAGGCGGTCCATACGGAGTACTTCAAAAATAGCCGGCAATGATGCCGAATGCCGATGCCTCTAATAGTTAATATATTAAATTAATAAAACACATTTTCTTTGTAATAAAGTCCCTTTCGTTGTTCAATAATTTAATTCTAACGAATCCATCATTGTGCAATTAAATATACTGTTAAAATAAATATACAGTGGTGCCTTGGATTACGAGCATAATTCGTTCCGGGACCGTGCTTGTAATCCAAATCCACTCTTAAACCAAAGCAAATTTTCCCATAAGAAATCATAGAAATGCAGACAATTGGTTCCACACCCCAAAAATAATGATTTATTATTCTGAATAACATGTAAAACAGATGAAACAAACATTCAGAAACAGCAGAATATGTGATATTATAAGTTACTGTACAGTAATGGAGAGCATGGGAAACACAATGGCTGATAGAGACTACAGGGAGCATGAAGGAATGAGCAGGACAGATGTGGGCACATACATGCAGCATTCTCTGTCCGGGGAGAGAGGGGTTACAGCTATAAGGAGATTACCTCCACAGACCTGTCCCCTGATGTAAGCCCCAGCCTGAAGTGGATCTGCTATGATTTGGAAGGTGAGGGAGACTTCATGGGTCAGAGCCCAGTGCTGTACACCACACAATGCAGACCATGCCCCTCCGCTACTCGCCCTCCCACCCAGCACAGGGAGCTCTTAAACCAAAGCAATGCTCTTAAACCAAGTCACAATTTTGAAAAACTGTGAGCTCTTAAACCAAAACGCTCTTAAACCAAGTTACTCTTAAACCAAGGTACCACTGTATATAAATAAATGTATATTTATATATATATTTTTTTGACAGTATATTTAATTGCACAATAATGGATTCGTTAGAAACTGATTTTATTACAACAAAAATGTGTTTTATTAATTAAATATTAATTAGTACAGGAAGCTCCATTAAGCAGTTAATTCATATTCCCGGTAAATAGAGCAGTCTGTACTAATCAACACTTTACTTTAATTAAAACATCAAATGTTTCTTCTAATTATGTTATCACAATAGCATTATTAGAAGAAACATTTTGAATTATATGTGCGCTCAGCTGATTGGCTGATCGGCTGAGCGCACATATAAAGAGCCGGTCCGCAGTACAGTCACTTCATTTTGCTGCAGACCAGCGAAGAGGACACATCGGGACATCAGATGGTGAGTATAAAGCTCTCCCCACCCCCTCCCCAGCACTGCACCCATCCCAGTAAGGAAGGGGGGGGTCACTTAACCCCTTCCTTGCTGGGATGGGTGCAGTCTGACATCAGTCTGGCCCCCAAGGGGTTAAGGGGGATGCACTACATCCTCCCTTAACCCCTTGGGGGCCAGACTGTAAGCAGAGATCTGTAAAGATGCTGCATACTGTAAGGTGCACAACACCGCTCACAATGATGGGTGTTGTGCTCCTGTTTGTGTGTTTTTTGTGTGTTTCTCCCTTTTTGGTTTTCAGATATCGGTATCCTGTGGATTACGGTGGATTCGGTGGACTACGTCAATGACCAGCGGTTGTTTGGTGTTTTTTTTAATAAAATGGTCAATGAGGGGTGTGGGGGTGTTTTTATTTGAATAAAAAAAAAATTTCCACTTGTGTCTTGTTTTTATTTCTTTACTTTATTGACTTAGTAGTGGAAGCCGTCTAATAGACGGAATCCATTACTAAGTTGGGGCCTAGTGTTAGCCGGTATAAAATGGCTATAAAAGGGCCCTATTCCACCGGACGATTATCGTTTGCATAATCGTTAACGATTAACGATCTCAAACGAGCGCTATTGCGAAAGACCTGAAAACGTTCAGTCATTTCCATGGAACGATAATCGTTACTTATGATCGTAATTGCGATCGTTTTTCTTCGCTATTTATTCGCTATTGCGTTCGTATCTATTGCAAACGACCGAACGATGTCTTATTCAATGCGAACGATTTGCGAACGAGCAACGATAAAAATAGGTCCAGGTCTTATAAAGCGATCAACGATTTCTCGTTCGGTCGTTAATCGTTAACTGCATTTCAACCGAACGATTATCGTTTAGATTCGAACGATTTAACGATAATCTGAACGATAATCGTCCGGTGGAATAGGGCCCTTAGTAGTGGAAGCCGTCTAATAGACGGAATCCATTACCAAGTCGGGGCCTCCGGGACCACTGGCACCCGGCTCTTCCCAGTACCACTGGTGGCATTGGGTACTGGGGTAATAATGGGGGGTTAGTGTTAGCCATTTTATACCGGCTAACACTAGGCCCCGACTTAGTAATGGATTCCGTCTATTAGACGGCTTCCACTACTAAGTCTATAAAGTAAAGAAATAAAGACAAGACACAAAAAACACACAAACAGGAGCACAACATCCATCATTGTGAGCGGTGTTGTGCACCTTACAGTATGCAGCATCTTTACAGATCGCTGCTTACAGTCTGGCCCCCAAGGGGTTAAGGGAGGATTGCATCCCCCTTAACCCCTTGGGGGCCAGACTGATGTCAGACTGCACCCATCCCAGCAAGGAAGGGGTTAAGTGACCCCCCTTCCTTGCTGGGAGGAGTGCAGTGCTGGGGAGGGGGTGGGGAGAGCTCTATACTCACCCCGATGTGTCCTCTTCGCTGGTTCACAGCACAATGAAGTGACTGTACTGCGGACCGGCTCTTTATATGTGCACTCAGCCGATCAGCCAATCAGCTGAGCGCACATATAATTCAAAATGTTTCTTCTAATAATGCTATTGTGATAACATAATTAGAAGAAACATTTGATGTTTTAATTAAAGTAAAGTGATGATTAGTACAGAATGCTCTATTTACCGGGAATATGAATTAACGGCTTAATGGAGCTTCCTGTACTAATTAATATTTAATTAATAAAACACATCAGTTTCCTTGTTCAATAATTAAATTTAAACAAATTCATCATTGTGCAATTAAATATACTGTCAAAAAATAAATATATATAAATATACATTTATTTATATATATATTTATTTTAACAGTATATTTAATTGCAAAATGATGGATTCGTTTAAATTTAATTATTGAACAACGAAAGGGACTTTATTACAATGAAAATGTGTTTTATTAATTAAATATATTAACCATGAGAGGCATCGGCATCGGCATACTGCAGAGGATCGCAAACCCCGGTAATAGCCATTCCTGTAAACTGTTTCCCTGCTTTCCCAGATGCATCCAGAGGTGTTTGCATCACTTTCTAAAGATTTTATTTGTTATTTTTAGTTGAACCAGATTTCCAAGTAAATGACCGTATGTTTTCAGCCGCATGTCTATTTTTTCCCACGGCCGTAGTTTCAGCCGCACATTTCCAGCCGCGTAAAAACTACAGCCGCACACATACATAGTGTGAACATAGCCTTATAGTTTATTAATCATTAATGCAGATCCCTATTGGAGAAGAGCTGTATCACTTCTCTGGAAGGAAATTCATAAAAGATAATTTTTTTCCTTTATGTATTTAAACGAAAGAGCAATACCCATCAGAAAATATTACACTTTAAGAGGCTGACTTGCGGAGGTGGCACAGGGGCACTTTTACCTGGTTATGGTCGGTGCTCCATTTTTAAAATGAATGCCCCGAGACTTTTATATCTCATTCTGGCCCTACCGGTCGCCGTGCCCCTGTCCCACTTCCACCAACATTCCTCGCTCCTAACCAAGTTCATTTAGGCACACAACGGCCTTGCTGGGCGAAATCGGTCTGGTACAGGCCCAAGGCCTGAGGTGGAGTGGGTCTCCTTCACTTATACTATTACTACGCAGCAGTACACCTCTCCAGGGTCTTGGATTGGAAACACCATGCTTCATCCAAGATATGGGTGGGTTTGGAAAGAGCTCTCTCGCTCCTCCATTTGCTTGCAGCCCTTTGGCTTCCATCCTCCAATAGACTTGTTAACGCTCACCTGACTATTGCTCCGACTCTAAACATTTGTCATAGGCACCTCTCAACTGAAAACCCTGTCTTCCATACTTGGCTTAGGGCAGGTTGCTTTAGGGCTAAAAACGTTCTCAGTGGTTCCTCTTGGCTACCCCTATCGGCCTTCAAAGATCTCTCGGACCCTGCTCCTCTCAGGTTCTAGAGAGTCTTGCAGATCCATCATTTCCTCCTTTCCTTTCCCTCCCCAGCTTCTTTTGCACGGGTGTTAACTCCTTTCAAAACTCTCTGTCTTGGTTATGGCCCCCTCCACCATTCTCTTTCTCTTCTGTACGCCATGTTGGGCTCCTTGCTGGAAAAACCACCTCCGCCTTTTCTGACTGCCTGGAAAGGGGATCTTAACATCACTCTTTCTGCAGTACAGGTTAAGCCGGTATATTCCTGCACACATTCTTCCTCCATCTCCTCCCGTCTTCAGGAGGTCGGATACAAATTGATGGTAACGCGTTCCTACCCGTATTCATCAAATATTCCCAGAGGCCTCTCCGTTGTGCTGGAGGGACTGTGGGCAAGAAGGCTCACTCCTACACACTTTTTGGAGTTGTCCTAAGTTGACACCTTTCTGGGAGGAAGTGTGGTGTATCACTTTGACCTTCACAGACCACTGCCTTCCCTTCACCCCTGCACTCTTCCTTCTACACATCTGCGATACTACCCTTAAAGGGAACCTGTCACCTCCCATGCCGGGGTGACAGGCTCCCGACCCCCCGCTACAGCCCCCTATACTTACCTGATCTCGCCGGGTCCCACTTCTGGATCCGGTCGGGTCACGGAGATCTCAGCCGCTGCAGCCCGGCGCGCGCGCTGAGAGATGAGTCCAACGCTCATAGAGAATGACAGGAGAGTCCAGCGGCACGGGGGGTGACAGGTTCCCTTTATACTCTACCGCCACTCTGCTGTCACCTGATTAATGCCGCAAGCTCATGTATACCGACACTGTGGAGAAACCCGGAACCTCCCAATATCTCTTTGTGGATACATAAGGTTGAGGACATCAAGCGTATGGAAGACCTCATGGCGCAACTGCATGACCGATCTACTCGATATTTCCGTACCTGGTTTTACTTGGATCAATTTACTGAAACTGATGACTACAAATCTCTCCTAACTCAGTGATGGGGTAGGTTTGGCCCAAGTTCCTTCCTTCCTCACTTCTCTGTGCTTCTCTCTTTCTTCCTCCTGTTTCTTCTCGGTGTAATAGGTACACAGCTGATGGTTAAAGTCCAGAAAAAAATTAACATTTTGTTAGCTTAAAGGGGTGCTCCAGCATGGGGGCACTTTCTGGGGGGACCGGAAAGGAGGTGGCTGAAATAAAAGACGTCCACTCACCTTCCCCGGTTCCAGCGGCGGGTCACTCATTGCGGCGCTCCGGTCCCCAGTTCCTGGTCGCTTCCTGGTGTCTAGTCCCATCAAAAAGTGCCCCCACACTGGATAACCCTTTTAATGTCAGGTGTCCTTTTCCCAATGCACAGGCCTAGTACTCTGTTGCAGAAGATTATCTCATACAAATGAATCAGATCCATGGACCGATCCATCATGATCAGGTGTTAAAAAAAAATGTAACCCTTGAGTGTAGATATGATGTGAAATTTACATGAGCACTATGCCTCTACATCCCCATAGGACACAAGTATGTTAGGAAAACAACAATACCTAAAGTAATTACCGCCTTTCCTTCTGTGCAAAATTAATGTTTACATCCATTACTCTATTGTAAAAGAAGGATTTCCTCTGAGGATCCCTGTGAAGAATGAGACGTCCTTACCAACAATGCACACCGAGTCAGGTCTGGCTATTTATTTTACACCTGTCAAATAAATATGGACTGCTGGGAGGAAATCAATACATTTTATTAGTAGAGACGTTAAAATACATAGTGATGCTGGATCGAGTTCTCAATTAATTATGATGGACAGAATCCTGAGGGGTTTGAGTTCTCTGTGCTTGTTAATACTATCATGCTGTTAATTGGAATTAATTACGGAACAAATAAACCTGCTAATACAATTGAGATCTGAGCCAAATGCAAACGAAGAATGACAGAACAAAAAGTCAGTGAAGGGGCATCTCTACAGAAGACACTACATCAGTCTATTAAGGGGTCACACATGTCCATGGGCCGATGTGAAGGGACTGTTTTTTTTTTGTTTGTTTTTTTTACTAAAGATTGTAACCATACCATACCATGTCTGAAATAACTTATTTGAGTAAGATATACCGCATGTACGCAGAACTGCAACAGCAACGCCCGGAAGCTAGACCAAATGTTAGTGGTGTAAATAATAGAAAGCTAGAACATGTCTAGTTTATTAAAATCCATCATAAACATAGCCCATCAGTTGTTTATTGTTACCATACTTCGTCCTTTTATTTGTTACAATGCTACTGCAAGGAATGTGAGGAATATTATTCTGCCTCGAGTCCAAACCAAGAGCCGCGTGAAACAGGCACAATCCTTCCAATTACTGGGATCTATGATTTATTGGGAACAGCTGCAATATTTTAGAGAAATCACAGATGAGACGGAAATAACGTATAAAGTCAGGAAGGCTGGATCTCCACCGGCTTCTCTTGTCTTTGGAGACATGGGGGGTATTTATTGAGAAAAGCGTACTCGTATGCCTGTCTTAAATAAAGTCCCACCTATTAGTAAAGTGTTTCAGACCTGCGTCTGTCGCAGGGATTGTGCAAAAATTTACACCTGCTCTGGAACAAGTATAGATTTTTGTATGTATAAATTAGGCATGAGAGAAACCTCCTCATTAGGCAAGCAGGGGTTACGGCTGGGGAATGCTACAGAAAAGGTAAGATGTGGTGTACATCAGGGGAACAACATTAATAAATGTCCCTCAAGGTATATAGGGTGAGACCTATCAATGAGGCTCAGCGGGACAGGGAGAAGCTGGTGGAAAGTAGACCTCCTTGACCTATCTGTTCTCAATTTTACTTCATACTATAATTTCTCTGAAATGCAATAGTTGTAAATAAAAGAGTAAATAATGGTCCATTGTATTTCATGCTGCCCATGGTTTATAGTGGCTGTCTCGCAAAGTAAGGTGTGCCCTATACTCAGGACAGGGGATAACTGACTGCGAAGGATCCGAAAACCGTGACCCCCTGTGATTTCCAGAACAGAGATCCTTAAGCCCCTATTACACAGGGCGACAAAAGGGAGCTAGTGAGTGCCAACCTGTCAGGTCAGCGCTCGCTGGCTCCTCATTCCCCACTCGCTGCCGTCCCTATTACACATGTCGGCAGCGAGAGGGTAAGAGCCGCGGGAGGTTCAGGGAGCTGTTTTCGCTTTAGTTTAGTCACTAGTTTTATGACTACCAATGTGATATCATGAAGGGTTTCGATTGAGGTCATCCTATAACATCTAGAACTGAGGTAAGAAACCTGCGGCTCTGCAGCTGTTGGAAAACTATATAACAGCTGGAAAGCCAGAGGTTGCCCATACCTCCAGTGGAAAATACACAAAGGATAACGTTTTATTTGCATGTTGCTTGTAACTGCGTATAGCTTTACACCTTTTAAGCCACTTGACAGAAAAAGCCTAAAACCAATTACTGTAAAGAGTGGATATATTATTTCACCCCCTATTTCTGCTTTCTATTTCTTTCCTCGACAAACAAGTTTGTTTCATTTGGTTATCATTAGAAATAAATGAACTTGATGTAAGTTAGGGTTCGCAAGAACACGAACCATCGACGCTGCATTCATCTTCTTCGGGCTGCAGAATTCAAATCGCGATCGTTTAAGTTTGTGTGTACCCTTACTTTCAGACAGTTCACTTATCTCTAGTTATCAAGCATTTTACTTTTTGGAGAGTCAGATAATTTGATGGGGAGAAAGAATAATAGGTGGGTAAAAATCTTGTTCCGTTTGTTGGAATCCTACTTTCCACAACAGTAGACGGCAGAAAATAATCATACACATTCAGTTGTTGGCTGACTAAGTATAAAACAATCCCACTAACATATGGTTTTGGTTTTTTTAACTTAACTGGTTCAAAATTCATTGCTGAAGATGTTCAGTAGCTTAATAAAGTTTATAGATTCTTTTTTATGTGTACAGAGCTCCTAATCCCCTGCATAGTGTAGGCAAAGCTAAGTCGTGTTTACATCCATTTAGCCTAATATACATGTTACGGCTTTGTTCACACAATGTCTTTTTTTGGCCGTTGTCTTGTCGCTTTGTTGGACGACTGTCATTTTGGCACCAAAATGCCAGCTGTCCATAAAAAACGATCGCAAAATGGCCCAAAAAAGACGTTGTGTGAACATGGCCTAAATGTGTTCATAGCCTTACTTTGGCAGATGAAGCTTGCAAGAGTGTATTTGACAGAAAAAAACTAAAGGATGGACTAGGGTAATAGACTATGCCATATTATCTAACGGAAAAAAACATATCCACTACATTGACACCATATTAACTACTGGGTTAAAAATGCCACAGTGTGGCAATAATTTAGCAGATATCTTAGGGACCTCCTCATCATTTATTTATGGACACTATCATTACAGTTCCTTATCTTCTCATAATAAATTACAAAAATGTACTCCATGTCAAAAGATTTAAAAGACGTTTCAATACATTCCAATAATCCTTAGAAAAGGTAAAACATCACCCAGAAGTGCATAGTGTATGTATTGAGAACAAGGGTCCATCCTGGAAACATTGCAGACGTCAGCATTTCCCAATATCGAGTTCAGTTCATAGCTGAGTTAAGAATCCTTACCTGGAAAGTGTACATGGACTATGCACTTATCGATGATGTTTTACCTTTTATAAGGATTATTGGAATGTATTAGAACTTGATATAAACCTTTTGCAATGGGGTACATTGTGGTGTGTGATTTATCATTTTTGGACATTTACCTAGCTTCTTAGAAAGCTTCCAGGGTCACACCCTAACCGAGGAAGGAACTGGACGGTAGCCTCTGGATACCAAAGTCCTTTTCCTCTTCCTGGGCTCTCACCAGAAGAATTATTCTATGCACAGCTACCCAGCACCCATCTTGAATTAAATGTGTGTCAGGAGGCCGTCAGCAATAACACAGCTCTGCAGAGTGCTCGGGAGGAGAACTTCTTTGCTTCCCCAGGGAAGCTCTGATGATGTGACAGTCAATAAATAGACAATTATCATATATGGACAGTTATATATTGTAAATGCCCACATATGGACAGTTACATCGTCACAGCTTTTCCAGGGAAGCCAGATCTGTAGAAAACCTTTTTCACTTCCTGCTGAGCTCCTTGCAGAGTGGTGGTATTGCTGACAGCCACTCCACAGATTTCAATGCTTTGCTTTAGCTGGCTCTGGAGGGAGTTTGGGAGAAAGGGAGACTTTATTCTGGTAGCTGCAGAAACCCCACGGTATGCCTATACAGGTTCATTCTTTACCGCATTCTGTAGGGCGTATAATTCAAACATAGCCAATGATCAACCCCTGTCTACCTGCAGTCCCCAGTGGTATAAACCTGGTAGATTACTGCATGGATTCAATAAAGCAAACAGCATGCAGTAGACCTCTGGGTTTCTTCTAGTGGCACATGCAGAATGCTAGAACTTTATGATTTAACTCATATATGTATATGCAGGGGATTTTAAGGTCTGATTTAGAAAAAACAGTCTGGTATTCTGTACATAACCCCAAAAAGCTAACCAAACTGTCGGCCCTGTACACTACATCTTACCAGATGGATTACCATCATACCTCTGAATGTTGCCTGTTTTCATAATAACTGTTTTGCTTCACTGCCTCAAGTGTCAAAGGGGAGGCCTAGGGTTTTTTGTGCCTCTTTGGGCTGAATGTCTGTCCTCTTTCTTTAGATTGGACTTGCAGGGCTCGATGTACACTGCTAAGCCCTGCTCAGATGATATGCAGGCACCATTGATACCAATTACGACACACTAGGTGAGTGTGACAATGGAGGCTGCCAAGCTCTACATGTCCATCACACAGAAAGGTGTTGGGCATTGAAGACCTTAAGCCCCACCTCTTTGACACTTTCACATAAAAGCAATTTTATTGGAAATAAAGACACACAGACAAAGGTTCGAGGTATAATGGTAATGCATTTATTGAGGCGTAATTTATGGTGCCGGAATTTTGTGATCAACAGATTCACTTTAAGGGTGATATCCACCTTTTTACACCAATTTAAGGTGTAAACTGCTTGGTTCATAGCATTAACTTGTGGCCACTCAAGGTGTCATGTACCATCCATATCTTGCTGAAAGAACTAAAAAGCTTTAGGAATCATGAAAACTATATTTGTAGGCTTGAAAGTTTACTATAAGCTGTGTGATATAATATGTGAAGATGAGGTTATTCTCAGGCTGCTGTGTAATAAAACATTCATTTGCTATACGTGTAACCATTGTACAGTATATTCAATGTCTCTGTCTGTTGTCTCTGCAGATCGGTGAATGACAGTAATTTATGCTGGCATGAGATTTAGGAAATAGCTGTCTAGCATCAGCCTTTTCATATAACAGCAAAGATTACAAACAGAGATGTCATAATTCTCCACAGAGAAGCTAATCCTCAGTACTGCTGAGAAGTCGACAATTTTCCAATAAAAAGGAGCAGAAATAGTCTTCTTTTCTCCTTTGCTTTATCAATAGTCTCTCAGTATGTGCGCATTTACACGCTGTCACATAAAAGGGTTAGCCAGGATTAGAAAAAACATAGCTGCTTTCTTCTAGAAATAGCACCACTCTTTTTTCTCCTACTATTGCAGCCCAGTTCCAATTAAGTTATTAGAGACAAGTTGTAATACCACGCACAACCTGGAGACAAGTGTAGCAGTGTTGTTGGTATAATCCAGCTGTATTTTTCAAAATCTCGAGAACAATTTTAATGTATCTAAATGGCAATCACAGCATGCAATTGGAGCAACTCTCTAGGCATGTTAGACACTTCATAACCAGAAAAAAAAATAAACAAAATTCTAAAAAGAAATAAATATGGCTTATTTCAC
The DNA here is from genome assembly GCF_027789765.1 of Dendropsophus ebraccatus. Classification (NCBI taxonomy): domain Eukaryota; kingdom Metazoa; phylum Chordata; class Amphibia; order Anura; family Hylidae; genus Dendropsophus; species Dendropsophus ebraccatus. The sequence continues at coordinate 53,965,895 of NC_091461.1, forward strand.
AACTTTCAAAAATTCAATGCAAGTTCAAAGTGACTAAAACATATAATAAATTAGGCCCATACAGATATCTTGTGCAGTGTATGTAGGCTTCAATGGAAATGTATCACACCATTAGATCCCTTTGATTTATGACCATTATACTGTATATTAATATGGAAGCCATATTTGTAAGCAAAATATTTAGGATCAGTAAAAAAAAAAAAAAGACTATACATTGTCAACAACACAATAGAGTTTGTAATGTAACTTAGATCCAATGTAAACCTATTATTAAATAAAATTATATATTCTGTAGATGTTCATCTGGTCACAGAGTTAATCATTAATACTGCATTGTTAAGGTAGCCTAAAGTGAAGACTGATATATATATATATATATATATATATATATATATATATATATTAAAAATTCCCAGCCAGCAGGCAATAATTCTCCTTATTTCTAGGTGTATAGTTGATTTATTTCATTCTGCAAAGAGTGCTGGCAGACACCATCACTTCAAGTCATATAAGATATCATTTTATACAGTAGGATTTCTGCATGGACAGAAATAATTTTATGTCTAGTGTTTTTTCTGCAGTATTTGTAATCTTCATTTCCCAGTTTACAAGTATTAAACACCATCATCTTCTAAGCCTGGAACTTTTCCTAGTACAATATACCAGTTTAAATTATGAAGCCCATAGGGGTTGTAATAGAATATAATGCAGCTCTAATGCAATAGTTAATATTGTAAATGCTTACAAAAAGTCTGTGTGTTGCCCCAGCCTATTAGGATTTTAGAGCAAGGACTGAAAATGAATAGAATCTTTACAGAAATGGTCATAAAAAAGACAAAAGACTACTTATTACATGTCTTTAATGAACATAGGTGATGGTTAAATCAGATCTTAAGCTGGTCAGAACAACTTTTCAATTTTCCATCATTGATTGAAATTAGTCTGACAGTCAACAGTGGAGAACAATTTATGTTGGAATTGTCCACTAGGTATTAAAACCTTTCACCAGATAGCTTCCCTCAATGGAAATACCCTGTACCATGTCACTTACCTAATTACTGCAGAACTTTTCATTAAACATTTATGTATGGAACAATGTTCCATACATGACTGATTTAGGTTGCACATTTTTTTTATATGTTATATTAATATTCTAATCCCATTAAATGCTGTCCACTACAGAATGGCAGAGTACTAAAACTAGTCCCTGAGATTTACCAGCAAGGTTACTCTGATGAATGATATTGACCAGACAGATGAGGGCCACATTGTCTGAGGGTTTGCCTTCTCTTATGCTGAATGATAGTACTCACCAAGTTTTATATGAAATCAATTGGAGTATTGATCTGCTGATTTATCACTGGGAACCACCTGTAATAAGATATCTGCTGATTAAGCTTGTGTTAGCTGGTCAGAGATAATTAATATTACATGTCTAATACAGCTTTGTAGTATATTGACTGTCTTCATCGGCCACTGTATGTGGATGACATTCTAGGGGTCCTGCAGAAGTAAATGGGGTAATGGTATCCAATGATATTTCTGCCTCACATTCAAACTGGACACTAACAGGTAACAGCAAGTTCTTATGACTCCTGGTTCCATGAGAATTCGATATCACTGATACTTTGTCAAAACAATGTCCTTCCAGGTCCTCTTGATCTTGAGATACAACATTGGGAAGCTGAGAGCTATTGAAAGTGACTGGGATATCTTTCTGAAAAGTAGTGTCGTGATGGTAGGACACCAACTCATTGCTGAAGTTGACAGCTTCAACATTAGTGCTAGAACAGAATCGGTTACATCCCAGTATGGTAGTGAAAGCTTTTCTAAAATCTGCATTAAATGCATAAATTACAGGGTTTAGAGATGAGTTAGCCCACCCAAACCACACAAATATGCTAAATGTGGTTTCACTAACACATGGGGGTTCTGGATCACTGTGTCCTGGTAGATCAATGTGACAGAAAGGTACCACGCAGTTAAGAACAAAAAATGGAAGCCAGCAGAATACAAATACCCCCATGATAATGGACAAGGTTTTCAGGACCTTGGTCTCCTTCCTGAAGGAAGTCTTTAGTGAGTTTTCATGAGGACAGTCAGGGTGGCAGCTCTGAGCATGCTCTACTGCTCTTTCAAGAGAGGAAATCCTCCTGATCTGTGTCTGAGCAATTCTATATATTCTTGTATATGTCCCAATCATGATAACAACAGGTATGTAGAAGCTAATGAGAGAAGAAGATATGGCGTAAGTCCTATTTAGACTGGAATCACAGTTCTCTGTCTGGTTTGTAGCATTAAGCTCCCCAGCAGTCCCTTGGGACTTATGCCAGCTGAGTTGCACTGGAATGAATGATATTAAGATGGATAAAGTCCAGGCTACACCGATCATGATGAAAGCCATCCTCTGGGTCATTTTTCTCTCATATCTGAAAGGACTTGCGATTGCCCAATATCGGTCCAAGCTAATGATGCACAAGTTCAAGATGGAAGCTGTAGAGCACATAATGTCAAAGGCAATCCAGGTGTCACAAAAGTTTCCAAAAAGCCAGTAGCCTGCTACTTCAGTCACTGCTTTCCATGGCATTACCAGAAGCGCAACAAAGAGATCGGACACGGCCAAAGAGATGACAAAGAAATTGGTCACCTTGGACCTGAGGTGTCTGAACTTGATGACAGCCAGGCACACCAATGTGTTCCCCAAGAGAGTTGAAAGTATGAGCAGAGACAATAACAAGCCAGTAAGTGCTCGAAGGCTCAGGTCCTTGCTGGCAGCATCTAGTTCTGCAGTTAACACCTTGACTGTGACATTGTAAATTGAGAGGTTTTCCATGGGGTGGACACCAGGTGATGTCCACTTCCTTTTTACTTACAGGACTCCAGGAGATCCAGGAGCAGTCTCTTTAGGAAAGCTTTTCTTTCTAAAATTTCCAGGCATTTATAAATCAGCAAAAGTGGAATATACAATGACAAGAAATATTACAAGAAATAATTACTTGCAGTCTCTGGTTTGCATAGTTCCCACATGAGTACAATCTAGACAAAGTCAATAAAGAAGCTACCTTCTTATAGAGTAAGATGTGCTTGTATCCATCAGAAGAAACCCAGCCAAGGTCCAAGAGTAAGGTCAGCATTTCCATGAGAGGAGGAAGGACAAACAACCATTCTACTTGTCTTAAAGGAAACCCAAGAGTCGTGTTGTGTCAGTGCAGGAGCTCATGCAGATGCCTGTAGTTACCTCCCAGCCATGAGCTAGCAGATGAGATTCATATGTGCTGGGACTCTGGGAGCTATAGCTGCATCACTGCTCATTGTGATTATCCAGCACAAATACTCATTGCTGCTGAAATCCTCACGATTGGTTTGGGTTAAAAATAGATTCGCAGTCGCCTTCAGTAGGGCAGGTACTCCTGTGTTCCTCTGCTCTACCTACGGTTCCTTCGGTTAACCTCATCATAGCCAGGGGATGTTTTATGACCAGTTTATGCTTATCCTGTTTTTTATGGGTTTTTTGTGTCTTTATTAGAGAGATTTCTCTCTAGCTAACACTATCTCTAGATATCTAACTTAAATATCACCTAATCTATCACTTACATGCCATTTCTTATAAGTTTGACTATAGCAGCATATGCACTGTAAATAAAATGTTGCTGTGTGGGTAGTAACATAGTCAATGTGATAGGATTATTTTACGTAAGAATAATTAATTGTGTTCCGCAAACTATTAAATCATATCAATAAGTGCCCAGTATAAATAAGACTTTATCACTACAGTTATATTGGGGGAACTTTAGTACCTTTGTACGATCAAGATCAGACATGAAATTGTCACCACATTTTTCACAATAATTGGAGGCTTAATTGATTTAATTGACTTCAATGCAATGCATTGAAGTCAATAGAATGACAGACGTCCAATGCACACATTGTATAAAATAACGGACGTCGTCTGCATGGACGTCAAAATAATGATCATGTCAATTATTTTCGGACGTCCATTGCAAACAGCGGACGTTATTTTTTTGTTATTCAAATACTGTTTTTCTTTTTACCATCCTTTCATCTTCTCTACTATTAAATTCAATTCAGTTAGTAACCCCAAACTAAAATAATGTACCAACAGCCGTCATTGCGCTGACAGGTGGCCAGACAGCTAAATGACGTCCGTCATTTGCTACTCAAAATGACGGACGACATTTTAAACAGAGAGGAAAAAACATTGTGTCAACATAGCCATAGGTAGATTTATTGAGGAAAAGCAACTTTTGAAAAGGATGCATATTTTTGTGCATGTTGACGCCAGCCATGAGCACACATAAAAGTGAACATACCCACAAACCTTGTGAAGCAATAAATAACCATTTTACACAGGTGGTTCAGATTCAAATATTATTATAAATTGTGCCCCATTTTGATAGATTAGTCACATGTACACAAGCCATAAACAGCCCTTATCTGTGATTTGTGTGCATTGAATGATAAATTCCTCCCCATTGTGTTTACTGTGATCTCGGACAAGACCCGCATTATAAGGATTAGCAGGTTTCTTTTTACTACAATGGAATAAATTTTCATACAATAATTATGCAGATCACAGTACAATATCTCTGTGTGAACAAAACCTGCTTAGATGGTCCCTGAATACTGAATGGTCAGGATTAGGAAAAGTAATATGTATTCATTTATGTTGATGATACCGCTGTGAGAACTCTAGTCAGCCCCTGGCACTTTCACAACACTCAAGAAAATCCTATATTACACAACATGCTTCCCGACAGTGCTTTAGTAACTAGACTGTAAACCCCCACTACCAGTGCTATCACCTGTATTTCGGCGTTATAATGACAGAAATTGCTTACTGTCCATCAGAGCTGCGCTGTTTACTGATATGCTCCCCACTGCCGACATACTTCACTGCTCTCCACTTCAATCTATCTCCAGCTGTCTCCATCAAGCCCCGCCACAACACTTACCTCTGCATGCCGCTGTAAGAGGGTGTACCATGCCCTTTGGCTAATTGTTATTGTAAATACTGTTTTATTGTTTCAGAGTATGTTCATCATATCCAAAAGTTGTAATGTTTTCTCTTTTTCTATGTATTATCAAGAAACAGGCAATGCGGCACTCACGTCCATCCCAAAACCATAGTCATTGGGATGATACGAAGGATAAAAGATAGGTGCAAGTAAAGGTGTTCCTGCAGATCCAATAAAATCCGGTACTATGCTGTGTGCAAGGCCTGGAGCAGGTCGAAACAGCAAGAGAACTTGCGTTTCTGCTTATAACGGTTTTATTAATTTGTTTACAATACCGAATTTTATTGGATCTGCTGGAAAACCTTTACTTGCATGTGTTTCAACACCTGATTACCCACAGGTGAGGTCCTTTGACCTATGAGAGCAAGTATCTTTTATCGTTTGTATTATTCCAATGGCTATGGCTTAATAAAGAGAGTGGATTGGATGCGAGTGCCGCATTGCCTATTTATTCATAAAGCATTCGGATTCTGGTGTGTTAGCTGCAGAGCACCGCAGATCCATGGAAGTGAGCTGGATCCATGTGCTGTTGATTGGTGAGTGGATAGTGCCGATACTCCCATATACTTTGCTACTATTTTTACTTCTTGGCCGAGACAGGAACTGTCCAGAGCAGGAGGAGAGGTTTTCTATGGGGAATCATAGAAAACCAAGACAGAGTTCCTGTCTTGCCCAGAGATGTCAGCAGAGAGCACTGTGAAAATAAAACAACATTTCCTGCAGGACATACAGCAGCTGATAAGTATGGGAAGACTTGAGATTTTTTAAAAGAAGTAAATTACAAATCTATATAACTTTCTGATATCAGTTGATTTGAAAGAAGAAGATTTTCGCTGGATATCCCCTTTAAGCTCGTCCAAACATGTGGGGAGGAGACTAACAATTTAATTTGAGTACCGCAATTCTTGAAAGAATAGTCACCTCAAACGAGTATACTAGCTCAGCTATATCTCTTAGCTGAAATCTCTGCAATCTTTGAAGTTACATGCAGTATGGCCACTATAAATATAACTAAGGGTCATCTGGGATAGAACATACTTAGCACACTCTGTGTAAGTTGAAGATTGGTATGGAAGACCCACGCCACCTACTAGAGAAAATAAGCATCATACAAATCAGAAATCCATTCATTGTGTTATCTTTAATTGATTTCATGAGAGAATATATCTATAAAATGAGTACTAAGTTGTCAGTAGCCTGACGAAATGTAGTGTTAAATGTCTTAGAAAATGAGGAATTATATTCATCTGTATGGTAATGACACGTATGAATACTTGTCCTGAATAGGAATTGCTTATTAAGGATGAAATGATCTATATTAGTATAAAAAAACTGAATAAGTCATTCCGCACAGATCAATAATTCTTCCCAATGAGAAAAGACTAATAAACACTGGTTTTAGTAATGCTGGAATACGGTAAATCAGGCTTGGTAAAAGTATCCAATGACTGCTTGGTATCAATAAAGCATGACTGTTTCTTCCCAAGGAAGTGCAGATGTTGGAGGCTCTATAAAGAAACGTAGGTGAACGGCTAAATGTCAAATTTTACTGTATGTGTGCCCCAAGGATACACTATCCCTTAAAATATAGTACTTAAGCAGTACAAGGTTAGACAGAGCAAGGAGCCAATGACTGTCACCCAATCTGCAGCCACAAAGCAGAGGGAGCTTTTGGATGCACAGACACTCATCTGAATATCTGGATGTAACTGCACAGCAATCACTAAATGTTTTATATATTCTGTAGTAGTAATGGTGTGGTGTGGTGGTATTATTTTGGCACTATGCATATGTATTGTTGGCAGCAAAATATAACCTGCCTTGTATAAAGTGTGTGCGTATCTAGGTGTGTGTGATGTTAAATATTTAACACCTGCCAGGAACTTGCCACAGTGATAAAGTACTATATAAACATTATCAAAACAGTACAAATTTTACATTTTAGTACCATTAAAGTAACAATTTGTGAATATTCTTATCGCAGTTCCATCAAAGCACAACATCTTCCATTCCATTAAGAAGCCAAAACAACAGAGTGAACATACAACCAGCTTCTTCTTCATAGTCTTATAAATAAGTAAACAAAGGATCAAAATTCAGTAGAAGTAAATTCAAGAAAAGGGGGAAGAGGGTCTGAGGCCTGAAATAAAAGAAAAAGCCAGGAAGAGGGGATCAAATAGGTATGAATAATTCAGGGTGCATACATTTTAAAGAAAGACTTGCAATCCGTTAAGGCATCTCAATATTATATAGAAAAACAGCACATATTGCTAATAAATGTATAAATTCACAGACCAATCAGTCATACCAACAGGATATAAGTCAGTAATGTTTCTAGATATGTTTGTTTAGGTTATTTTGTTGGTAAATATCATCATATTACAGTTCCCAGTAAATGCTGCTAATGTCTTCATAGTAGCATCTGTAATATTGGCTTACCCGAGATATTCTGGTTTTCTCCAGAAAAGGAAAAATAAATTGGGTAACCTTTTCATTGACACATGAAGAATAGTGCAGTTACAAGTGAAGAGCTCGGTGGCATTTATTAAAATGCTGATCCCACCTTTGGGATCCTCAACTGTCTCTAGAATGTGTGGATTCCAGTATATCTTGTGGATGTTCTATAAATGTGTAAGATCGATATACCACTTTAAGTTAAAATAATATTATGTTCGAGGTCAACCACTGTATAAGCAGTATCCCATTAGAAATCCTGCTACATGGAACAAGTTGGTTTTTAATAACTGTAGTGTTGTTACCATGTACCATTGCTATTATATTACATTGTGTATTTCCCATATACTGGTACTGTAAAATGTGGTATTTTGCTGCCACCTAGTGGCAACTCTTTCTAAGCGCCTATAAGTGAGGTCCCTATGCGAAGCACACACTACACTGCATTACATTAGAGAACTTTCTAATGTGTGGGAGGAGCCTCCCTAGCCTGGCTGCCTCTATGTAGGGGAAATCTTTTCTAGACCTGTTAGTTAGTCAGTCTCCTCCCCTTCCATTAGCAAGGCTTCAATTAATACCTGAAAATGTTTTGTGGTCCTACCTGAGGAAATGCAAGGGAAGTTGAGGAGAGAAAGAGGATGGTCAAACCTTGAGGTGAAGGTGTACAGGTATCTCATAGTATATCTTGAACCTACTTGGCCTTCTGGCCGGGCCTAGGAGACATTGGGGGTGTGATGCATCTATTCCAAGTCCTGCATCCCTCATTGGACATTGTAGCTCGACCATCATCGCTACATTTATATTCACCAGGAGCAAACAATTCAAGATCCACTTAGTAAAGCTATTAAGAACTTATATCAATATGGAGCTAAAGAAGTAATTGCCAAAAGCCAAACAAACTATCTACGTTACTTTCACTGAAAGGGTACCTTCTCATTTCACTTCTTTGTAATATAAGGAATTTTACCTCCACCACCAACAGCACCTTACATTCCACCAACCACACATACTACAGCGTGCTGACCAGGAGAAGCGTGAGAGGACCACTGTGATATTTGAACTAGTAATTTCCACCACAATGTCTACCCCTATTATCTTCAGAGCAACCTGCTGGGCCTCTAGTCATAGCACACTTAACCTCTGGGTCATCGCATATATTAAACATATTGCAACTTGAGTCTATACCTCTATAGAAGACTAGTAGTTGGTTCTGAAGACTCCAGAATATCAACCTAAAATAAACAAAAAATTAAGACAAGAAGGTTATAAATAGACCCAAATGCTCTAGTGTACATATGAAAACAACAGTTCTCCTAATCTGAATCAGAAGAAGCTTAGAAAAGCTACCAAAGGTGATAGAGGTCCCAGGGTAAGTGCCCTTCTTATAATATTAACCCTTTCACGACCTTGGGTCATTGATGCATCAATGCCCAGGTCGTTTTTGGACATCAGCTTATGGGATCATAAGCTGATGTCCCTGTGTCTGCCCCCTCTCCTCTGTCCCCTGCTGTTGTTACAATCTTGTGACAGTGGCAGGGGAGAGAGAGAAGGGGGCAGAGCTCACAGCCGCGCACCCGCAGAGCCCCAATGGACACCGGACAGAGAATTCTCCCTCTGTAGAGGGAGAATTCTCTCTCAGAAGCCCTATATATGCTGCGGTCATGCTGACCCCAGTATCTATAGGGTTAATTCTCAGCACCGGAGCGCAGCTCCAGTGCTGAGAGTCGCGGCGGGTCCCCGGCTATCACTAATAGCCGGGACCCGTCGCGGATGACACAGGTGCAGCTCCTGCCCCTGTGTCATCCTGGATCGTAAATTAACGTCGCTGCAACATTAGGCATAGGCTGCGGCGACGTTAATTTACTGTGCAGCGGCGGGAGGGGGTTAAAGTACATATAACACAAGTAGAGAGCACTACAAGTACATGTTGTACATGTAAATAGCAGTACACAACATGTATTAAGGAGAAAGCAATACAGTCTATGCTATATTGGTAGGGAGCATTTTACCATTGAAACACACATGTTGAATGGCTGGGTCTCCAAACTAAATGAATTTTGTAAATTGCATTGTAATCTGAATATGGTCTTAGCCCAGAATAGCTCTGAAAAGGACAGTTAAATATATGGTAACCTGAGGGACCTTTGTATTTATGATTTTTTTAAAATTTTATTTAATATTATCAATTATAAGGAAACAATAACTATAATCTATACAGAAGAAATCACTTCCCCATGTTAAAAAATACAATTAAGAAAGGAGAAAGTAGCAAGTGGAGGAGGAAGAGGAGTCAAAGTTCATTAATCTTATTTTCCCATTTCTTCCAGCTCCCAATGCATATAAGTCATGCATATATGATCTGAAGTTCCCATGGGGAGTGCTCAGGATGCATTTGCACATAAAAAGACCCTGCACCATGTTATTCATCTTCTTTACACTAAACCCCCACTGACTAACCATGAATTTATTTCTACTAAAATAACTTTTGCTAACTTTTCTTATATGCAGTGTACTGAAACTTTCATCTATACTTTCCATACTGACGCTTCTTATTCTTTAATATTTAGTGCTTCATTATTTTATCATTAAATACTGATTTTGTCACTATATATCACTGGGTACTAGAAACTAGGAACATGTGACCCTGGTTATGGGAAGAAGAATAAAAGGAAACCTGTCGGATCCCTGGGGGATCACACACAGGCCCCTTGACCTGACAGGTCAGCAAAACAGTGCTCTAACATTGTTTTCCTCATCTCCTTCCAGTGATCAAACCATTACCCTTTCTGACAGTCAGAATTATTGGATTATTGACAGGATTATTGCAAAGCCCATTTAGATCAACAGGAAAGTCACTGAAATATATATGTAACTAATATGGCATTTGCAGATGCACTTTAAAGACTCTGGATAGGAAACAAATTAGTTATTTCACAGCAAGCCAGTCAAGACATTAAGAATAATAAGGAACAATAGCAAAAGCAGAAGAAATTCATCATATGCTGGTGCAGAATAGATGAATCAGTAAGTTACATTGTTAGTGTAGCTACCATAGAGGCAAGGTAGGCAGCTGCTATGGGGCCAGTGGGGGAGGGGGGGGCAGGGGATGCACAGGGAAGATAAGAACCATCCTGTGTCATTCTGCTTAACCCCTTATCTACTGCAGTGTATAAGTGACCCAGTGTTCACTTACATGCTGCAACACAAAAAAGGGCTAAACAAGAGATCTCTGCTTCACTGCTCTGATAACCCCTGACCTCTGTTCTCCAGCTGCTGCAATCAAGAAGGAAAATATGCAAACTCCATGCAGAGTTCAGGGGTTATCAGTGCACTAGCAGTGAAGCAAAGATCTCCTTGTCTTGGGGTTTTTAACCCATTTTTGTGCTGCAGCATGTGAGATTTGTGTTAACTGCAGTACATAAGAGGTTAAGTAGAAGGTAATTTGCTACTGCACTTATGTATTTAACCATAAGGGCTCCTAATGGGCCCTTATAGTTAACTGACAGAGCTAACAGTCGACGGACAGAGCAAGCAGACATTGTACGGTTCTGTAGACCAGGCTATGCAGATCACGCCCCCCTCCCTCGCTCGCATCATTACCGATGTCCTTGCAGCCCTTGCTAAACTGGCATACATTACCCATCCACGTTCGAGGGCTGCTCCTGCTGTCCGCTTCTCCCGGGGTCCCGTGCGCGCTCTAGCTTCACAGCGGCCTGTCAGCTGGTAGGCTGCTCAGCCAATCACAGGCCGGGACCACCACGCTGACAGGCCTCTGTGAAGCTAGAGCGCGCGCAGGACCCCGGAAGAAGCGGACGGCAGGAGCAGCCCTGGAACGTGGATGGGTAATGTATATCGTTAGTCGCCGGCCACGAACCGCTATTACACGCAGCGGTGCGCGGTCGGCGCCCGACGAAAATAGGGTCTAACCGATATCAACGATCAGCGATAATCGGCCGAATCAGGCCAATTCGGCCGATTATCGTTCCGTGTAATAGTACCCTTACTGTGCAGCTACCTGCAATAAAGTTACCAACAAGGATACTTACTGGTTTATCTGTACCATGGGCAAATGGTCTATTTCCTCTGTTCGTACTAGTGTGAATTCCTGCAATTATTGTGTCCAGACTCTAGAAAAACTACTGAACACAGGAGCCAGAAACAGCTATCTCTACAAGCTAAGTTCTTTTATATTGTATTTGTGAGCGAGTTTTGGAGCGTAAAAGTTTTTGATCTGAAGTGTGTTTTTGTCTCAAGTGTGGGACTTTAATATTCTGGGAAGGAGTATATAACATACCTGTTAGGCCCCATTCACACGTCAGTGTCAGTTTTTACTGTCAGGAAATCCTGATCAGGAGGCCTCAAAAGCCATCAGGAAAGTATCAGGATTTCCTGACAGTAATCCGTTTTTACCATCAGGAAACCATCAGGAAAAACCTTCAGGATTTCCTGATGAGAAAAAAAAAAGGGAGATGTCGTTCTGCAAACTGGATGGCCACAGGCTGCAGAAGTACAACTCCCATCATGACCTGTCAGCAGGACATGGTGGGAGCTTTACTTCGGGGGGGCAAGGGGTCCGCTGATCCGAGGTCCGGGGGTGTGTGGGGTATCCGGCTGCTGGGCGAGGGGTCCGGGCGGGTGGCGGTAATCTGAGGTCCGGGGGGGGTGCCGCTTTGTGAGGGATCCGGTCGCGGGCTGCTAAACTGGGTTACGGGGGGTGGGGGGCCGCTGGGTGAGGGGTCCGGGCGCGGGGCGCTAATCTGAGGTCCGGGGGGGGGGGGGTTGCTGGGTGAGGGGTCCGGGCGCGGCACCAGGAGTGCAGGAGGCCGGGGAAGCAGACGTGGACGGCGGCAGCAGGTGAACACCAGGGAGGCCGGTGAGTTATGTGGGTGGTGGGAGGTGCGCAGCTAATGCAGAATCACGGGCACTTTCCTGATGTACATCAGGAAAGTGCCCGTGATTCCGGCGCTCCCATAGACTTCTATGGGGGCGTCCGGGCCAGAATTCCGGACAAAAATAGGACATGTCCTATTTTTTTCGGACCTATTTTCCGGAACGGACACCCTTCCGGAAAAATCCGGAAGGGTGTCCGTGACCAATTAAAGTCTATGGGTCCGGAAATCCTATCAGGAAATCCGGATGGTTTTTCAGGACGTGTGAAGGGGGCCTAAGGGTACTATTACACAAACAGATCTGACGAAAGATTATCTGCCAAAGATTTGAAGCCAAACCCAGGAACAGACTATAAACAGAGATCAGGTCATAAAGGAAAGACTGGATTTCTCCTCTTTTCAAATCCACTCCTGGGTTTGGCTTCAAATCTTTGGCAGATAATCTGTCGTCAGATCTGTTGGTGTAATAGTACCCTTACTGAGTGATATCTGTCCTTACTGGGTTTATATATAACAAATCCCATATAGTATATAGCAAGGTACTATAGATTAGTTTATCTGTATTTATTTTTCTAGGGGTTATATACATTGTATCTGGTTTACTTGGGACACATTACTATAGCCTGTATACACACAAGCTTGCTGAGGGTTACACAGGTGGATGGTCAGGGGGATTGATTGCTAATTAAGAGTTGATAAATTACATCTGTGTGAAGCCTGCCAGTCTCTTCCAACAAAGGAGCCAGAAACAGCTATCTCTGCAAGCTAAGTTCTTTTATGAACAATGAATAAAGGATAAAAGGAGGCACTCACCAGCAGTGTATTCAGACCATCCGGCTTTTATTGCTGTGCGCAGGGGGAGCGGGGGAGACAAGGTGGGTGACCGCAGTTTCGCGGCTTAGTGCCGCTTTGACGAACCCTCCTTGTCTCCCCCGCTCCCCCTGCGCACAGCAATAAAAGCCGGATGGTCTGAATACACTGCTGGTGAGTGCCTCCTTTTATCCTTTATTCATTGTTCATACAGCATGTTTATTTCGGATTGAGCACCACCATATACCGGACCCAGCCTGAGATAGTGCCATCTAGTGGAGAGCCAGGCAGTGCCATCACTTTTTTCTTTCTTGTTGGATTGTTCTAAGTTCTTTTATATTGTATTTGTGAGCGAGTTTTGGAGCGTGTGAGTTTTTGATCTGAAGTGTGTTTTTGTCTCAAGTGTGGGACTTTAATATTCTGGGAAGGAGTATATAACATACCTGTTACTGAGTGATATCTGTCCTTACTGGGTTTATATATAACAAATAAGGGGAGGGACGAAGAATAATAAAAATCTTATAGGAGTGAGTTATAAACCTCCAAGTATAGTGGAAGAGTCAGAAAATCTTATAAGACAAATAGATGTGGCAGCGAAGCAGGGGGAAGTCATTATTATGGGGGACTTTAACTACCCAAATATAAACTGGAAAGCAGAAACCTGCAGCTCCAGGAAGGGAAGCGTGTTTTTGGAAATAGTAAAAGATAATTACCTTTCCCAACTAGTACAGGAACCAACAAGAGGGGGGGGGGGCACTCCTGGACCTAATCTTAACCAATAGGCCAGACAGAATATCAAAAATAGAGGTGGGGGGGTCACCTAGGTAATAGTGACCATAACATAGTAAGTTTTCAATTATCAAAGTTGACAGCTGCTTCTAAATACTTGCTCATATCCATCCCTGGTGATCTAGTGGGGGGATCGCCCCCCTGCGGCGCGATTGCGGGGGGGGGGGGGGGGCGATCCCCGCATCTATCCCGGGCCGGGGTCTGCGCCGTAATGGCGCTGATCCTGGCTCGGCATTCTATTGCTTTTGGCTGCAGCAGCCAAAAGCAATAGAACACCGATCTCATGGATTCATGCAGTATAACTATACTGCATGGATCTCTATGAGAGATCAGAGTGCATATACTAGAAGTCCCCCAGGGGGGCTTCTAGTATATGTGTAAAGTAAAAGAAAAATGTATTTTTAATAACACAAAATCCCCTCCCCTAATAAAAGTCTGAATCACCCCCCTTTCCCCATTTTATAAATAAAAATAAATAAATAAATTAATGAACAAACATGTTTGGTATCGCCGCGTGCGTAATCGCCCGAATTATTAATTAATCACATTCTTGATCTCACACGGTAAACGGCGTCAGCGCAAAAAAATCCTAAAGTGCAAAATTGCGCATTTTGGTCGCATCAAATCCAGAATAATTGTAATAAAAAGCGATAAAAAAGTCGTAAATGCGCAATCAAGGTACCGATAGAAAGATCACTTCATGGCGCAAAAAATTACACCTCACACAGACCCATAGGCCAAAGGATAAAAGCGCTATAAGCCATGGAATGGAGCGATTTTAAGGAACATATATTTTCTTTAAAAGGTTTTTAATTTTTTACAAGCCATCAAATCAAATAAAAGTTATACATGTTACATATCGTTGTAATCGTAACAACTTAAGGAACATATATAACGAGTCATTTTTACCCCAGGGCGAACGGAGTAAAAACAACCCCCCCAAATAAAAAAAAAACATTTTTTTTTCAATTTCACCACACATATAATTTTTTTCTGGTTTCCCGGCATATTTTAGGCAAAAATTACATCTACCATAGCAAAGTACAATTAGTTGCGCAAAAAATAAGGGCTCATTTGGGTCTCTAGGTGGAAAAATGCAGGCGCTATTCCCTTATATACACGAGGAGGGAAAAACGAAAACGCAAAAATGAAAACTGGCTGTGTCCCCTAAGGGTTAAGAGCATTCTGGGTAAATCGTGTGAACGACACATACCATATGGGAATAAAAGTAGTAGAAATAAGAGAAATCCAATGTGGTTAACTTCAGCTGTAAGGGGTGCAATAAATGATATAATTCAGACTACTAAAACAAGAAGGTAGTGGGGAAGCATTGAGCATCTATAGACAGAAGAATAAAATGTGTAAAAAGCAAATAAAATAAGCAAAAATAGCAACAGAAAGGATAGCCACAGAAAGTAAAACGAATCCCAAAATGTTCTTCACCTATATAAACAACAAAAGACTTAAAACCGAAAATGTTGGTCCCCTCAAAAAAAAATTCTGGGTGTAATGGTGGAGGGGGAAGAGGAAAAGGCCAATCTACTAAATACATTTTTCTCTACTGTATTCACAGAGGAGAATCCTATAACAGAGGACATGACTAGGAATAATATAAATCCTCCCATAAATCTCACCTGCCTAACACAACAAGAAGTGGGGAGACGCCTGAAAACATTAAAATCCATAAGTCACCGGGCCCAGAAGGTATCCATCCTAGAGTTTTGACAGAATTAAATACTGTGTTAGACAGACCGATATTCCTAATATTTAAAGACTCTATTACGACAGGGATTGTTCCACAGGACTGGCGCATAGCTAATGTGGTACCAATATTCAAGAAGGGGTCAAGGAGTGATCCTGGAAACTACAGGCCCCTAAGTCTAACATCTATAGTAGGTAAAGTATTTGAGGGGTTTGTAAGAGATGCTATACTGGAATATCTTAATGAAAATATTCTTATGACGCAGCACCAGCATGGATTTATGAGGGATCGGTCCTGTCAGACTAATCTGATCGGCTTCTATGAAGAGGTAAGTTATAGACTGGACCTGGGGGAGGCTGTGGATGTTGTGTATCTGGACTTTGACTGGCATTTGATACTGTGCCGCATGAAAGGTTGGTCTACAAAATGAGGATGCTGGGACTCGGGGAAAACGTATGCAAATGGGTAAGTAACTGGTTGTTTGATAGAAAACAGAGGGTGGTCATTGATGGAACATAGATTGGGTTTTAGTTACTCAGTGTTGGGTTCACTTCTTTTTTAATATTTTTATTAATGATCTTGTTGAGGGGCTACAGAGTAGAATCTCCATTTTTGCAGATGATACTAAACTGGGTAAAGTAATTAGTACAGAGGAGGATAATATCATATTACAGAGGGATTTGGAGAAGCTAGAGGCTTGGGCGGTGAAATACCAAATGAAGTTCAATGTGGATAAATGTAAGGTTATGCACTTGGGCCATAGAAATAATAAGTACAGTTATGTTTTAAATAATAAAACACTGGGTAAAACTACTTCCGAAAAGGACCTGGGGGTATTGGTGGACAGTAAACTCAACTTTAGTGATCAGTGCCAGGCAGCAGCTGCCAAGGCTAATAAAATAATGGGATGCATCAAAAGAGGTATAGATGCTAAAGATGAGAACATAGTTTTGCCTCTTTATAAATCACTAGTCAGACCACATATGAAATACTGTGTACAGTTTTGGGCACCAGTATATAAGATGGACACAGCTGAACTGGAGCGGGTGCAGAGGAGGGCAACAAAGGTCATTAAGGGAATGGGTGGGTTACAGTACCAGGACAGGTTATCAAGCTTGGGGTTATTTACGCTAGAAAAAAGACGTCTTAGGGGCGATCTGATCACAATGTACAAATATATGAATGGACAGTACAGAGATCTTTGTAGTGATCTTTTTACTCCTAGGTCTGTAACCATCACAAGGGGGCATGCTCTACGTCTAGAGGAAAGAAGATTTCATCATCAGCATCGACGCGGGTTCTTTACTGTACGAGCGGTAAGACTGTGGAACTCTCTGCCACATGATGTTGTCATGGCCGATTCATTAAATAAGTTCAAGGGAGGCCTGGATGCTTTTCTTGAACAACATAATATTACACGTTATGGGCATTAGATTTCCGTTGATACGTGGATCCAGGGATTATTCTGATTGCCATTGGAGTCGGGGGGGAGTTTTCTCCCTGTGGTGGGGCAATTGTCGTCTGCCTTATAGGGGTTTTTGCCTTCCCTGGATCAACACAGTAGGGTTTCCCTAGGTTGAACCTGATGGACTCTTGTCTTCTTTCAACCTTATTTACTATGTTACTATGTTACTATGTTACTAAGAGAAGTAATAGATTACTAATATCTGGAAATATGCTGTTTTCTTTTAATTGAAATTTATTCATTGTAAATATATAATTATTTAATTATGTAATTATCTATACGTATAGGTGGAAAGTGACTATGCATCATTATAATTAGTATGTTCCAAATGAAATCATTTTCTTGTTCTAATCCCAGGATAATATAACATAATAGTCTGATTGTAGTAATAATTGTCTCCATAATTACTTTGAGCAGATGAAATGCCTAATTAGGAGACTAAATCGTCTGCAAATATTTATGTGACTGAAAATGGAAATCTGTATCAATAATTGGAGGGGCTGTCCCATGATTCAAATAATGTATAAAAGTGGTCACATTAGCTTAAAAAGAGGTTACTTGTATTACCAATCCCCCACCACCTGCTGATATTCACTTAAGTAGAAACTCTAGGGAAGACTGTTCAGGTGGCAAGATCAACAGTCAGTAAGTTAGGAAAAGTAAGTGTTTTAGCGTGCCCTTTTCCAAACACATCGTTTTATAATGCGTTTTGGAGGTTCTGATTGACTGAGGGGAAAGGAATGTTTGGAGGAAGTGTCTTAGTTGGTTGATTCTCCAGGGACCTAAGGAGAAGGGTTCTAATACTTTACCAAAAGCTCTGGAAGAGATCTATTCAAGCCCTAAGTGAAAAGTATCAATGTAGAATTTGTCATCGTTGATCCAAGTTTGGAATACGGGGTCCCATGTGAAAAAGAAGGGTTTTCTAATATCGAGTAGCCAGGGGACCTGTTTGGGAGTAGATGTAAGTGACTATATGAGTATGCACATGCTAGCAAGGTGGGACCAATAGTGTGATGGGAACACCTGGCACCTCCCAAACCATAAGAAGTAATCCAGATTGAACCAAGGTTAGCAGAGGGGGAGCGTTTAAAGCAGCAAGGGAGATTCTGTACCCAGGTACTTGATCACCACAGTTGCCCAACAGGAGCAGAAGAAGGATTGGAGGGCATGCACCACCCAATCCTAAAAAGCTGACCATTATCGTCTCTGACTTGGAAATGTTAATCTTGGAATTGCATATCTGTGCAAAGTCATCCCTTCATCAGGGATAGAAGGGAGGCTGATGGATTGAGTAACCCTTTTTGCCAGCCTAGCCATTCTTATTATTTTAGCTGGTTAAAATTATAATACTGTTGTCAAATGTACAAAATAGTGTTTTTCTTTGATCACTTTCCGTATGTTCAAGACCACAGTTCAATGGGTTGTACCTGTAACACACATGTTGTAAGGAAAGAGAATGTGGTCTGCAGCAATTTTGCACTTGAAAAAAAAAATGGAAAAAAACGTATGGAAACATACAACACAAATTTGCATATGTTTCTCCATAGTTAATGGCTACCATAATGTGTACTGTATGTTTTCATATGTTTTTTTGATGAGGTTTAGATGTGCGTTAAACGTAGATCCAGCCCTATACGTTGACCCAGCCTTAAAGACAACTTTCAGAGCAAATAATATGAAGCTCTCTATCCAGAAGAAAATATAGACATGGCACTCACCCTTACGAAGTCTTCATGATTTCTTTATTGAGTCATACAAACAAAATCTTAGTGATCAGGTCTAAGAGAGGACGCCCTGAGCGCTAACAGCGACAGCTGTATCCTGCCTTTCGGCACTTCGTCACTATGACTCAATAAAGAAATCATGAAGACTTCGTAAGGGTGAGTGCCATGTCTATATTTTCTTCTGGATATATAATTTGACTGTACTGTCTTTACATAGAGCACCACCCCGAAAGAGTTTACGATTTTTTATATGCCTATCAACAGTGTGCATTTAGTCCTCCTTTGGATGGTGTGTAGTCTCTCTTGTATGCTGGACTTTGAATATCAAGCTCTGCCGTTATTCTAAAAAAACAACATGTAAAAAAATGCATTAAAATAGTTTAGTGAACTATCTATATCTATAATATAATAATATTCTTAATAAAGTGTACATCCAGCATTCATTACTAGAGATGAGCACATTAGATTGCTCGTCAATTGAATACTGACGAATAGCTGACGAAGTTGGATGCAGCCTTAGGGAGTCTGGGAAAATATGGATACAGCCATTGGTTGTATCCACGTTTTGCAGGACCACTAGGGCTGCATCCAACTTTGTCAGCCACCGGGATTCAAATGCCGAACGATAGGTCTTGAGCATACTCGAATAGCACTCATCTCTGTTCATTACCATTTATACTAAGGTTAGGCTATATCTCAGACCCCCACTGATCCTTTGATTAAAGGAGCCACATTGCTGATCCAGCACTGCAGCTCATGCTATCATGTCATATTTTGTTGGAATTCCCCCTGACTGTCCTTCGAATGATCTGTACTCAGTGCACACCCTTTTGATGCTCTATTCCTTGCACATAATGATTTTCAATAAATGCTGACATACTATTGTGGACTAATGTTGTTGCACTAATGTATATGCCCCATGTATAAATGACCCCCCTGGTTATTGCAGGGAGTCCTGTCTAGATGAATCAGCAGAGGGTTAAAACATAATGAATACATAAGGGAATGCACAGGATTGACATTTGATAAACGCTGTACAATTATCTTTCTTTACTTTTTGCCCATCTGGTGCAGCATCCACATATCTCATACTGTAATTGAACAGCACCAATTACTAATTCATTTTCCAGTTTTACATGTAGTGTTTTTTTCATTATACTGGGAGGTTATACAAATCCAGGAACTCCTCAGAGAGGATATTAGTTCAACTGTTCAGATACCTTCAATTACTGTGACAATTATTATATGCATTTGTACAGTATAATGTAATTTAGGGTATTGTTCTCTATCTTGAATCCCCCTTAAAAAAAGTTGCAGAATGTCGTAATTTAAACAAAGTTTAATTAAATGTAATGTAATTATTTTTTTTTACATTTTGTAAGTCATACTTACCTACCCCATTCTCCTGTAACTTTTATTCCTGCCTCTACACAAAAACACAAAGAAATGCAACAGCTCACCGCAATGGCAAGAACAAGACTCACTACAGACATGAAAATAGTTAAAAGCAGCCCCCCCGCCCAACTGCTAAAAAAAATTCCCACAAAAATAATAAGGCTCTTGGTTACCATTTGCAAACAGTGTAAACCACCTCACCACGATAAGGTGGCCTTATATCGGGGCAGACCCTACACTGTACTATGGCCTCTATTCCTTTTATTTCAAGGGGTTTCTTGTTTACGCCGTTCGCCCTATGGTAAAACTGACATGTCATCTATGTTCCTCAAGTCAGTACGATTACAACGATATGTAGTTTGCATAACTTTAATATTATTTGATGGCTTTTAAAAAATTAAAACCTTTTAAAAAAAACTAAATGTGTTTAAAATTGCTCTATTCCCATGCTTATAGCGCTTTTATTGTTTGGTCTATGGTGCTGTGTGAGATGTCTTTTTTTGCACCATGATCTGTTTCGGTACCTTGATTGCGCATATGCGACTTTTTGATCACTTTTTATTACATTTTTCCTAGATTTAATGTAAACAAAAATGCGCAATTTTGCAGTTTGGCGACTTTTTGCACTTACGCGGTTTACCGTGCAAGATCAGGAATGCGATAATAGTTTGGGCGATTACGCACGTGTTGATACCAAATGTGTTTACTTTTTAATTAATTATTTTTTTTATTTTTAAAATGGGATAAGGGGGGTGATTTAAACTTCTATTAGGGGAGGGAGTTATTTATTAATAAAAACACTTATTTTTTTTCACATACAGTAATAAAAAGCCCCCTGGGGGACATCTATATACACAGCACTGATGTCCCATTGAAATCAATGCTGTGTATATAATAGAGCAATGATCCATCAGATCACTGCTCTATTATACTGGTCTGCTGCAGACCAGCCACATGGATTGCCAAGCCGGAATCAGCGTTGTTCCGACGCTGAGCCCTGGCCGGCTCAGTACAAGTGATCTCCCCTCCACGGTTGCATGCGGGGGGGAGATCCCCCACTAGACACCAGGGACAGGGTGCACAAATACTATTCAAATGCAGCTGTCAGCTTTGACAGCTGCACTTGAATAGTTAATTAGCCAGCTGCGGCGATCGGCTAAGACCTGCGGCCCCTGGCTGCACATAACAACCGGGGACCGCGGGTTGCAGAGAGGGCTCACGCTGGGAGCCCTCTCTGATCACCCTTAACGGCTGCATTACGGGCATACATGTCATGCGTCATTAAGGGGTTAAAGGGGAACTCTGGGCAGCCTTGTTAAAAAAGGCAAGGTTGTTATTTATGTTCCCTCCTGACACTCTTTATGTTGTTGTACAGTAGTTCTGCTTCTCTGATGATGTTTGCTTCCTGTTCTTTTTCCTGTGCACTGCTATTAGACAACATTTCCCAGTGGTCTTTGTGGTGCATGCTCAGAATGTCCTGTTTCTCATTCCATGCCTTGCATCAATGCCATGCCCCTTTCTACTTACACCCCACCCCTCACCACCCGCATCCCGTCCCCTCTACACTTTCTGTCCCATCTGCATCCTAAATCTGTGCTTAGTATGGTCTTCATCTCCTGGGGGGCAGCGGAGGGAGCAGAGTGGATTGCACAGGGGACATTATTCATCATTTCCTGGAAGTCAATCAACTACCAGTGCGGCAGAAGTGCACAGGCACGGTAATACATTATATAGAGACCTTTAGATAACTAATTTAGTGTACTTTTTAATAGTAAGCCATTTTCTATATCCAGAGTTCCCCTTTAATTTATGTGAGCCAGCTACAGGTTTTATTCTCTATTTTCATCTGTCTTTTCTGACCAGCTGATATTCATAAACGTTGTCACATATTTTCATTGATTCGTAATGGGATTTCATGTACAATTAAATAATTCATCTTTCTCTATTGTAATATTGGACATAATTTTAGAGCGATCTTGTGCGGCCCTCCAAACTGTCTTTCTTTTCAATCCATACTTTATTCACCTTACAAGTAATGTCAGGCAGCAGATGTGATAGGAATGACAGATGCAACCATTTAAAAATGATAAAACAGCGACAAATAAAGGATAACAACAGATGTTTGATGAATTTCTGCATTACATTTCCAGCACTATGCAGTCTCCAGATCACATGTATAGTACAAAGCCTTAATGTTGCAGCTCACTGTGAATTATTTCATGGGCTATTTCACAGAAAAAGAGGAGAGGAATTTTAGTTTTACTGCTGCTGTTCTGCTGTATCATCAGATCATTAAAGTGTGTACGTGTCACAGAAACAGGGGTTTTTAAAGGGGAACTATCAGCAGTGGTTTTTAAAGGGGAACTATCAACAGGGGTTTTTAAAGGGGAACTATCAGCAGGTTCCTCGGCACATTAGGATGAAGGTATGTCTCTTCCTTTATCCTCAACGCCGTTCTGATGCTGTCTTTTCCCCCTCCGTCCAGTAAGACCGCTTGGAGCACTGGGGACCGTTAGCAGCACTGCCCGACCCCCATAGTGCTGATCCGCACCCAGCCAGCCCTTCGCTTCTAATGCTAATTAATGGAGAAGGCCGGGCCTAGTCTTCGCTATGGGGGCGGGGCAGTGCTCCTAATGGTCTTGCCAAATTGAGGAGTAAACAACTAACTGTACAGGAACGGAGCAGGGGATGAAGGTAAGATACATACCTTCAACCTCTGCACCTTCTGCGCAATAGGGACATATCAGCAAGTTAAATTAGTCTAACCTGCTGATAGTTGCCTTTTAACCTGTTGGTGTAGCCAAGGCAAAGATGTATATATTTACATGACACCAAAGTGTCAGCCACAGCCAAGCAGGCATTATAATAAGGATATTGGGGAGTAGCAACAGTAGTAGTAGTGATCATTTTTAGTTTGATTTGCTTTTATACCACATCAATCTTTCAAGCTGTTCTGAGAATTTTTTAGCCAGTCCTCCGCTGTGCTTTGTTCATTTCCTTTAGGCCATTTAATTCCAGCAGTGTTTCAGCAGAAACTAAACAGAATGAAGACATGTCTATAAAATCTGGTAGTCATAATAGTGGTCACCAGTATTAACTATTAGCTGACTAACATATGTGCCAACCTAATGAAATATTTAAAAGCCTAAAGGATGGAAATGGCTGCACATCACACCCATGGTTGACATGAAAGCTTGTTCAGCTACATTAAAAACCAACATCAGAAGTTAGTATATAATTTGATCAAACCATATTGCCTCATGTACCAACGTGCAGGTCTCTGATACACATCAGTCACTAACCAAAACAACACTGTGCCGGTCAGTGGAGGCAAACCCCACAAAGCGTGCGCAAGTAGGGAAGGGGGACCACGGAATGGCCCTGCAACCCCAATGTCACAGGACCAAACCCCAAGGGCCCCCCCAAACCCCACAGACACCGCTGGCAGAGAAAGCTACCACTAAGCAACACAAATGTGAATAAGCTGTTACCTCTCACCATTGCTCCTGCAGGTAGAATGGGAGAAACAAAGGAGGTACTTACCATATGCACACAGGTGCTTCCTGCTAATTTGGATCACATGGGTCTTACAAAGGAGGAGTGCTAGCCACAATGAAAAAAAGGGACAGAATACATAAAATATGCACAAGACTAAAGGACAGAAATGGCTGCACATGGCACCCCATACCCCATATGTGGCCCTATTGCGCTATTTGACGCAACCACAAGCCTCAGATATAAAGGAGCGCCTAGTGCATTTTAATGGCTCCGTTATATTTGGTCATTTCTGACTGTACCACTTCAGCTTGGCAGAGGCTCTGGGGTGCCAAAACCTAAAAAACACCACTAAAGGGACACCATTCAGAAAACTACACCCCTCAAGGAATGTAACTAGTGGTGCGGTGAGCATCTGGACCCCACAGGTGCTTCACAGATTTTCCCAACAATATAGCGTGAAAAAAGACAAAAGTATTTTTTACACTAAAACGTTGTTCTAGACTTCAATTTTTCATTTTCACAAAGGGATAAAAGGAAAAAAAAAACACAAAACATGTAGCGCAGTTTCTCTCGAGTACAGAAATACCCCACATGTGGACATAAAGTGCCAAGCGGGCGCAGGACGAGCCTCCAAAGGGAAGGAGCGCCAATTGGCTTTTGGAAGCTGGATTTCACTGGAATGGATTTCAAGGGCCACGTCGCATTTACAGAGCCCTCGTGCTGCCAAAACACTGGAAATCCCACACAGGTGAAACTACACCCCTCAAGGAATCTAACAAGGGGTGCAGTGAGCCTATGGACCCCACTGGTGACGGGCACAAATGTGGAACAATGTGACGTGAAAGTGAAAATTTTAATTTTTTCACTTTCACGGCACAAATGTGCCCATCATCAAGGGGTCCATATCCTCATTGCACCCCTTGTTAGATTCCTTAAGGGGTGTAGTTTCCAGAATGGGGTCACTTGAGGTGGGTTTCCACTGTCTTGGCAGCACGAGGGCTCTGTAAATGCGACATGGCGTTCATCATCCATTCTAGCCAAATCCAACCTCCAAAATCCAATTGGCGCTCCTTCCCTTCGGAGGCTTGCCCTGCACCCACATGGTGCTTTATGTCCACATGTGGGGTATTTACGGACTCGGGGGAAATTGCTCTAAACATTTTGTGTTTTTTTCTCTTTTAACCCCTTGTGAAAATGATAAATTCAAGGCTAGACCAACATTATAGTGTAAAAAATTTAATATTTCATTTTCACGCCACATTGTTCCACATTTGTGCACGTCACCAGTGGGGTCCATATGCTCACTACACCCCTTGTTACATTCCCTGAGGGGTGTAGTTTCCATAATGGGGTCACTTGTGGGGGGTTTCAACTGTCTTGGCAACACAGGGGCCTTTTAAATGCAACATGGCCCCTCAAAATCCATTGCCAAATCCAGCCTCAAAAATCCAAATGGCGCTCCTTCCCTTTGGAGGCTTACCCTGCACCCGCATGGCGCTTTATGTCCACATGTGGGGTATTTCCTTACTCAGGGGAAATTGCTCTACAAATTTTGTGTTTTTTTTTATTTTTTAGCCCCTTGTGAAAATGAAAAAATCAAGACAAGATCAATGATTTAGAGTAAAAATTTAAAACAAATTACACTAAATGTTGGTCTAGCCTTGATTTTTTTCCATTTCCACAAGGGGTTAAAAAAGAAAATAAACGCAAAGCGTGTAGGGTAATTTCCCCTAAGTACGAAAGAGGCTGGAATGCAGGATGGAGGCCATGTCGCAATTACAAAGCTCCTGTTCTGCCAAGACAGTAGAAATCCCCCACAAGTGACCCCATTGTGGAAACTACACCCCATAAGGAATCTAACAAGGGGTGCAGTGAGCATATGGACCCCACTGGTAACAGGCACATATGTAGAACATGTGCCGTGAAAATAAAAAATACCATTTTTTTCATTTTCACGTCTAAAATGTGGCCGTCACCAGGGGGCCATATCCCCGCTGCCCCCCTTGTTAGATTCCTTATGGGGTGTAGTTTCCAGAATGGGGTCACTTGTGGGGGGTTTCTACTGTCCTGGCCGCACAGAGGCTTTGTAATTGCATCATGGCATCCTCTAATGGGAATGGCGGCCATGTCTATTTAGCTGGGGAAAAGGGACAATTCTAATTTATTTGGGGGTATTAGGCCAATTATTAGTTTATAAGGTTGAAAATGACAGGTGTCCATCAAATTCAACCTGTGTTGATCAAGAGGAAGGCAAAAAACCCTCGTAAGGCATACGACAGTAGCCTCATCACTGGGAAAAAATTCCTTCCTGACTCCATAATGGCAATCAGAATATTCCCGGGATCAACGTGACCCCTGAAATAGGAATAAGGACAATGTAGAACCTCCAATGACGTGTGGTACGCCTTGAAGCGATCCAGTATGCAAAGGCCGGGGTGATCAGGACAGGCGTCACACTGGAAAATGGTGTCCTTCCTGATCCCCCTGTTACGCCACACTCTGCACTTCTGGGGTCTCCTGTTTTCCAGTGTGGGGGACGTCACCTGGAAAATGTTGCCCTGGTGCGATACGGGGTCCTTCATATCCAGAAGCGCTGGGTCCGCTCCATGGCTGCTAAATATTAGGGCTCTATTACTGCTTCTGATATGTTCGGATCGTGCCGCAAGCTACAGTAGCTCAGGCAGCGAGGGACCAGAAGAGGGGGTGCTGGTATAAAAAATGGGGGAGCATCTGGGGGCTGGATTCGGGTGTCCCTTCCTTCATATACTCTAAGGGTACGTGCACACTGCGGAATGGCGAAGGATAACCCTTTGTGCATTCCGCAGCTGGCACCCGCGGATTCCGCTCTCCGTCAAATGTGTTCATTCTTTGGACGGACGATGGAATCCACCCATGCATAGGATAGAGTCTATGACACGGGCGGAGACGCGCGCCCGCATCAGTCCGCCGGTGGGTGCCAGCTGCAGAATGCACAAAGGGTTATCCTTCGCCATTCCGCAGTGTGCACGTACCCTAAATCTGTAAGTGTACCCTGAGGTACTCTCACAGAGTTTGTAGAATTTCACACCATACCGTGATCTCTTATTGGGACGGTACTGGCGGAAAAGACATGTCTGAGGGGCAGCGTACGCTACCCCCAGACACGTCACTGGATGGTGAGGATGATTAGGATGAATGGAGGAGAGAAGGATCCCCCCCATTCATCCTCACTGGCTGTTTCTGTGTCGGAGGCAATAATAGCGTATGCGTCCGACACGAAAACACCCTAGGGGCCATCTTTATACGGGGATTGGTATATGGGGTATGTAAATGTGTAGTGGTGTAGTGTAAAACTTTATTCCGTGTAGTGTAATGGTGTTTTTTACATGTTTTTTTAACATTAAGTATAAAAAAAAAAAGAGTTGCCGATAAATGCCGCACTTATGTGCGGCACTTATAAGCAGACCGTGACTGTAGGATATAGGGAAAAAAAACACCCTACGCCAAAAAGGAGGAGTTGCTGATCAGCGGCGCACTTATGTGCGATGCTGATCAGCACTCAGCGGCGATAGGGTGTGGAAAATAAAAAAAAAAAATTGGAAAAAAAAAAAAAACCTTTCTTCAACCCTATAGCTACTGATATGTGTATTATATACACTTATCAGCCGCTAGGGGGCAGTAGAACGCAAATTCCGGAAAAAGCCGAAGTTTGACGACGCTGGAGCCGATGATTGCCGATGGGGACCGCCGGAAAAAGACGAAGACGCCGACGAAGAAGAGGACGCGATCGAAACCCGGAAGACGCGATCGGGACGCTGGATCCGGTGAGTATGGGTCAATACCTGCTCTGGACACCTCAGCTACCTAGCTGAGGTGTCCACAGCAGGTATTTAACCCTTTCATGGGGTACTTATATCGCCGTGATCGGCCGGCCGGTCCCGGCGAATGGGACGTGGCACCGTGGCCACCGTTACTTTTAACAGTAATGGCGGTCGGCGCCGTTCTCGGACAGCACCGACCGCCATTGCTTTCTGGGCCATCGGGTCACCGATGACCCGGAAAGCTGCAGATCGCCGCCATTGGCTGATCTGAATTGATCAGCCAATAGCGGCGATCGTCAGCACAGGAGGGGTTAATCACCCCCCGTGCCGACAAGCAGGGATGGCCTGCTATACATTATAGCAGGCCATCTTCCCCGATCGCTGCGTGTGTACACGCAGCGATCGGGGAAACCGCGGGCGTAAATGTACGCTCGTCTGCGTTAAGGCACGGGTTTTGGGGGCGTACACTTACGCCCGCGGTCGTTAAGGGGTTAAGACAGGCTATTCAGGATTTACAAAACATTGTACAAGGTCTTAGTGGCTTAGCAAGCAGATCAGAAAGTGAAATGACAAAATCAATGTGCAGCTCTGCGGCTTTTCCACCACCCTCCTCCTTCCACAAGACTGTATCACAGTATCACAGACTAACCAATGAGTTCGAATTATATGTTGGTGCATTCCCTGCTCATATCCCTACTTGACTAAAGGTTTTATGTATTCTTATGCTTCTGATGTAGCCTGGACAAGCCCTCTTATTGAAACTAATGGTACTGGATCTGGAAGCTTTTGTAGCAGTCATGAGCCAAGCATTTGATGTTCCTAAGAGTTGTGCAATGGCAGAAGAAATATTCCTGAATCTACAGCAGGGTAATTGTAGATTTATTGCTTAATATGCCTTGGAATTCAGAGGGTGGGTCATTAATACTGAGTGGAAGCTGCAAAATAAATTGCTAAAACAAAAGGGGATTATTAAGGGGATCACTAAGATGAGAAGCACTCAGCTGAGGGTGCTTCTCTGCTCTCTCCTCATTGCAGAAGATGGTTCATAGACTTTCTATAGAGCCCATCTTTTGCAGGAAGAAGTGGGCAGAGAGAAACAGCACCAGCTGAGACTTAGTGCCTCCCCCCTTCATGTCTCTCCCCTCCCCTAAACAGACATCCTAGACTTTATTTTGTGTGTTTTGGATTTTGTGGGACTTTGCCGGATTTCATCTTTAAAAGAGACCTGTCACCCCAAGCCCCCCCCCCCCCCCGTGCCGGGGTGACAGGCTCCCGACCCCCCATTAGAGCCCCCTATACTCACGTGATTCCGCCCGGTCCCGCTTCCTGAGCCGGTCGGGTCACGGAGATATCAGCGCCCGAAGCCCGGCGTGCGCGCTGACAGCAGAGTCAGACGCCCATAGAGAATGAATGGGGAGTCCGATGCTCCGTCATTCTCTATGGGCATCGGACTCTCCTGTCAGCACGCGCGCCGGGCTTCGGGCGCTGATATCTCCGTGACCCGACCGGCTCAGGAAGCGGGACCGGGCGGAATCACGTGAGTATAGGGGGCTCTAATGGGGGGTCGGGAGCCTGTCACCCCGGCACAGGGGGTGACAGGTCCTCTTTAATTCATTAATCACATTGTTACTAGGCCTGCACGCCCAACTGTCTTTGTTCCTGGACAGTGTCTTACCACTTTGTATTCTTTTATTATTAAAATGAATAAAAAGATATTTAAAAAAAAAAGAGATCTTAAACAGCATATTGCAACTCATATATGAAGAATTTGCTGATGCACATGACAAGAATAATGTCAATAAATTTCCTCCACCTCGACCTTTTGACTATTCGTTTGAACTACTGCCTGGGGCAGCTTTGCCTTTAATGATGCTTATACCCATTGGCAGAGCTCGGGGTGAAAGCTTTTAAATAATACATAGATAAAAAAAATCTATTTAAAGTAAAAACAACAAAGCGGTATACTTATCCGGCCCATTCCCCCATTGCTGCTATATTCTTTGCTGTGGTTCTCCTGGGGGCTCTGTAATACGTCAGCGATGGCGGGGCGGGCTGGGTAAGTATACTGCCTATGCTCCTTGCCCAGACAACCCTTTAAAGTTAACCCTATTTATCATGAAACATCTAATGGCTTTGCTGCTTCTTACTGGCTAGTAAAGGGATCCATTTATATTTAGTTTGGGAAGTGATAGAATTCCTTGTAAGGATAAATGCATAAAATTTATTATGAGACAATATTCTCTCACATTTTATAATGAGAATTTCGATTCTGTTTGTATTTGGTAGAATCTATTCTGCGGTCTCTGCTGCCTTGTCATTCTGAGTGATAATGTTTCTTTTATCTCTTTGTAGTGTCTCGAGGGCAGGCAGCTTGCCTTCCACATGCTGGTGTGCCTCAGATACTTACTTTATGGGCTACATTCCAGCATCATTTTTTAAAATGTCAGAGGCTTTCAAATTATCCTTTTGTCAGCGGATGGCATTTAGATTCTGAGTATGCCTGAATCTGGGCTGGCAGGTAGAGATGTATTTTTTATGTCCGATGCCCTAATGTTTTTTTATATTTCTTATATTTTTTATATTTCAACGCCCTAATGTTTTTTTCAACTCAGGCTCTCAGTTTGACTTTTTTATTATAAGTTTTTTAAGATAAGGGAGTATATATATATATATATGTTCACAGTTTGCATGCCTGCCCTGCAGTTTCAAGGTTTTGGTGGGCAGATGTGACATTATCTTCTGTTTTTCTTTACTTTATTATAGAACACTTTTTTTTTATCTTTAAAGGTTCTAAACTGTCACCATAAAATGTACAGGTCTTAGTCCAGAGCCTATTTAATCTGTGATGCCCTATAAAATAACTCGGTGTGGAACTTTTTTTCTCCCTCTGCCATCACATGATGGACCATGATAGTTGATGGACCACAAAAGGTGACAAAAACATAAGACAAAAAACACCATACGCACAGCAATGGCATTTTTGAGGCAACCTGAACAATCCCGTTGAAGTCTTTGGTAGAAAAAAAACCCCTGCAGTGTCCCAGAACAGCCCTTCTCATGCTCATACTTTTAGTATAACCTGTTCTGTTCTGGAAAGCTATGGTCCACTGCAAACTGCGTGTATTGTGTCACCCCTACAGTATTCAGGTCTGCCATTCCAGTCATTTATTGCATGTGTATTCAGGTATCAGTGTTTAAAGGTATTATGTCGCCTCCTGGTGTTCAAGGATGGTGCTTCTCATGTATATTTCTCTGTATATGCCTAATGGTGTGATGATGCAATGGCTGGATGTCACGTGACTGTGCCCTGCTTCCATGGTAACACCAATGGTCATCGAGCTTTTGGCTGGGGTTTCCATGTGACTTCCGGTGCTACCTCAGTCTTGTCCTCCACCCTCAGGAGACAAGTTCAGAGTCTATTCCCTTCCATCAAGGGAATAGGTTGTGTGTTTGTCCTCTCTCCCTGCTAAAAGAGAGGCCTGCGTGTGCTCTGCTGCTCCAGTCCGCTGGCTGTGTTCCTGCCTCAAGTCTGAAGATTCTCATCTGGGTGTCGATTCTTCAGTCATTCCTCAGTTCATCTCATCATCATCTTCTCAAATCATCAGCAGCAAGTATTTTATTCAAGTCTCATTCCACCCAGCATCTCATCTTCAGTTTCACTACTACTCCCATTATTCAGCACGCTACTCTCACAGCCTATTGCAGCATCACCCATTACTCTGCTTTATTCAAGATTGCCTTATTCCCGGTTGCATCCGGAGAGACTGTTGCTACTAGTTACCACCGTTACAATAAATACACAACTACCGTTGTTTCTGAACCTTGGCATTGGTGTGATAATTGGTGCCCTGACTAAGGACAACGAAGAATCGCATGCCCAGTATTCCCGCAGGGTCAGGAGCCCGGTTTCCATCTGTATCACCCTTGTGCCTACACCGTGAC